>NC_053489.1:333980828-334313953 GCF_905171775.1 Rana temporaria
CAATATATATATATAATATATGTAGAAGCATCTGAGGAAAAAATTTCAATGTACTTATCTGGCTGGAGCAGCAAGAAAGAGGAAGAATATCACCTGTACCTCACCTTTATAACATACTCCTGTTACCTGATTGGACAGTCTACCTATGTTCATTTGCATACCTATCTGTGTAACGTTTTTTCTTTTCATTAACTCTCTTGCTGCTGGATGACAGTAAAGAAAGATTATAGCATAATATGAGCCTCCTGTTTGCCATAAAATCTCAGGATTTTCACATCAAAAGCATGTTGGTTTTGGACATATCAGGGACAGATGGAAAGAAAACACAGATTTTTACATACTAGCCCTAGTGGCATGGGGCCCTCGGGCAGTGCCCGAGAGTCCCAATGGTCAGTCCGCCCCTGAATGTAAACCATCATTTCAGTCAGCAAAAATGATTATGTTCTAAACATTGTGACATTCTAAAGCCCCGTACACACAACCAGTTTTACTGCTGGGAATCCTGGCGGGAAAATAGAGAACCTGCTCTCTATTTTCCTGTCAGGATTCCTGATGGGGTTTTTTTCCGCCAGATCTACTACTTTCCTATAGGAAACACTGCGAGGCAGTGCCGATGGAGCATAAACAGGGCCGGGATTCCCGGCCAAAGCTTTGTGGTAGCTTTCCTGCCGGGTTCTCGGCTTTCTCTGCGGACTTTTTACCGCCGAGAAAACTGAGCGTGTGTACAGGGCTTAAGTCATGATTGTTGGAACTAGTGGTACAAATACTATTAAAGTATACCAATGCTCAATTTTGAGCATAAACCTATTCTAATGCCACGTACACACGATCGGTTTTCCCGTCAGAAAAACCCTGGATGGTTTTTCAGACGGAATTCCGCTCAAGCTTGTCTTGCATACACACGGTCACACCAAATTCCACCCGTCAAGAACACGGTGACGTACAACAAAATGAGATCAATGAAGTTCAATAGGCAGTTCGGCTCTTCTGCTTGATTCTGAGCATTCATGTTTTTTTGCGCGTCGGAATTCCATACAGACGAACAGTTTTTCCACTAGGAACTTTTTACATCTGGAAAATAGAGAACCTGCTTTCAAACTTTTGCTGGCGGAAATTCCGACAGAAAAAGTCAGATGGAGCATACACACAGCCGGAATTCCCGTCCAAAAGCTCAAATCTGACTTTTTTTTCGATGGGAAAACCGATAGTGTGTACGCGGCATAACAGTTTTTCCAGGATGGCTATGTTGCAAAAAGTTAATGCATTTAATATGTGCTGAATATTGGAAGTGGTTAAAAAAGAACTGCTAAAATCATATACTTACGCTGGCTGCATTTTTAAATATTTTTTTAAATATTTTTTATATGAATGTGCCTGATGTTTAGCTTTAGTTATCTTCTAAACAGCTGTATTAGGAGAAGGCTAGGGGCAGCCTATTAACAACATATACTGTATATGGAGCCCTTACACAACTCAGAGCTTTAATTTCTATGCTAATCTTTTTTTCAACATTAAGACTGGCCATAGACGGTTTGAAGCTCGATGTCATGGATATGCAGTAATGTTTGTGTGTCAGCTTACCTCCTCCATGTGTTCACCTTAGAGGCCAGTCACTCTCACCTGGCTGCTTAAATAATCTCTCCTCTAGCAAGGCTCCACCCCAGGCCCTATCAAGGTACCCTATATTAACCTGTGCACTGCAAACCAGCCTTGCTGATCAACGTTGTTTGTTAAGCATTGTGTGTTTGGGTTCCTGCTTGCTGTGTGCTACGTTTATCTCTGTGTACCGATCTTGGCTTGTCCCTGACTATTCCTGTTTGCTTGTGACCCTGACCTTTGGCCTGTCCTTTGTTTATCCTGTCTGCTTGTCGCCCTGACCTTGGCTTACCCATCACTATCTCTTGTATCCTAAGTGGCTGCTTCCCCTCTCTCCTCTATGCCCTACAGAGCGTGAGCTAGGGGACTCTGGGGGCCGCGACCTGGATTCAGTTGCAGCTAAGGCCATCCTTCCCACTAGAGGCTCTGGTGAATACCTGCTGGATCTTAGACTCTGCGCCCCAGGGAATATTAGGCTCAAGCTTCCTGTGGGATCCCTGTTTGTGCTCCAGTGTTCCTGCCTCCCATATCCTCTGTGTTCCATCCGCAGCAGTCTGCCATAGGGTTCACTACCCTGTGGTGCACTCCTGACTCCAATGGGGTGCATCTGTCTTCTGGCCACAGGTGACCTGACACTGCTGAACTGGCCGAGATTCGAACAATGTATGGATAGGCTGCATGTGCCAAATTGATTGACCAATCAACTTGGGTACAACAAGCCTGCCGGATTTTACATATGCCTGTCTTATTCACACAAGATGAGAACCTCGGCCGCTTTGGACAAAGCGCCGGACTTTTTAAGTTAAGAAGTGGGTGATTGGTTGCTACGCAGCGGGGCGGTCCCAGCAATCAATCACTCACTTTTAACATGAAAAGTTGTGTGAATAAGGTAATGCTCTGTGGGGAGGGGGGAGTGCTGTGCTGTTATGAGGACAGGAGTCTACTATCGAGGGGGGTCTGTGATGGAGAACCAGTCTGTGATGGGAACAAGTCTGTGAGGGGGGGGTCAGTCTGTGATGGGGGGTCAGTCTGTGATGGGGGACACCTAAACATTTTTAACCTTATTGCAAGGAATGCATTAGGGTAAAAAATGTTAAGGCTTTGCAACCACTTAAGGTTCCTCCAGAGGTTGCTAGGAGTTCTTTGACTATTCACTAATACTGTATAAAGGACATTCCTCCTCCAACTGGGCTCTTGTCATACTGACTATAAATAAAGGGTCCCTTCTCTGCTGGCTTCCATTGTCAGGGAGGTCCTCCTACACTGACATGCAGGAGTGCATTATTCCACTGACCACCTGTCCACCGATGTGCAAGGTCCTTGTTCAATAATCACAAAGGTTGCCCTGGTGTTCTGCCACTGGGCCCGGAGGGAAGGGCCTTGGCCTTGCCTCTTGCTCTGGGGCCCTGAAGGTTCTAGTTACGCCCTGGTCTGATTTATATACTTACATATAAAATGCACTATTTATCTCTCCAAAAAATTTCTACGGTGCTAAACCTCTTATATGAATTCTAAATTGCTTCATTTGTAAAATTTCAAAAGCCAGTATAAAGAAATAGTTGTGTTAAACAAAAACCACTTGCAGGTTTAACTAACCATATTTTAGCTATATAAGTTCACTCATAGTATTATGTATGCTTTTCTATATTTTATTCAAGACTAATGCCGCGTACACACGACCGTTTTTCATGACGTGAAAAATGCAATTTTTTTATGTCATTAAAAATGATCGTGTGTAAGCTTTAACGTGCATGCTCAGAAGCAAGTTATGAGACGGGAGCGCTCGTTTTGGTAAAACTAGCATTTGTAATGGAGATAGCACATTCGTCACGCTGTAACAGACTGAAAAGCACGAAGACTGAAAAGCGCGAATCGTCTCTCACCAAACTTTTACTAACACAAAATCAGCAAAAGCGCCATCTGAATGGAACTTCTCCTTTATATTGCTGTCGTACGTGTTGTACGTCACCGCGCTTTACTCAAGCATTTTTTTTTCACGATCGTGTGTATGCAAGGCATGCTTGACAAGAATCACGTCGAGAAAAATTTTGTTTTTTCTAGGACAAGAAAAACGGCCGTGTGTACGCGGCATTAGTCTACCCAAAAATGATATGTGTCTGTGTCCGTGCAGCCGCTGCGTCTGTATCCACTTCCATGGGCTTCCTGTGCGCAGCTCCGAGGTGGATGCATGCTCAGAAGCATTGAAATTCATTTTTCTCGGCTCGTCGTAGTGTTTTACGTCACCGCGTTTTGGATGGTCAGAATTTAGTCTGACAGTGTGTAGGCAAGACTGATGGAAGTCAGATTTATCAGAATTCCATCGGATTTTATTCCATCGGAAATTCCGATTGTGTGTACGTGGCTTTAGTCTGCAGTGTATGTGGTCAGGTAGTTGAAAGGCCTCTGACACTGCAGCTAAAAGGGCAGGTTCAGAAAAAGGGAAACTAGCAAAGTATGACAGACATAAAACTGTCATAATTAAGTCTGAACAGTTAAAGACTTAATTATAATATTTATGCTTAATGTGATGCAGTTCTCTGTAAAAGAAGTAAAGTTGTGCTCATAAGTTTACATACCCTGGCAGAATTTATGATTTCTTGGCCATTTTTCAGGGAATATGAATGATAATGCAAAAACGTTTCTTTCACTTATGGTTAGTGTTTGGCTAAAGCCATTTATTATCAATCAACTGTGTTTACTCTTTTTAAATCATAATGACAACAGAAACTACCCAAATGACCCTGATCAAAAGTTTACATACCCTGGTGATTTTGGCCTGATAACATGCACACAAGTTGACACAAAGGGGTTTGAATGGCTATTAGAGGTAATAATTTTCACCTGTGATCTGTTTGCTTGTAATTAGTGTGTGTGTATAAAAGGTCAATGAGTTTCTGGACTCCTGACAGACTCTTGCATCTTTCATCCAGTGCTGCACTGATGTTTCTGGATTATGAGTCATGGGGAAAGCAAAAGAATTGTCAAAGGATCTGCGGGAAAGGGTAGTTGAGCTGTATAAAACAGGAAAGGCATATAAAAAATATCCAAGGAATTGAGAATGCCAATCAACAGTGTTTAAAATCTAATCAAGAAGTGGGAAAATAAGGGTTCTGTTTAAACCAAACCACGGTCAGATAGACCAACTAATTTTCAGCCACAACTGCCAGAAAAATTGTTTGGGATGCAAAGAAAAACACACAAATAACTTTAAATGAAATACAGGACTCTCTGAAAACATGCAGTGTGGCTGTTTAAAGATGCACAATAAGGAGGCACTTGAAGAAAGATGGGTTGCATGGTTGAGTCACCAGAAGAAAGCCATTACTACGCAAATGTCACAAAGTATCCCTCTTACAATACATTGAGCCACTCTGGGGAGATCTCAAATGTGCAGTTCATGCAAGATAGCCCAAGAATTTACAGGAACTGGAGGCTTTTTGCCAAGAGGAATGGGCAGCTTTACCATCTGAGAAGATAAAGAGCCTCATCCACAAATACTTCAAGCTGTCATTGATGTTAAAGGGGGCAATACATGGTATTGAGAACTGGGGTATGTAAACTTTTGATCAGGGTAATTTGGCTAGTTTCTATTGTCATTATGATTTAAAAAGAGTAAACCAACACATGTATCATAAAAAGCAATGCTTTCAATTAGGCTGTTCAGATCTCTGCAATGCGTTGCAGTTTAAAAAATTAGGCATGTCTTTTTTTTTTGTGTGCATTTTCATGTTTGCCAAATATAATAATTTGTCCTGTCTATTCAATATGTTAACCATTTCTTTATAGGACCTCGCACATCAGTTAAAGCTAGAACAAGATGGCTTCTATTTTACACCCTTTTGAAAAATCCCAGACTTATAATACAAAGGAAACTAAAAGAAATGTGTGACACAGACATGGACAATACTATGATACAATCCAGAATTATCCAGGCTTCTTTAATGGAGGTTGAAATAAGAAGTACCCAAGAAAAGCCAATTGATCTAAATAATGTGCAAATCAGGGAAAGACATTTAATACTTGAGTAGGATCTACCATAAAATAAAATAAGTATTTAACATAACTTTGTAGAATTTGTTATATGTGATGAAGTATAATGTATATACAGCTGTATTACAGGAGTGATAACACAGATGTCAATAAATATATTCTACAACTCAGGCACAGACGCTGCACTACACTGTATGAACATATTTACCATATTAAACGACTTTTGAGGATCAGAATAGCAGAGCATGTTCATAATATTTCAGTTGGTTTTAAAGATCATAATGTGTCTTCATTTTAAATGACATCACAATCAGGACCCCTCTGTTTTAAAATTCTGCGGTAGAGACCATATTAAACCTGCATGGAGGGTTTCCAATTTGGTGAGAGAGCTCTCAAAAAGAGAGACCCAATGGATTTTTCTGGTAGATACCCTTGTGCCTAAGGGGTTAAACATAGAGCTAGACATAAACTGCTTTATAAGTGACTACTAAACATATGTAGTTACACACTTCGGGGTTATGTGTATGGACTTTGTGTCTGGTAGTTTGGATGACAGTTTTTTCCATTGGAAAGCAGGAGGTTGAGTGTCCCTTTAATAATGACCTTCTTCATTTCTGACGTGGTGCTTGCAAAATTATTATTACACTTTTTTAATAATGTTTTTTACTGATGTCATGTGCCATCATTCGAATTTTTTTTTTTTTTTTTCATTTAAAATGGATTCTTGAATGTTTTTAATGTAAATCATGCCAGTTTTCCGTACAGATTATGTACTATATATGGGGGAATAATGCAATGATCTATTATAAATATTGGTTGTTTATGCATTCCTGTATAAATGTTGAGATTCAACACAAACTAGGATTGTAATTGTCTATGGTTTAGTGTCGGTAGTTGCCAATTGGGTATTAAGTGATTGATAACCTATGGTTAACACTCTGCCACCTCCACCGTGCACCTATTAATGTGGCAGCTTGAGGCTTATAAAGAGTTAATCTCAATTACAAAATTTTCAAATAAATTCCAGGATCCCGCGCCGTAAGACCACACCCTCAGACAAAGTCGTAAGACCACGCCCTCAGACAAAGTCGTAATGACGAAACGCATCAGTGCGTGATCTTACGGCGACAGGAAGAGACGTAGCTGACGCTATGCATTCCACAGACTTAGTTAGGAAACCGGAAGGAGGAAGTGCAGAGCAGTGAGTTTTTGGAGATCGTTCCTGCAGCACCTCCGGCATCTCCGGCCCCTCAGTAAGAGTGAGTGATAGACTTTTATACCGACATTAAGCTATAAGATCAACTTGGAACCAAAGCATGTGAAAATATTATACAATATTGAATTTTAATCGGAGGAACACAATAAAAGGTTAAACGGAACTGTACTATGTGGAGTCATTCTTCCCATGTTCCCGGATTCCTGAGACTTTCCAGTGTGGCTTTGGTTGAGAATATGGCAAGATACTGATGATGATTGAGGCCTGATAACCGCATCATTCTGGTGAGTTAAACCCCAGTGGGGTGTGTGGATCATGGTGTGGAGGAATTTGGTGAAATGTGCACTCGTCAACAGACCACCATCTATATCAACTACGGACTGTTTTCTCATCACATTGCGCTGAGATAAGAGAAAGTAGGTACTGCCATTAATTTGTCTTCCTTTTTGAACATATTTACCAGTTGATGTTTTGGAGCACTGACCATGGCAAAAAAAGAGGATGGGATTTTCAGGATATCTGAAGCCTCTGCACATTGGAAGCTTCGTATCAAGGACATAACGTTAGCCATAGAGGATTATGCAACTCCAATGGGACCCAGCATTGTCTGACTGCATAGTGTTACACAGGATAAATGTAACAGGTTCCTCTATCCAGGCAATGCAATCTTCTGCTCCAACTACTGTATAGTAACTTAGGTTAGTAAGTTTCATAATTTGCTATCAATAGGTTGAGGTTCTTCCCAATCCTTCACTGGCTCCCCATGGTCAAACTCCCTGTCCCTGATGTGAAACATCACCATTCCCAAATAGTTTATACTGCACTGGGACACTACATTGACACTATAATTATTATAATTATATAAAAATAAAAATTTTCAAATTCAAATTTCAATTTTTCATGAAATAGTTTCTCTTTGCCATGATTGTGATTCCTACTTAACCAGACTGAGAGACCATTTAAAGGCTCAGGAACCCTTTGCAAGTGTTATGGCTTAATTAGCTGATTAGAGTGGGACACTGTGAGCCTAGAATATTGCACCTTTTCACAATATTCAAATTTTCTGAGATTGTGGATTTGTGGATACAATGCATAGAGGGGACAATATATATGGACTGCAGTGCAAATCTGCAAAATGCAAAAAGCACTAAAAATGCATAGGTGTGAATCAGGCCTTACATCAGGGTCCCCATCAGACATCAACAAGGATCAAGAGTAAAATTTGCAGTGTTTCAACCTGCCCATTAGCAGAGATTCAAACCGTGTATTGTCAGGGAAATAGGCGCATCCCTGTGCGTAATGGTGCAGGGTTGGCAAACCTGCATAGGCAAAGGCACTGTCAGGGAACCAACAGCAGGAGAAGGACTTTAGGACCTAGCATCCCTGTCAGGAGAAGGACATTAGGACCCAGTATCTCTACCAGCAGGTCACATGGGCCTATATAAAGGAAGTCTGCTAGTGTCTGCATTTGCTAGTTGATCTTCAGCTCCTGTGTACCGACCCGGCTTGTTCTGACCCACTCTTCCTGATCCTTTGGCTCGACCCTTGGCTTGCATCTGACCTCCTTCTGTCTGCTCCCTGCATCTGACCCCAGCTTGTTTATTGGACTCTGTTTATCCTGCTCCCTGTACTAAGACTCGGCTCACCCCTGGTCATTCTGATTACGGACTGTCTTCTTGTGAATGATCCTCGGCCTGGCTCCCGGCTCAGCTTCCAGTTGCTCCACTGGTCTCTGTCTCCTGGACCGCCCAAGCACGTCTGCCTTCAGCAACCAGGCACCCGTGCTTCTGTGGGCACCACACCTGCTGTGTCACCTTCAGTGGTGTGCTGCACTCGGCCACAAGGGGAGCCCTCCCAGCATCTCAGCTTCCTACCAAGTTCCTGACAGTATCAACCAGCCATATCAGAGGCCGACGGAGGTGTCTCCCCGCTGGAAGCCGCCAGCCTACAGATCACGGCCCTCACCAAGGCCATCCAAGAACTCCAGAAAGAGTACCGCCAACTAGAGTGCCGATTGCAGCACCTGCCTGTGACACCTTCTCCCGCAGGTCAAGGGTCACCTTTAACTAGTTCCTTGGTTACCACTCCTGCTGTGATTATGCCCCCTCCGGAACCACGAGTGCCAACTCCTGAACGCTTCACCGGTGATCGGAAGAAATTCAGATCCTTTAAAAATGCATGTTACCTGTACCTGGCTCTGCAACCACAGACTTTTACCTCTGAAACAGTGAAAATGGGATTCATTATTTCCTTGCTAAATGATGAACCCCAAGTATGGGCTCATGGCTTACTAGAGTAGGAGAGTCCCCACATCAATTCTGTGGACCAGTTCTTTGAATTAATGGCCCAGTTATATGACGATCCCCTGCTGAAGCTGCTCTACATGCCTTACGGTAGGGTCAGCGCCCTGCGGAAGATTACACAGTGGAATTCCATACCTGGTCCTCAGACTCAAGATGGAACGAGGCAGTGTTACGTTATCAGTATCGGCTGGGACTGTCTGAATCCCTCAAGGATGAACTTTCTAGATCAAGACCCCTTCAACCCTAGAGGGTCTCACCCTACTGACTATTCAACTCGACAGACGCTTACGATAGCGCCGGTCTGAACGCATCAAAACCCCCCAACTGCTCGAAGCTCCGCCCACATCTAGTTCTATGCAGCTTGGCCTGGCCCATCCAGCATTAACCTCAGGGGAGAGACTTCATCGCCGACAGGCGAACCTTTGCTTCTACTGCGGGGGAACCGGTCATTATAAAACCTTTTGCCCCATAAGACCCAGGAAATCGTTCCTCCGCACCCCGGTCAACTGTCAGGTATCCAGGTCCTCTTTAATTTACATCACTCTTCCTGTCACATTACTGATAGCAGGAAAAGAAGTTCACCTCTAAGCAATACTGGATTCCGGGGCATGTAGTTGCTTTTTGGATCTGACACTGGCAAAGAGACACTCCACCACAAGAGTCAAAGACTGACTGTCCACCTGGCTGACGGCTCAATGCCCAGTTCCGGGCATGTCACCCAGGAAACGGACCCTATCTTTACCTCCATCAATTCTGGTCACCAGGAATTTCTGACTTTTGATTTCCTGAGCTCTCCTATATTCCCTGTCATCTTGGGAACTCCATGGCTACAGGCGCACAAAACTCAGATTGGCTGGTCCAAAAGGGACGTTTTCTTCACCTCCCCCTACTGCCAGCAGCATTGTCTTGTTCCTGAAACCAAGGACTTTCCCAGTTGCATGTCTGTTCTACCCACACCCAGTGTGGATCCCAATATACCAGCAGCCTATCAGGAGTTCCAGGATGTATTCGACAAGAACAAAGCAGATACTCTACCCCCGCATCGTCCCTACGATTGCCCCATCGAGTTGTTGTCGGGGGCTGAGATTCCTTTTGGCCGTATTTTTCCCCTCTCTGAGACTGAACTTGAAACTTTGAGACAGTATATTGATGAAAACCTTGAAAAGGGATTTATCCGCCCTTCCTCCTCTCCTGCCGGTGCCGGCATTTTCTTTGTTGAGAAGAAGGATAAAACATTGAGGCCATGTGTGGATTACAAGAAATTGAATAGAATTACTCTTAAAAATCGCTACCCTCTTCCCCTCATCCCAAAACTCTTCCAGAGGTTCCGTACAGCTCATGTCTTCACTAAACTAGACCTACGTGGAGCTTACAATCTTGTCCGCATCCAGGAGGGGGACGAGTGGAAAACAGCGTTCAGAACGAGGTTCGGACATTTTGAATATTTAGTAATGCCATTTGGATTATGCAACGCCCCAGCCACAATCCAACATTTCATAAACTTCATCTGTCATACTTGCCTCCACTGTGCAGTTCATTTTGGGTCCCTCTGCGCCTCTCGTGGCTCCTCATCAGATAACCTCCCTAGGAGAAGTGCTCTCCCGGGGGGTTACCTTGCGGGCATGCTCCCATGTCCAGCATTCGGCGTCCATAGCCATAATACTGCAGCTGCTGACTTTTGATATATGGACACTTACCTGTCCTGGGCGCCTGGGATGTCGGCACCCGAAGCCGATCTCTCCCTCGCCTCTTGGGTACTGCCGTCGCCATCTTCGGTAAGGGAATCAGGAAGTGAAGCCTTGCGTCTTCACTTCCTGGTTCCCTACTGCGCATGCGCGATTCCACTGGTCCCTGCTGTCTTCTGGGACCTGCGTGTCTCCCAGAAGACAGCGGGGGGAAGGAGTAGGTGCCGGACGTGGCATAGATCACCACAGTCATCGTGGTGATCTATGCCCGAAAGTGGGATCTTTCTGGCTGCAGAAAGATGCACGGATCTAGCACACAGGTGATCAGCACCCTCCTCACTCATCAGATATATGCAGCCAATATAACATCTGGGACCCAGCAAGGTGACAGCAGGGAACAGAAAACACAGGGCAGCGCTGGAGGTGGTGGCACGCCATCCTGGTGATTAATCACAGGCAAATTAGATGGCCACAAGGCCCCTGTGAGTGCGAGGCCTTAGGCGACCGCCTAATTAAAGAGCTGCCTCTGACTGTAAGCCAGACCTTCAGAGCGCATGTGCCGATGACATCACTGGCTGCATGCATTATGAATATTTCTAAACTGTACAAGTTTAGGCAGGGGTCAAGTCCTGGGGAAAAAAGTGTGGGAACTTCCACCCAAGATCCACTCCCCCACCAAAAAAAAAAAAAAATGATATGCTCATATGCATAATTACTAAAACGCATGTTTTTTTTTTGTTTTTTCGATCCACTGTACCTTAGTAATCCTTTATGTTACTGGCCGCTTCCTGTATATGGATTCATCGGGTAGTGTGCGGGTATTCCGTCACTTCCTCGGTGCCACATCGAGGAAGTGAAGGAATACCTGCACACTACCCAATTAATCCATATACAGGAATCGGCCAGTAACATAAAGGATTACTAAGGTTCGCCTGCCCCTGACAGTGACTCGAGCTGGGCATCGTGAAGGATCGGCTCGGGCTGCTCTAGTCCTGCAAAAGGAACTGCGTTCCTGCTGTGAAAAAAGCTCAGGGACTCCGTTCCCACACGTTCCCGCAGGACTTGAGCCCTGAGTTTAGGAGATATGCACAGTACCTATAGCAAGGCTTACCTGTAGGTTCAAACAGAGTTTGCAACCACATTAACTCTTGTACTGATGTCCTCATGTGCCTTAGTGACTGACCAGAGCTGTAAACTAGGTGTGCTGATTACTTGGGTTACCCCTTTAGTAACCAGGGAAAAGCAAAATTTGAAAAGCTTTACTTGATGAATAAATTGACATGATGACGACAATCAGCAGTCCAAGATAAAGTGCAAACATTACCTAACATCCCCAGTTGCTATTACTACAGGCTTGTAAACCCTAGCTGTTCAAGCAAGAGTCCAATACTGGTTGAGTCCATGTCTGGAGTCTAGCTCTGGTTTCAGCAGGACATAGGCAATTAAGACCCCAGTAACAGCATCAGTCAAGTTATGGGAGTTGCAGTTAACCCCTAACTTCCTGCTGGGGTAGTAGCAGTAACCTCTATCTGCCTACAAACAGATCAGTATAGCATGTTGTATTTAACTGAATGTAGCGCCCCCTTACTTTCAGTATGGGCACTACGCTAAAGTTAGTGGGGAATGGGAGAGTTATTTTGCTCCCATTTGCAATTTGCTAAATTGGAACTTCTGTCGTTCCAGAAATGTCCACTGGGTCAGTCTGTGCTCCAGGGATGCGGTGCCATCCCTGGCCGGCCGCCAGACTCATGATAGGGGTCTGTCCGGGGGCACTTCACCCACTCTGGCTAGAGTGGCGACGAACCACAATCTGATACTACTGAGAGCAGGACTGCTCGGTTCATATCCAGGCCTGACACTGCAAGGTTTCTCTTTTCCTTCATCAGCCTTTTCTTTCCCATTTGATGTGGATGTTGGCCGTGTTGGCCTGGAAATAAAGCATTGAAAACCCTTTATTCACTGTCTGGACCTTCGCTCACTGCTCTGTTTCTCCAAATGCAACCCTAGACTGCATCAAGGTAACTTAAAACGCAGATCCCAAAAACAAATCAGCGGCTCCTCCGGGGGTAGCGCTACATGAAGAAGACATAAAGTAATGAAATAAGATTGGGCATTACAACATAGCTCCCAATTGTCCCTGATTTCGAGGGACTGTCCCTGATTTGGAAAAAAGTTTTGGTCTGATCTATATAGCCACGGTGAACTGAGCGGGATGTGGGAGTGGGTACCTGTCAAAACAAGGTACCCGTTACCCCCTCCAAAAGGTTTCAAAGGTGGCAATGGAGGGGGTGGGGGGGAGGCAGATTAAGGGAAAAGTTTTTTTTACCTTAATGCATCCTATGCATTAAAGCGGAGGTTCACCCGTATATATGACTTTTTCCCCTTAGATTCCTGCTCGTTTTGTATAGGGGAATCGGCTAGTTGTTTTAAAATATGAGCCGTACTTACCGTTTACGAGATGCATCTTCTCCGTCGCTTCCGGGTATGGGCTGCGGGACTGGGCGTTCCTATGTTGATTGACAGTCTTCCGAGAGGCTTCCGACGGTTGCATCCATCGCGTCACGATTTTCCGAAAGAAGCCGAACGTCGGTGCGCAGGCGCAGTATAGAGCCGCACTGACGTTCGGCTTCTTTCGGCTAATAGTGACGCGATAGATGCGACCGTCGGAAGCCTCTCGGAAGACTGTCAATCAAGAAGGAACGCCCGTTCCCGAAGACCCATACCCGGAAGCGACGGAGAAGATGCATCTCGAAAACGGTAAGTACGGCTCATATTTTAAAACAACTAGCCGATTCCCCTAGACAAAACGAGCAGGAATCTAAGGGGAAAAGATCAAAAAATAAATAAATGGGTGAACTCCCGCTTTAAGGTAAAAAAACATCTGACAGCACAGGCCCCCCCCCCCCAGCCCCCGTTTTACTTACCTCACCGTTCGAAAGTCCCGGGCGCTTGCTTGTCATCCTGTTTGGTTCCCAGCCTGGCCGTTGATTGGCTAGGCTGGGCGGATTGATAGCAGCACAGCCATTGGCTGGCGCTGCTGTCAATCACAGCGGATGACGCGGTGCACCGGGGGGCGGGGCCGAGTGATACAGTCGGTGGCTATGGCCGCCGCTGTATCACGGGAGCGCGCTCGCAAAAGCTTTCCACCATGCGAGCTCGCTCGCATGAAGGTAGAAAGCTTTTGCGAGGAGGAGCCGAGACAGCCGCCGAGGGACCCCAGAAGACAGGATTCGGGGCCACTCTGTGCAAAACGAGCTGCACAGTGGATTTAAAAAAAAAAGAATTCTGCCTTTAGTGTTTCTTTAACTGATTGAACTTATTCTCTGATCTACACATTTGATGCGGATGCCGGTTTTCTATCAGATTACCGCTACCCATCAGATCGTGTAACAGAAGTGACGTTCCGACCAAAAAATACTTATTGCACATGCGCTATGCGTTCCAACATGCATTCCATGGCGCTATGCGTTCCAAACACTTCTTGATCTGACTAGTAGTGGTAATCTGATAGAACACCCATGTGGACATCTTACTACACCCAGCTACGTCTTGAACTTCAGAGTAATTTTAGCAATAATGGGGCAGATCCACAAAGAAAGTATGCCGGCATATCTACTGATACGCCGGCGTACTTTCAAATTTCCCGCGTCGTATCTTTGTTTTGAATCCTCAAAACAAGATACGACGGCATCCATCGGCGGATCCAGGGGGGGGGGCAACAGGACAATTGCCCCCCCCCCCCCCCGAGACAATCATGTCACATTGGCTTTTTTTTATCATTTTTTTAAAACTGCTTTGCGGTGCCTGCAGCTGCCGCTGCCGAGTCTCTCACTCTCTCTCATCACCAGGGCTGGACTGGCCCAGCCCGGTAGGCTGCCTGTCCTGAGGCTGCTTTGAGCTGTAGCTGACTGCAGTGCTCCCCCTCTCTCCTGCATGTATGACACCGGGCATCTCTCGCTGTGTGTGAGAGCTGGGTCTGTGTTCGGCTGTGCTGCCTGTGCTAGACCTGCTTGTGTGATAGTAGATGGAACACTGATTGAATCAGTGTTTTGTCTATCACACAAGCCCGTCTAGGGGGGGACCATGCTAGAGCACACTGCCCTGCCGAAAACAGACCTACAGCTCCTGTTTGTTCCATGACACACGTCGGGAGAGGAGATACCTGCTGTGTGTGATGGAGGCAATGCCATGGTGAGTGCCATGCACAGTGGGGCTTCATTCATATACAAAAGTGGGGCTGCATTAATATACAAAGTGGGGCTGCATTAATATACAAAAGTGGGGCTGCATTAATATACAAAAGTGGGACTGCATTTATATACAAAAGTGGGACTGCATTTATATACAAAAGTGGGACTGCATTCATATACAAAAGTGGGGCTGCATTTATATACAAAAGTGGGGCTGCATTTATATACAAAAGTGGGGCTGCATTTATATACAAAAGTGGGTATGCATTCATATGTACAGTGAGGCTGCAATGATGGGCACTGATGAGGCTGCATTGATCTCTTGTACCATGTCTTCAGTCTCTGACCATCTCTTGTACCATGTCTCCAGTCTCTGACCATCCCTTGTACCATGACCATCCCTTGTACCACGTCTGCAGTCTCTGACTATCCCTTGTACCATGTCTGCAGTCTCTGACCATCTCTTGTACCATGTCTGCAGTCTCTGACCATCTCTTGTACCATGTCTGCAGTCTCTGACCATCCCTTGTACCATGTCTGCAGTCTCTGACCATCCCTTGTACCATGTCTGCAGTCTCTGACCATCCCTTGTACCATGTCTGCAGTCTCTGACCATCCCTTGTACCATGTCTGCAGTCTCTGACCATCCCTTGTACCATGTCTGCAGTCTCTGACCATCCCTTGTACCATGTCTGCAGTCTCTGACCATCCCTTGTACCATGTCTGCAGTCTCTGACCATCTCTTGTACCATGTCTGCAGTCTCTGACCATCTCTTGTACCATGTCTACAGTCTCTGACCATCTCTTGTACCATGTCTGCAGTCTCTGACCATCTCTTGTACCATGTCTACAGTCTCTGACCATCTCTTGTACCATGTCTGCAGTCTCTGACCATCCCTTGTACCACATCTGCAGTCTCTGACCATCTCTTGTACCATGTCTACAGTCTCTGACCATCTCCTGTATCATGTCTGCATTTTCTGACCATCTCTTGTACCACGTCTGCAGTCTCTGACCATCTCTTGTACCACGTCTGCAGTCTCTGACCATCTCTTGTACCATGTCTGCAGTCCCTGACAATCGTCTACAAACTATGGGATAGATTTATGGCATTTATATTTAAATATTTTTTACTAGTAATGGCGGTGATCATTGATTTTTTAGCGGTAGTGCAACATTGCAGCGGACACACCGGACACCTAATTGAGTTCTGTAAGCAACACCTTATTTTCTGGCAGTGCCCCTCCCGAGACTAGACTCTGGATCCGCCCTTGACGGCATCTGGGTTAGATCCGACAGGCGTACGTCTTTGTACGCCTTCGGATCTTAGATGCAATTCTTCGGCGTCCGCTGGGTGGCGTTCCCATCGTATTCCGCGTCAAGTATACAAATTAGCTATTTCCGACGATCCACGAACGTGCGAGCGGCCATCGCATTCTTTTACGTCGTTTCCGTTCGGCTTTTTTCGGCGTATAGTTAAAGCTGCTATTTGGTGGCGTACGCAATGTTAAGTATGGCCGTCGTTCCCGCGTCAAATTTGAAAATATTTTATTTTGTTTGCGTAAGTCGTCTGTGAATGGGGCTGGACGTAATTTACATCCACGTTAAAACAGTGACGTCCTTGCGACGTCATTTAGCGCAATGCACGCCGGGAAATTTAGGGACAGGGCTTGCGCAGTTCGTTCGGCGCGGGTACGCGCTTCATTTAAATGAAACACGCCCCCTACTCGCCGGTTTGAATTACGCGCCCTTACGCCGCGAGAGATACACTACGCCGCCGTAACTTACGGCGCAAATTCTTTCTGGATTCAAAGCTTTGAAAAGTAAGTTACAGCAGCGTAGCGTATTTCACATACGCTGTGCCCATGCAATTGTACGTGAATCTGCCCCAATGTAAGCATATGTAGCACTATCCCCCCGCAGGAGCTGCTGGTTATATTTTGGGTGGCACGTTACCTCTATATTCTCGCTGTCCGGGGTGAAAGGAGAATCCAAAGAATTTCAGTGTCCACACACAATGTAATTCTTTTCTCTTTGGGTTTATTTGGAAGAACTTTAGTAGAAAAGAGGAGTAAGGGGTGGAAGGGTAGGTAGGTTCAGCATAGTTGCCAACATTTGAAAAAAATTTCCAGGGACACTTTGCAGCACGGCTATTAATTAATTACCACACTCACTTCCCCGAAGCTCCACCCACTCATAATCTTCGCCTACTTATCAGATTATAGGGTCTACTCAATAAAGAGAGAATTACAGGAAATATATGTAGTATATATTTTTGTGATTAAATAAAATTTCTAATCATAAGGAGTTAATCACAAAAGTCCCCCTTTATATCAGAGTCAACCGTGTTCTTCTTTAGATTTGAATCCACAGAGTTCCCAATTACATTTGAATGCACAGGGTTCTGCTCTGCAGAAGAGAAGTGCAGAGGGTATGATGGGGCAGTATGTACAGGAGAGGAGGAGTGCAGAGGGTATGATGGGGCAGTATGTACAGGAGAGGAGGAGTGCAGAGGGTATGATGGGGCAGTATGTACAGGAGAGGAGGAGTGCAGAGGGTATGATGGGGCGGTATGTACAGGAGAGGAGGAGTGCAGAGGGTATGATGGGGCGGTATGTACAGGAGAGGAGGAGTGCAGAGGGTATGATGGGGCGGTATGTACAGGAGAGGAGGAGTGCAGAGGGTATGATGGGGCGGTATGTACAGCAGGAGAGGAGGAGTGCAGATGGTATGATGGGGCGGTATGTACAGGAGAGGAGGAGTGCAGAGGGTATGATGGGGCGGTATGTACAGGAGAGGAGGAGTGCAGAGGGTATGATGGGGCGGTATGTACAGGAGAGGAGGAGTGCAGAGGGTATGATGGGGCGGTATGTACAGCAGGAGAGGAGGAGTGCAGATGGTATGATGGGGCGGTATGTACAGGAGAGGAGGAGTGCAGAGGGTATGATGGGGCGGTATGTACAGGAGAGGAGGAGTGCAGAGGGTATGATGGGGCGGTATGTACAGGAGAGGAGGAGTGCAGAGGGTATGATGGGGCGGTATGTACAGGAGAGGAGGAGTGCAGAGGGTATGATGGGGCGGTATGTACAGGAGAGGAGGAGTGCAGAGGGTATGATGGGGCGGTATGTACAGAAGAGGAGGAGTGCAGAGGGTATGATGGGGCGGTATGTGCAGAAGAGGAGGAGTGCAGAGGGTATGATGGGGCAGTATGTACAGGAGAGGAGGAGTGCAGAGGGTATGATGGGGCGGTATGTACAGGAGAGGAGGAGTGCAGAGGGTATGATGGGGCGGTATGTACAGGAGAGGAGGAGTGCAGAGGGTATGATGGGGCGGTATGTACAGAAGAGGAGGAGTGCAGAGGGTATGATGGGGCGGTATGTGCAGAAGAGGAGGAGTGCAGAGGGTATGATGGGGCGGTATGTACAGGAGAGGAGGAGTGCAGAGGGTATGATGGGGCAGTATGTACAGGAGAGGAGGAGTGCAGAGGGTATGATTGGGCAGTATGTACAGGAGAGGAGGAGTGCAGAGGGTATGATGGGGCAGTATGTACAGGAGAGGAGGAGTGCAGAGGGTATGATGGGGCAGTATGTACAGGAGAGGAGGAGTGCAGAGGGTATGATGGGGCAGTATGTACAGGAGAGGAGGAGTGCAGAGGGTATGATGGGGCAGTATGTACAGGAGAGGAGGAGTGCAGAGGGTATGATGGGGCAGTATGTACAGGAGGGGAGGAGTGCAGAGGGTATGCTGGGGCAGTATGTACAGGAGGGGAGGAGTGCAGAGGGTATGCTGGGGCAGTATGTACAGGAGAGGAGTGCAGAGGGTATGATGGGGCAGTATGTACAGGAGAGGAGTGCAGAGGGTATGCTGGGGCAGTATGTACAGGAGAGGAGTGCAGAGGGTATGATGGGGGCAGTATGTACAGGAGAGAAGTGCAGAGGGTATGATGGGCGCAGTTAGTACGGGAGAGGAGTGCGGAAGGTATGATGGGCGCAGTTAGTACGGGAGAGGAGTGCGGAAGGTATGATGGGTGCAGTTAGTACAGGAGAGGAGGTTGGAGGGTATGGCGGTGGCAGTATGGGGAGCAGTGGCGGCTGGTGCTCAAAATTTTTGGGGGGGCGCAAACGAAAAAAAAAAAAAATTGCAGCCTCACTGTGCCCATCACATGCAGCCACTGTGCCATCAAACGCAGCCACTGTGCCATGCCACCAAATGCAGCCACTGTGCCATCAATTGTCACCACTGTGCCATGCCATCAAACGCAGCCACTGTGCCATCAATTGTCACCACTGTGCCATGCCATCAAACAGCAACTGTGCCATCAATTATCACCACTGTGCCATGCCATCAAACGCAGCCACTGTGCCATCAATTATCACCACTGTGCCATGCCATCAAACAGCAACTGTGCCATCAATTATCACCACTGTGCCATGCCATCAAACGCAGCCACTGTGCCATCAATTATCACCACTGTGCCATGCCATCAAACGCAGCCACTGTGCCATCAATTGTCACCACTGTGCCATGCCATCAAACAGCAACTGTGCCATCAATTATCACCACTGTGCCATGCCATCAAACGCAACCACTGTGCCATCAATTGTCACCACTGTGCCATGCCATCAAACGCAGCCACTGTGCCATCAATTGTCACCACTGTGCCATGCCATCAAACAGCAACTGTGCCATCAATTATCACCACTGTGCCATGCCATCAAACGCAGCCACTGTGCCATCAATTGTCACCACTGTGCTATGCCATCAAACAGCAACTGTGCCATCAATTATCACCACTGTGCCATGCCATCAAACGCAACCACTGTGCCATCAATTGTCACCACTGTGCCATGCCATCAAACGCAGCCACTGTGCCATCAATTGTCACCACTGTGCCATGCAACACAGCAACTGTGCCATCAATTGTCACCACTGTGCCATGCCATCAAACGCAGCCACTGTGCCATCAATTGTCACCACTGTGCCATACCATCAAACGCAGTCACTGTGCCATCAATTGTCACCACTGTGCCATGCCATCAAACGCAGCCACTGTGCCCCTCAACTGTTGCCACTGTGCCAATTGTCACCATTGTGCCCTTTAATTGTCACCACTGTGCCCCATGATGCCACTGTGCCCCATGATGCCACTGTGCCCATTGTCACCTCTGTGCCCTTTGTCACCACTGTGCCCCATGATGCCACTGTGCCAATTGTCACCTCTGTGCCCTTTGTCACCACTGTGCCCCATGATGTCACTGTGCCCCTTTCCCTGTAAAAAGCACTTACCTGAGGATTCCATGTGCTCCCTCGATGTCTTCTGCCGCTGTGGTGAAGCTTCAGCCAATCAGGTTCCTGATAACCAGAATCCGGGAACCTGATTGGCTGAAACGGCCGTTTGTCTTATACAATGACCGCTGGCTTTGATAGGCAGTTCCCCTCAGCCAACCAGCTGCCGCTATTCGGGTAACCGGCGTCCCACGTCCGGTTATATGAATAGACAAGGCAGCTGGCAACAACCAATAACATACATTCGTGCATTTATGCACGAATGTGTGTTATTTGTTTGCGAGAGGGGGTGGCGCTGCAGCGCCCTCTATAGACGGCCGCCAGAACTGCGGCTAAAATGTCAAAATGACATTTTAGCCGAATAAAAGTTCTTAAAGGGCCCGTTTTTTTTTTTTTTTTTTTTATTATTTTTTTTTTGTGACTGTGGGAGGGGGGGCGGCGCCCGTGCGTCCCTATGGACGGGCCGCCACTGATGGGGAGGGATTTCTTGCGGTGTCTATGGGGTAATCAGGAAGTGATGTTGGGAAGATAAGGGAAGGAAAGTGACCATGGAATGATGTCCCTCAGCTGGGGGGGTAGGAAGCTCGGAGTGATGTCTGTATGACGTGATCTGGGGGTGATGCAAGCTGGGGGGAGTTGGGGGCTGAGAAGTGGTCTGATAGCGATGTATATATAGCCATTCATGTAACCTGTATATACTGTATATGTGGTGAGTTCACACTTCTGATTGTACATGTATACAGGCTCTGAGTCTGTGCAATCAGAAGTGTGAACTCACCACATACACACAGGTTACATAAATGACCTCACATTATCTAGTCTGAGCAATTGATATTGGATGATGTTTGCACAGAGTGTTCATGCTTAGAAGTTATCTGTCAAAATGTGTTTGGGTTGCAGACCTCACCCCGCCCCCCCCGCCCCCACACTCAAACTCACTATCTCCTTCGATTCTTCTCTCAAGAAAAAATCTCCTTGAAAGTTTGTAACTACTACTATCCACCCTAGGAAACTTCTCCCAGAAAAGTTCAGCTCACTCACCTCCTCCCTTCCTCTGGCCAGCCGACAGGAGCTACAGTGAGCTCCGCCTCCCAGGTCTCACAGCACACCGCGCTGCTGATTGGAGGGGGAGGCTGAGTCAGAGATAACAAGGACCCGCACAGCACGAGACTGGAGGGAGGGAGGGGGAGACAGAAAGGAGCTTTGAATCCCAAACACACACCGCAGGCTCAGGTCCCTGCCGAGACCCAGAAGCCGCACCTGCCTTCCCCACTAGCCGGGACTAGGTCCTATTTGAAGGGACTGTCCCGTTAAAAACGGCAGGCTAAATTAGCCGGGACTAGGTCCTATTTGAAGGGACTGTCCCGTTAAAAACGGGACAGTTGGCAAGTATGGTTTAGGTGCACGGTCACAAGTAAGGAAACACTCCTGTTTCCAGCAAACAGTTCTCGTCGCCACTCTAGCCAGAGTGGGTATTGCTCACCCAGATAGGTCCCTCTCACTGGCCTAGCAGAGAATAAAGTACAGTCTCTGCCACAGACCATCCTCTATAGGTGAGATGTTTTGGTCCGGAATCCTCTGCTACAGGATTCAGCACCCGGATCTCTTTAGCTTTGCTTCACTAGAACTTTTAGATCCGACAGGCGACACTGTCAGGCCTCTCTGTGTACAGTGCATCCTCAGATGAAGTTTCCAGGCCTTCCCCCAAGGTACCAGCCTCTTGCATGGTCCTTACCAGGATAGGTCCCCCCCTGGTTTCCCTTATCAAGTGGCTTCCTCCCGCAGGACAGACAGCACAGGATCACCTCTGCAGTACAGGCCCCAGCCAGACAACTGGGCCCAGCAAACGAAGCCGCACCCCCAGACCAACGTGGTCCCGGAGCCAGGATCCACAACGCGCACCCCTGACCAGGCGACCCACGAGGCGCGGACGAACGTCAGACCCTGCACCAATGGCGTCTGTCCCTTAAGTACCCCTCCCCAGCATGCACAGCGGGGCGACAACTCCCACTGATTCGCTGCCGAGGGGGACACTCAAAACACCATGACCTTGCTGCTGCCACCCCCAGGCGATCAATGGTGGATACTCCCAGCACAGCCATGGCTGAAACAGAGGCTAAATTGCCCTTAATCATTCTGGTCTGAGCCAAATAACAGCTCAGACCCCCACTAAATTTAAAGCAGGGCGCTACATATATATAAATAAATATAGTATATTGACACCTCTGATGCTCTTTTGATGTTACATTTTGAAAGAAGCTGGATGCCAGCAGTAAGAAGGTGGCGGAGCCATGTTGGTACACCCCACACTGCTCAGCGCTAAACCTTTAGGCTGGGTTCACACTATTGCAAATTGGATGTAAATTTCTCCACATCCAATTTGCATGTCAGGTGATTGTGACTGGCTCTTTATGGAGTAGATTCACACATCTCTGGAGCGTCTTCGGTGTGAATTGCACAGGAGTCCTGTGCGTCTTCTGGTCCATTTCAGGTCCGAAAATAAGGCAAAAATTCAGACTGAAATTGGACCTGAAACGATGAACGGGGACGCACCGGACTCCTGCTATGAGTTTCTCAATGCGGCAGTGTGATCCCAGCCTTAGACTTTCAAAAGACGTACCGGAATGCTCCTCGCTGTGTCATTGTTCTCTGATAGCAGGACTCCCCAACTGTTAGAATGATCAGCGTGTAAGCGGGGATGGGGTGCGGCAAGGTAACGTTTATTACCGAGAGGCGGTAGTAGTAACAGTCTTTACCTCTCCAGGCATGGAGGCACAAATATGCAGTACAGATACTGTTGTTCTAAGCTATGTGGATTTCTGAGTATCACAGGCACTTCCCACTTAATGGTACATTATATACCCCAGCACACAATGCGTTTTGGAAGAGGCTGGAAACACGTTACCCGTAGCAGCTGGGAGTCTTTCATCCGACCAAGGTTACCACTGCAGGACTCCGTAGGACCCCTGAACTATCCCTCACAGGCCGGAACACTCTCCCTAACAAGCAGGGTCTCTGTCCCTATCTACATCCACACGTGTTCTGCCTAAAACGTGCCTGAGCTTTCCTATATAAAGAAACCACCCCAAAATGGCCGCCCAAATCTCTTGAGATCTCGTGCAGCCTATCAGGACACAGGGCTCCTCCAAAATGGTGTTGGAGACACTCTAGAGGTAAATAGTGTTAACATAAGTACATACATAAACATAACAACTCAACTGCAGTGTGAATACATACGATTACTTTACCACTTGCTCTTGCAGCACTAGACTGCCCTATCACTGACAGCTGCTTACAAGCGCTGCAGTGGATTGAATCCATGCAAAAGATTTATCAACAAGCCAGTTTATGAGAAATCAATTGATCCATGAATGGATTAAAATTTGGCAGGTAGACCAATTGTGATCCACGTACGGGACAGCTTTAGAACTTGAAAATAAACAGCAGGGGAGGAGCTGCAAAGCATGCTGGGAATCCAGGAAGTTGTGGGCAGCAGACATGCAGCACTTACAATATGAAAGAACATTTTTAAGTGGATGTAAATCCGATTCATGAAATTTTCTTTGGGCACATATATCTGCAGTGTTTTTTTATCTCTCTTCAAAGCCCTGAGTCCCGTGTCTTTCTCCTGCTCCGTTTTTTGTTATCAGCATGATAACTTATGACAAGTTCTCTGACAACTGTGTTAAAACCAAGTTGAATTTTGTGTCAAGGTGTGTGCTATAAATAGATTAGCAGAGAGCTGGTCTATTCACAGCACAGCTCTGCAAGTCTCTGCCTATGTGGAGGGGGGCCTTTCCTCCAATCAGCTGTCTCACAGTGTATAGTAAGAATCCACACCCACAGGTGAATCAGGAAGAGAAAATTCTAACAGGACATGCACTTTCTAAATAGTATATAAAGCTAAAGACAGCCGATATACAAGTAAAACTTATATAGAGAGATTTGTTTCATCGCTGTGTATCATCTGAGGCCTCACTGGGTATATGTGAGGGTTTACATCCAGTTTAAAGAGGAACTGCAGTCTGCTCACATAATTTGTGATAAAAACATCTTTGCCATTCTGAAGCTTCCCTCCAACCACTTTTCATATTATTTTATATATACTGTGATTCTGTACTTGCCAAATATGCTGCAGAAATCTCCCTCCACTAAATCTGGCTGCAAACATTTTAACTGTGGGCAGCTGAATCTGCTGCCTGTTCAGTTCCTGGATTTACACAGACACACAGAGGCACACCTCCATCTCTGGAGCCCTGCAGCTCTCATTGGCCCACTTATGACTCACCCCCCTTTCCCTGACAGTCTCTCACCAGAGAGCTGAGCATGAGGACATGGGCTGTATAAGTTACTTACTGGCAGAAAAAAAAAGTTTTATTATCCAAAGTTACAACAACAAGGGCAGATTATTTAAAGCGGAGTATCACCCAAAAATTGAACTTCTGCTTTTCGGAACCCTCCCCCCTCTGGTGTCACATTTGGCACCTTCCAGTGGGAGGGGGGTGCAGATACCTGTGTAAGACCAGTATTTGCACCCACTTCCGTGCGGTGCACAGACTCCCGTGGGAGTCACGCCACTTCCTGCCCCCCCCCCCCTCGCTGCCTTCTGGGAAACACACTGGTCCCAGGAGACAGCGGGGACCGATGGGAAAGCGCTGCGCAGTAGGGAACTGGGCAGTGAAGCCGCATTCCCTCACTGAGGATGGCAGCGGGGGCAGCAGAGAGACGAGCGATTGCTCGTCTTCTGCTACCAACATTGCGGGCGCGCTGGACAGGTAAGTGTCCATTTATTAAAAGTCAGCAGCTGCAGCATTTGTAGCTGCTGGCTTTTAATATATTTTTTTTCGCGGGACCTCCGCTTTAAAAGATGGAAAGATGAAAAAATGACTGAAGGTCCGCTTTAAGTAACTGATTGTCAAAAAGAATGATTGTTTACTGTCATATTGCAATGCTGATGTGCATGGTGACTATTAGATTTCATGTAAACCCAACTGAACACGAGAAACCCATCAGATGGAGTGAGGCGAGCACAAAGCAGTGACAAGTGGGAGGTGCCATGTAACACAGGCGGAATAGTGGGCGTGTCCGGGCGAAGAGGCGGAGTCAGGAGCGGGAAGGCGAAAGTGAGAAGGTGGACGAGCTGCGTTTGGGAGAGAACAGAGAAACGAAACCGATAGGAGAAGGGAGGGGCGGCCAACCGAACAGAACAGCCTTCTCCCTGCTCGGTCATAGGAGAAGCCTTCAGCCCTGGCAGGTCGGCATTACACGCTGCAGGGACAGGCAGACAAGGGCCTTTTTATTCAGCGTACGTGACCTGCCCGGAGAGGAGAGGCGCCGACATACGGGTGAGTAAGCTGAGGCGGGCCCGGTACCTCCCCGGTATGTGTGTGTCCCTTTATGGCGCAGCTTAGGTGTGTGTGACAGGAATGGAGTCATGACATTTTTCCGACATCATCTATTGAAAGCCTTCTGTGTATATGGGGATTACATAGGGGGCGGGGATGTACAGGTGTGCAGGAATGCTTCCCTCTCATCAAGATTGATTGATTCATCAGGTGTGATTCCACTTCCCCTTGATTCATTCATCACGTGTGATTTTCCTACTTGCTGATTGATTAGAGTGTGGGTCACAAGGAGAGAACCCCCATTACTGTGTATGTCTGGGGGGCGGGGGTCTTAAAGGGGTGGTTCACCCTAAAAACTACTTTTTCTTATTACACTGGCCCCCCACATTACAATCCGATTAAGGCTCTTATTATTTTTTTTCATGCTGTACATACCTTAGTACAGCATATTCACCCGTGCATCCGGGTTGCGAGTCCCGCGGGAGTGGGCGTTCCTCACATGCTGGTGATTGACGTTTTGCCCAAAAACGAGCTCCCCTCCCGTCGCGTAAGCCGCGTCACGATTGGCGAAAGGAGCCGAATGGCGATGCGCATGCGCAGTATAGCGCTGACTCGCCGTTTGGCTCCTTTCGCCAACCGTGACGCGGCTTACGCGACGGGGGGGAGCTCGTTTTTGGGCAAAACGTCAATCACCAGCATGTGAGGAACGCCCACTCCCGCGGTACTCGCATCCCGGATGCACGGGTGAATATGCTGTACTAAGGTATGTACAGCATGAAAAAAATAATAAGAGCCTTAACCACTTCCAGACCGCTGTACGACTATATACGGCCTAACTTTAAAGATACATATCTCGGTAACGGCAGCAGCTGCTGCCACAACCGAGGTATCTATCCTTACTGTCAGCGGTTCTGGTAACGATAACGGCGGTCTCCGCGGCGGATTCGCTGCAAGATCGCCGTTATCGGTGGCGGGAGAGGGGCCCCCCGCTCTCCCGCGCCCTCCGCCGCTTACCGGAGCCGTCGGTAGCAGCGGAGGAGATCGCGACCGTTCGGGAGCTGAGCGGGGACGAGACTGAAGGAAAAATCTCCTTCGCCCGTCCCCATAGCTCGGCTGGGCGGAAGTGACGTCAAAACGTCAGTCCCGCCCAGCCTCTTAAAGAAACATTTTTTTTTTTGTCATTTGAAAAAATGACATTTTCCATTTTTTTTTTTTTTTTTTTTTTTTTTTTTTTTTTTTGCATTTTAGTGTAAATATGAGATCTGAGGTCTTTTTGACCCCAGATCTCATATTTAAGAGGACCTGTCATGCTTTTTTCTATTACAAGGGATGTTTACATTCCTTGTAATAGGAATAAAAGTGATCATTTTTTTTTTCCAGTGTAAAAAATAATAAAATAAATAAAAATAAATAAGAAAAAAAAAAAAAATATATTTAAAGCGCCCTGTCCCGACGAGCTCGTGCGCAGAAGCGAACGCATACGTGAGTAGCGCCTGCATATGAAAACGGTGTTCAAACGACACAAGTGAGGTATCGCCGCGATCGTTAGAGCGAGAGCAATAATTATAGCCCTAGGCCTACTCTGTAACTCAAAAAATGCAACCTATAGAATTTTTTAAACGTCGCCTATCGAGATTTTTAAGGGTAAAAGTTTGACGCCATGCCACGAGCGGGCGCAATTTGTAAGCGTGACATGTTGGGTACCATTTTACTCGGCGTAACATTATCTTTCACAATATATAAAAAAATTGGGCCAAATTTATTGCTGTCTTATTTTTTAATTAAAAAAAGTGATTTTTTTCCAAAAAAAGTGCGCTTGTAGGACCGCTGCGCAAATATGGTGTGACAAAAAGTATTGCAATGATCCCCATTTTATTCTCTAGGGTATTAGAAAAAAATAAATATATAATGTTTGTGGGTTTTAAGTAATTTTCTAGCAACAAAAAAAATGTTTTAGTCTTGTAAACACCAAATCTGAAAAACACCCAAAGTAGAGAAGTGGTTAATCGGATTGTAATGTGGGGGGGCAGTGGAATAAGAAAAAGTAGTTTTTAGGGTGAACCACCCCTTTAAACCTTGGATTGCAAGCATAAATTCGTTCCAGAAGCATGCTTGTAATCCAAAGCACTTGTCTATCAAAGCAAATTTCCCTATAAGAAATAATGGAAACTCGGATGATTCGTTCCACAACCATTTATTCATAGGTCCTTCAGTTTATAATCCCTATAAAAAGATTATAGCAGGGTTGTGTAACCATAAAATGCCCATCCACAATTGGAAACCTCCACAAGGGGATTGGAAGCAAAATCCAGCAGGAGCCACAGAGTATAAAAGAGAAGCGAGGCGCCTCTAAGTGTAGCAATATGGTTACATTTAATGAAGGTACAACATTTAGCAACTCTCACATGGTTGATGATTAAAAGAGGCACATCTAAGTATGCAGGGATCCGGGGTAAAGATGTCCACATAAACCAATCTCCGCACCACCGCCACTCACCGCTGTCAGTCGGCAATCATGACTGGAAAGACTACCCTGCAGTAGAGGGATCTGAAAGCGAGGCTTGAAGCGCAGAGTGGAAGGGAGGATGTTGATGGCGGTGAGGAGGGCGGTCTATGTGAACAGCTTTACCTTGGATCCCTGCATACTTGGATGTGCCTGTTTAATCATCAACCATGTGACTTGCTAAATGTTGTACCTTCATTAAATGTAATCATATCGCTTCACTTGGAGGCGCATTTATACTCCGATGTGACTTGATGCTACTTTGTTTATCAAGTCAAGAATTATAAAATAAAGTTTGCTTGTGCTGCAAAACTCTCTCAATCCAAGGTTTTACTGTATTCAGTTTGTGTGAAAGTTATATTGCCTACAAACTATACTGTGTGTGTAATAAAAGTTGTGTATGGATGTGATGTTTGTTTTGGGCTGCTAATGGCGGAGAACAAGTAGTTCTGCAACAGCTGGAGGGCCGCCAGTTTGAGACCCCTGTTATAATGGGACTACGATAGTGCAGCAGTTAATCTGACATTAACTGACGCTGGGGGAGGGAGGAACTGATTAGTATCACTGTTGATGTCAGTTAAACACTGTAACTGTACTGGGTGGGAGTGAGTTAACCATTTAACGACTGGCTCCTGTACATATATGTAGGCAGAATGGCACGGCTGGGCAAAGTAATGTATATTTACGTCACTTTGACATTCCCGCCATGCGGGCGCGCGCCCCTACTACGAGCTCCGTGACCATACCCGCGGACTCGATGTCCGCCAGTGTCCTGCGATCGGGTCACAGAGCTGCAGAACGGAGAGAGGCCAGTGTAAACAAGCATCTCCCCATTCTGCCTAGTGACACTATCACTGATCGTCTGCTCCCTCTCATCGGGGTGAGCGATCAGTGATGTGTCACTCGTAGCCACACCCCCTAACAGTTAAAATCACACCCTAGGACACACTTAAAGGAACACTAAAGCAGGGCTCGACAAATCCCGGTCGCCATGGCGACTAGAAATAGCATCCTTGGCTTGGAAGGTGGGCAAAAAAAATGAGATATTTTTTTTTGTGAAGTTCCCAGCTCTTCCTTGTGTGAGCTGGCGGTGGCCGTTGGTATTACAAGTTAAGCAGCAATTCTAATGTAATTTTTCACAATTTTCACTGCCATCTTCTTCCCTCTAATTAGAACCCCCAAACATTATATATATTTTTTATCCTAACACCCTAGAGAATAAAATGGAGATCGTCGCAATACTTTCTGTCACGCCGTATTTGCGCAGCGGTCTTACAAGCGCACTTTTTTGGGAAAAAATTACACTTTTTTTTTAATTAAAAAATAAGACAACAGTAAAGTTATCCCCATTTTTTTTTTTAATATTATGAAAGATAATGTTACGCCGAGTAAATTCATACCCAACATGTCACGCTTCAAAATTGCGTCCGCTCATGGAATGCCGACAAACTTTTACCCTTTAAAATCTTCATAGGCGACGTTTAAAAAAAATTTACAGGTTGCATGTTTTGAGTTACAGAGGTGGTCTAGGGCTAGAATTATTGCTCTCACTCTACCAATCGCGGCGATACATCACGTGTGGTTTGAACACCGTTTACATATGCGGACGCTGCTCACGTATGTGTTCGCTTCTGCACGCAAGCTCGTCGGGACGGGGTGCGTTTTCTGGCTCTTAACTTTTTTAGCTGGCTCCTAGATTCCAAGGAAATTTGTCAAACCCTACACCAAGCCTAGGTTCACACTGCTGCGAATTCAAAATCGCGGAAAAAATGCGCGATTTTACCGCGATTTCGCGGCTGCGATTTTGCCGCGATTTCGGCCGCAATTTAATGTAAATCGCGGCCCGAAATCGCAAAAAGTAGTACAGGAACTACTTTTTGAAATCGCAGATGCGGCGTCGCACTGATTAGGACAGTGCCATTGCCGACAATTGCCGCCGATTTGACATGTCAAATCGCATCTCAAATCGTTCCAAATCGTACCCAGTGTGAACCAGGGCTAAAGGTTCGTTTTTTTATTAGACCTTTAACTCCTTTTTATTATTCCTTTAACTCCTTGATCGCCCCCTAGTGTTAACCCCTTCCCTGCTGGTATCATTTTTACATTGATCAGTGCATTTTTATAGCACTAATCAATGTAGTAATGTCGCTCGTCCCAAAAAGTGTAATTTGGGGTCAGATTTGTCTGCTGAAATGTCGCAGTCCTGTTAAAAATCGCAGATCGCCGCTATTACCAGTAAAAACAATAACAAAAATAAGTAAGTCCCTACATCTATCCTGTAGTTTGCAGATGCAATAACTCTTGCGCAAATCAATATACACCTATTGCATGTGTTTTTTTTTTTTTTTGCTAAAATATGTAGAAGAATATAAAAAAATGTGTTCATCAGTTTAGGTATATATATTATTGTTATTATAATTAAATAACACAGTACTGGTTAATGATCTGCCTTGGTCCCTCTAGTATGGGATCCAAGGCATCCGATCCCGCTTGAATACTGTGGGAATTGCCAGATTACTATGGCTGTTTATCTGGCACTATCCCTAGCTAGGGTTGAGCGAACCCGGACTGTAAAGTTCGGGGTTCGTACCGAATTTTTTTTTTTTTTGGAACCCGAACCCGAATAATTTGCTGAAAGTTCGGGTTCGGGGTTCAGCTATGTAATGGCACTGCACAAAGTGTCATTTCTGAAAGGAAAAAAAGTCATTTAAAACCGGCTTTGCGGCTATAATGAATTGTCGGCTTCGGCAATTCAGAGAGGATTCATTCATAAAAAAAATAAAAAAAGCGTGGGGGTACCCCCAAATTCAATTACCAGGCCCTTCAGGTCTGGTATGGATATTAAGGGGAACCCTGCCGTCAATTTAAAAAAAATGACGTGGGGTTCCCCCCAAATATCCATTCCAGACCCTTCAGGTCTGGTGTGGATTTTAAGGGGAACTCCACCCCAAATTTAAAAAACAAATGGCGTGGAGTTCCCCCCAAAATCCACACCAGACCCTTATCCGAGCACGTTAACCTGGCCAGCCGCAGAAAAGAGGGGGGGGGCAGAGTGCGGCCCCCCTCTCCTGAACCGTACCAGGCCACATGCCCTCAACATGGGGAGGATGTCCCCATGTTGATGGGGACAAGGGCCTCATCCCCACAACCCTTGCCCGGTGGTTGTGGGGGTCTGCGGGCGGGGGGCTTATCAGAATCTGGAAGACCCCTTTTAACATTTTTTAAATTTGGGGTGGAGTTCCCCTTAAAATCCACACCAGACCTGAAGGGTCTGGAATGGATATTTGGGGGAACCCCACGTCTTAATTTTTTATTTTAATTTTTTGACGGTGGGGTTCGCCTTAACCACTTAAGCCCCGGACCAATATGCAGCCTAAAGACCCAAGGTGTTTTTACAGTTCGGGACTGCGTCGCTTTAACAGACAATTGCGCGGTCGTGCGACGTGGCTCCCAAACAAAATTGGCGTCCTTTTTTCCCCACAAATAGAGCTTTCTTTTGGTGGTATTTGATCACATCTGCTGTTTTTAGTTTTTGCGCTATAAACAAAAATAGAGCGACAATTTTGAAAAAAATGCAATATTTTTTACTTTTTGCTATAATAAATATCCCCCAAAAACATATATAAAAACATTTTTTTCCCTCAGTTTAGGCCGATACGTATTCTTCGACCTATTTTTAGTAAAAAAAATCGCAATAAGCGTTTATCGATTGGTTTGCGCAAAATCTATAGCGTTTACAAAATAGGGGATAGTTTTATTGCATTTTTATTAATTTTTTTTTTTTTTACTACTAATGGCGGCGATCAGCAATTTTTTTCGTGACTGCGACATTATGGCGGACACTTCGGACAATTTTGACACATTTTTGGGACCATTGTCATTTTCACAGCAAAAAATGCATTTAAATTGCATTCTTTATTGTGAAAATGACAGTTGCAGTTTGGGAGTTAACCACAGGTGGCGCTGTAGGAGTTAGGGTGCACCTAGTGTGTGTTTACAACTGTAGGGGGGTGTGGCTGTAGGACTGACGTCATCTATTGCGTCTCCCCTATAAAGGGAATGACACGATCGATGCGCCGCCATAGTGAAGCATGGGGAAGCCGTGTTTACATACGGCTCTCCCCGTTCTTCAGCTCCGGGGAGCGATCGCGACGGGGCGGCTATAAACAAATAGCCGCGCCGTCGTCCCGGATCGCTCCCCGAGCGAACCCGACCGCCGCATGTAGCGGGGGGGGGGGGGGGTCTCGATCGGACCCCCCACCCGCTAATAGGCAAGGACGTACATTAACGCCCATGTGCCTGTACGTGCCATATTGTGGACGTACATTTACATGCGGAGGTCGGGAAGTGGTTAATATCCATACCAGACCTGAAGGGCCTGGTAATTGAATTTGGGGGGACCCCCACGCTATTTTTTTTTTTTTTAATGAATGAATCCTCTCTGAATTGCCGAAGCCGACAATTCATTATAGCCGCAAAGCCGGTTTTAAATGACTTTTTTTCCTTTCAGAAATGACACTTCGTGCATGGACAGTTCTAAGTTTATTTTTATGTTATTTTAAGTTATTTCCCTATCCACATTTGTTTGCAGAATACAGGCATACCCTGCTTTAAGTACACTCACTTTACATACACTCGCGAGTAAGGACATACCCGTGAGTGTATGTAAAGTGCCTTACAGGTACTGTACAGACATTTTGCAGCCGCAGTAGAAGGAGCTGAAGCTCTGAGAGCATAGCCCGCCCTGTTCCAGTGTGCCCCTGACACCTCCACTACAGCCCCTGAGACCTCAACTACAGCTCCTGACACCCCCACTACAGTCCCTGACCCCCCACTACACCCTAGAAGTGAAAAAAGGTATTGTTTCACTTTAAGTACATTTTCGTTTTACATACATGCTCTGGTCCCACTGTGTACTTAAAAGTGGGGTATGCCTGTACTTGCCATGCTCTTCCCGACATTTTGCTGCCATTTGCAGCCCTCTAGCCCTTTCCATTAGTTTTTTTAGACACATTTTAGTAGTCAAAAGTCCGGGTCCCCATTGACTTCAATGGGGTTCGGGGTCAAGTTCGGGTCCCGAACCCGGATTTTTTTCCGAAGTTCGGCCGAACCCGCTGAACCTGAACATCCAGGTGTCCGCTCAACTCTAGCCCTAGCGTGTCTGGGAGTTTCTAGGCGCTTAACCTTCTTGGCGGTATTCCAGAGTCTGGCTCGGCCTCAAGTTTTTACTACCATAAGCAGTAACCCCGAGCCAGACTCGGGATTACATCGCAGTATCCAGGCAAAGTTGCTTTCCTGGTCCCCTGGATTATGCGATTTGTCTCCCCACTGTGTCTGAGCTGTCTCCTCCTCTGCTTGATTCACAATGCCGAGCTCCGTTCCCAAGAGTTGCGACGTACGGGGATGGAGTTCCGCGCCAAATTCAAAAGAATTAAAAACGCACAATACATAGAGTACACTGTAATCTTAGATTACAGTACTGTATAAAATAATTACACATCCCCTTTGTCCCTAGTGGTCTGTCCAGTGTCCTGCATGCAGTTTTATATAATACTAGCTGAATACCCAGCGTTGCCCGGTCTTCCTATCTTAACCTTTTTGGGAGGAAAATCATAGTAATATAAATATACCCATCTTTTATATAAGGGTGTAGGTAAGGGTTAATTTAACTGTCATATATTTTTATTTGGCATATAAGTAATATGTGTACCAGGTATTATTGAAATATCTCCAGGCGTACAGAAGTTATGTGGGAACATACATTTCCCATTGATTTGCATGGGACTTTAAACAAAAACCCCGACCCTCACAAATGGGGGTGGTTAAGGGATAAATTACCTATCCTATAGTTTAAGTGGACATATAAGTAACATGTGACCAAGTGTTATCGAAATATCTACAGCCGTTTGGAAGTTATGAAGTAACATGTATTTCCCATAGAGTTGAATGGGACTTTAAAGGAAAACCCTGACCATGGCAAATGGGGGTGGGTAAGGGTTAAACCACCTATCCTATGTTTGTTGCTGACATATAAGTAACATGTGTGCCAAGTTTCATGTTAATATCTTTAGCCGTTTGGACGTGATGCTGGAACATACATACATACATACACACACACACACGTTGAGTTTTATATATATATAGATATACTGTTCTTTCTGCCTGGAAACTGGAGATTGTCCATAACCACCAATAAGTGTCCCTTTATGTCAAAAGTGCTTTTAGAGCAGCTAGAAAACAGCGATAATAAATTAGAATCACTTGTGGAATTGAGCGATAGCGATTTGTGGGGAAATTTGTCTTCAAACCCTGAAAGTAATGACAGCGACAATTCTGTAACTGAGCAAATTTCAGTGTTTTTGATTACATTATTGAACAATTTTTATTATATTTTTTATATTATAATTTAATGATTTTGTGTTTTCATTCGTTATCATACCCGAGATGTCTACTAGACTCTTGTTTGGACAGATTTAAGTGAGTTATTTCTAAGAATTACAGGCCTACAATATAAAACGCCAAATTTCCATGCAAAACAATTGTACCGCTTTCAGCATCAAAAATCTGACATAATCATACCGCCAGGGGAGGTTAATGAGACTTTGCATATTCTTTCATGTTTTTCTGATTATTCATCTTTGAAAGTCATCTGGCTGACCCTATTCTCCCCGTAGGCTGCATTCACACTATAACGCGGCGTATTTTGCCTCGACAAATAGCGGCGTATTGTACCGCGATTTGCCGCGACAAAACGAGACGTTTTAACCTTTTTTTTTTTTTTTACAAAACATTTTACATTGATGTCTATGCCGAACGCCGAAAGCCGCCTGAAAAAAAGGGTCAGGGACTTGTTTTCAGGTGGCAGGCGTTTCGGCGTGCGATATGAACCATCTCCATAGACAAGAATGTAAAATGACCCCTCCAGCGGCACGAGCGTCGGGCGTCAGAAGTAAATATGCGAAGGTGTGAATGCAGCCTTAGAGTGGACAGACAGGTTTAGGTATCTGGGAACTATGATTTCCCCCTGCTCCATCTGACTATTGCACTCTAAACCTAATCCCCTTGTTACAAAATATTTAAATTGAAATCTTGAGCCAATCGCCCCTTATACCTAGTGGGATAGATTATTTTTTCAGAATAAAACTGTTGCCTTCTTGGACACTCTCCTTTTATGGATCCTTAAGTACTTTCAGCTCATTAATTCTAGTCTAAACTCCTTTCTGGGGCTCGCAGCCACCGAGGTTTAAACTGGCATTAATGCAGCGGCCCTGGCAACAGCATGTCCTGATCTCTACAAATATATTTTAGCAGCCATGCTAACGCATGCTTATAACTGGCTGATTGCAGATGATTCTAATGCTGCAGTGGTGTTGGAGACATTCTGCTTGGGCTCCTATGAGGCTTCACTACCTGTTTCCCTTGGTAAGGATGGAGGCGCCAGGACCCAGCGATCGCCGTCTCTGGGACCGACATCGCGGGCGACTAGGACAGGTAAGTGTCCTTATTAAAAGTCAGCAGCTACAGTGTTTAGTAGCTGCTGACTTTAAAAAAATAAAATTGCGGGTGGAATCTAGAGGTCGACCGATATGGGTTTTTCTCTGGCCGATACCGATATTTAGAATTTGGGGCGGCCGATGGCCGATATGATGCCGATTTTTGCGGCCGATATTTTAGGCCGATTTTTATTTTTTGGCAGGTTGCACTGGATGGAACCAATTGGCAATAGCAGATGGCACTGATTGGCAGGTGGCACTGAATGGCACTGGCAGGTGGCACTAATTGGCATGTGGCACTGGGTGGCATTGGCAGGTGAAACTGGTTGGTACTGGCAGGTGGCACTAATTGGCAATAGTTAGCACTGGCAGATGGCACTGGCAGGTGGCACTAATTGGCAGGTGGAAGTGGATGGCAATAGTTGGCACTGGTAGGTGGCACTGGATGGCCTTGGCAGCTGGCACTGGATGGCACTAGTTGGCACTGGCAGGTGGCACTAGTTGGCAGGTGGCACTAGTTGGCACTGGATGGCACTGGCAGGTGGCACTGGATGGCACTGGCAGGTGGCACTGGCAGATGGCACTGGCAGGTGGCACTGGATGGCGTTGCCACTGGCAGGTGGCACTGGATGGCATTGGCAGGTGGCACTGGATGGCATTGGCAGGTGGCACTGGATGGCATTGGCAGGTGGCACTGGCTGGTTGGCATTAGCAGATGGCACTAGCAGGTTTCACAGCACATAATGGGGGGGGGGGGGGCCCGGGGGGGGCGGGACTCAGCTGTCACCCCGGGTCCCGCCCACCTCCAATATCACGATGAATCTGAGCTCCTCTCTCTCTGCAGCACCATGTGAAACTGTATGGAGAGAGAGTTTCACACATTATCAGCTACATTATGTGCTATGAAACTGAGAGGAGAGAGAGAGAGGAGCTCAGATTTATCGTGATGTGGGCAGCTATCCAGCCAATGATCTCATCCCATTGGCTGGTGTTGGACAGCTGAGTCCCGCCCACCCCGGGTCCCGCCCACCCCGACATCAGTCCGACAGCTCCATTCTCTATCTCCTTAGTGTTTCACACACACGGCAATGCTCTGCAGACAGTGTGGAGAAGGGAGGGGGAACCCCATGTTCCTCCTTCCTTCTCCACACTCTGCTGATGCAGATCTGCTAAATATCGGCAACGCTTTTTTGACATGGGAGTGAGGTTTAGGAGCACCGCGGCAGCGTCGTTGTTGGTTAGGGAAATGTTTACGAATTTGTGAATGAGTCGGAGGACTAGTTACCAGATTGTAGTTTGGGGCACTCCCAAAAAAAATGTGGAGAATAGTGCCAGGGTGTTGCTCACGACAGCAACGGTCAGATTGATTGGGAAATATTTTGGCCAAAACAGACTGAGTGCGGTACCAGCGTGTGGTCAATTTGTAGGAAATTTCCTGATATTTGCTAGAAAGTGATGACTTATGCGTGAAGAAGAGTATGCGTTCTTTTTGGGGAGCAGTAAATGCGGTTTGTAAGTCCCTTTCCCACTGTGGTGAGATGATTTGAACTTTGTGACATGGTGCATTTTCTCAACTCGCCTTTCAGGACAACCTTGGAGAGCGCGCAGCTCCGCCTCTTCATTAGGAAACGCATGCTAATCCTTTAACCACTTGCCACCCGCCAATGACATATTACGTCGGCAAAGTGGTTGTAGAATTCTGACTGGACGTCATATGACGTCCTCAGGATTCTGAGCCGCTGCGCGCCCCCGGTGGCGCACATCGCGGCGATTGTTGTTGCAGGGTGTCAGTCTGACACCCCGCAACACCGATCAAGGTAAAGAGTCTCTCACGGAGACTCTTTACCACGTGATCAGCCGTGTCCAACCGTGGCTGATCACGATGTAAACAGGAAGAGCCGTTGATGGCTCTTCCTCACTCGCGTCTGACAGACGCGAGCCGATCGGCGGCTCTCCTGACAGGGGGGGTTCGCGCTGATTGTTTATCAGCGCAGCCCCCCCTCGGATCGCCACACTGGACCACCAGGGAAGGGCAAAAAAAAAAAAAAAGCATTAAAAAAAAAAAAGATGCCAATCCGTGCCCACAAATGGGCACTGATTGGCAACATGGGTAAATCAGTGCCACCCCACAGTGCCCATGAGTGCCCATCTGTGCCGCCCATGAGTGCCCATCTGTGCCGCCCATGAGTGACGCCTATGTGTGCCTATCAGTGCCGCCTATGTGTGCCCATCAGTGCCGCATACCAGCGCCGCCAATCAGTGCCACCTCATCTGTGCCCGTCAGTACTACCTCATCGATGCCCATCAGTGCCACCTCATCGGTGCCCATAATTGAAAGAGAAAACGTACTTATTTACAAAAAAATTAACCCAAAAAAATAAACGTAATTTTTTTTCAAAATTTTCAGTCTTTTTTTAGTTGCGCAAAAAAAAAAAATCGCAGAGGTGATCAAATACCACCAAAAGAAAGCTCTATTTCTGGGGAAAAAAGGACGCCAATTTTGTTTGGGTACAGTGTAGCATGATCGCGCAATTGCCATTCAAAGTGCGACAGTGCTGAAAGCTGAAAATTGGCTTGGGCGGGAAGGTGCGTAAGTGCCCTGTATGGAAGTGGTTAAAACCCTCCTCTTCCACCATGGCCTCAGTTATTGTGTTTCCTCCGCCATGGTGGAAGTACATGTTGTGGGCCAGAGGAGCTGCGCTCTCTCCAAGAGGAGAGAAGTGGGCTTACCTTTTTTTGTTTTTCTCTGTAGTGTCTGCCTGGTGTGCAGCGGCCATCCCAGCCCCCCTGTGGCGAATAGGGGGTGTTCCGGAGTCCTCAGCCTTTCCATGCTCAGTGGCAGCCAAGGCTCTGCAGGAGGTCAGCGCGATAGAGCCCGGGATCTGTGGGTTTAGGCTCAGGTGGCCGGGAGGTGTGTCGCTGCGGTAGCAGTCTCCGCATGGCGGTTCCGGGTCCTGGCAGGCGGGTGATGTCACGCACAGTTGTGCGGCTTCCTGTAGGGGTGTGGCGGCGCTTGGTCCACACCGCCTGGAACGCAGAGGCTAGAGGACAGGCCTATAGAGCGACGTCTTCCGGTTCTGGCCATCGCTGATGACGCCGGACCCGGGAAATTTAAAAATCAGATGGTCCCAGCTACTTTACCTGCTATGATGGAGGAGGGATCGACAGCGATGGGGGAGACAGGCGCCCCAGACACCGCTCAGGTCCAGGTAAGAGGGGTACAATGGTGCCCTTTGTTCTTTACCTCATGGACTTAATGTGTTATGTGATTGTCCTCCTTAAGGAGCCTGTGCTGCAGGGTCAGAGTTAAACTTTCTCGGTCCCTGTCAGTCTGCACTTGTGGTGGTGATTGTTTTTTCTGGTGTTTTCCTTTGGTTGGTTGTGGTTTTTTCTTCTTAATGATTTTTTTTTTTTTTTTTTTTTGTGGGACATCTCTCCTCTTTATGTCGCTTCAAGAAAAACTGAAAATAAAAAAAACACGAACTCAAAGGAAGTGTCCTTCCTGCAAGAACCCTTTTAGGGATACGTGGCAGAAGGCAATGTGCAGAACCTGTATCAGGTTGCTGGTGGAGGAAGAGACGTCCCAGCAATATAAGGATTTGTTTTCCTCGGTGCGAGAACTCACAAGTTCTCTGAGTTCAGTAAAAACCATGTTGGTTCACAGTCCAGCAGTACAATCTGAACCCCAGCAATCATCACCCAGCCCAAAAGCCTCCACCTCTAGGTCAGAGTTTGGAGATTCAGGGGATGAAGGGACTAGTACTCTTCGCTCAATCAGAGATTCAGATGAGGAGGAAGAGGATAGCAGAAGTTCCAGATACAAAGTCTCTTTAGATGAAGTGGACAATCTGCTGAGTGCAATTTATACTACACTTGAAATTCAGGAAGAAAAGGTACAATTGTCTCTTCACGACAAAATGTACCAGGGGCTGGATGAATCCAAACATATAAAGTGTTCCCAGTCCACAAAGTAGTATCGGATCAAATTAAAAAAGAGTGGAAAGATCCGGAAAGAGGTCCTTTCTTTTCTAAAAGCCTAAGAAAGAGATTCCTCTTTGAGGATAAGGATTCGGAAGTCTGGAATAAGAAGCCACGAGTAGATACGGCTTTCTCTCAGGTGTCACGATGCACGGATCTTGCGTTTGAGGACATGGGGGTATTAAAGGACGCCATGGCTAAAAGGGCAGACTCCCTGCTAAAAAAGGCTTGGGATTCTACGTCACACAGTCTTAAACCAGCTATGGCTTCCACAGTGGTGGCAAGAAACTTAGAGTGCTGGGTGGAAAAACTGATGAGCCATGTAGAAGCAGGCACACCAAGAAAAGATTTATTGGAATCTTTTCCCCTGATTTTAAAATCAATCAGGTACATGGCTGACGCATCTGCTGAATCAATCAAGATGGCAGCTAGATCTTCTGCCTTAGTAAATTCAGCCAGGCGTGCAGTCTGGCTTAAAACCTGGACAGGAGACACGGCCTCTAAAGTCAAACTCTGCGGTTTACCCTTTTCAGGGGATTTACTTTTTGGGCCAGATCTAGAAAAAGTTCTGGACAGAACAGCCGACAAAAAGAAGGCCTTCCCTGCCAAAAAGAAAGAACCTGTTATAAAGAATTTTCGTGCTTTTCAGCAAACCTACAAAAGTAGAGAGGAGAACAAAAAGCGCTGGGTTCCACAAAAGGGTAGGGGAAGAGGAGGAATTATTTTCAAATGCCTCTCAAATCAAACCCCAAAAGACAAATGACAATCTGACTCCAGTGGGGGGAAGATTATCCGCTTTCTTTTTTCAATGGAACCAATTGGCCAAAAGTCCCTTTGTAAAAAACATTATTGCACAAGGGTACAACCTGGAGTTCTCAGAATGCCCTCCATGTAGGTTTTATGTTACAGCCCTGCCAAGGGATCAGGAAAAAGCTTCCGCTATGATGAGCTTGTTAAAGGATCTGATACAACAGGAAGTGATTATTCAGGTCCCAAAACAACAGGAGGGAGAAGGGTTTTACCCCCACATTTTTTTTTTTTTGTATAAAAGCCCTCAGGCAAATTTTGCCTAATTCTGAACCTCAAAATCCTGAACAAGTCCATAAGGTACAAGCACTTCCGCATGGACACTATCCACTCCATAACGAAACTGTTAACACCGAACTGCTTTATGGCTTCTCTGGATCTAAGAGATACTTACCTACATGTATCAATAGCCCAGGCCTCCCAAAGGTTTTTTTCGACTGGCAATGAATCTAGGGACTTCAGTTTGGCATCTACAATTCAGGGCTCTGCCATTTGGCCTTTCATCATCCCCCAGGATTTTAACAAAAGTGATGGCGGGAGCCTTGGAACTAGGGGTGCAACGGATCAAAAAACACGGATCGGATCGATCCTCGGATCAGGAGTCACGGATAGGATCATTTTCGGATCAGCAAAAAAGGGCCTTTGTACAGAGCACACAGGGAAAAAAAAGCAGGTGGCATATCCATCCTCAATCGCACAGGGAGGGGGGGTTTCTTGTATAGAAAGGGGGGGGGGTTGGGTATATCCTCGTACAGATGACACATTGATCTCCTCTGCAGGGATGCTCCCAGATGTCAGGGTTGATGGACACACAGTTCCCGGTGATCTGCCTCCTATCATTCTGAGCTCCCTTGGTTGGCGGGTGATTGCAGTATCCTCTCTCTCGGGCTTATTCTCAGAAGAGACACTACACTCGCAGCACACTGGGGAAGGTCATCATTGCCCATAGCAGATTAATCACAGCTCCTCCGTCTAGCACATAAAGACGGAGTTCAGACGAGCCTGAGTATGGCGCCACATAGTGCAGGCCGCTCACCACATGACATGGGAGCGCTGGACACAAATAGAGTGACCGTCCTCAATACACACCCAGCGTACCTACTTCTGGACAGAGGAGCGCATTGTAACTATACACCGCCCGCCTCAATGATCCTCTCAGCCTCACCTTTCCTGTAGCTGCCGGTGGATGATCCCGCACTGTCTGCGCGCTGAGGTGGGGAGGCGTGTCACGCTGGGCTCTGACAAGCACATGGGGGTGGAGCAAGATGGCCGCCGCTCCGGAGCTAGGCCGAAGCCGGGGACTTTCCTACGGCCGAGGCTCCGGAGCGCTCCGCAGATCGCGTGGTGTGCCGATCCGAACCGGGTGACCCGTTCGGATCACGGATCGGTGACGATCCGTTGCACCCCTACTTGGAACCTCTGAAGCTGAGGGGGGTCTCGGTTGTTCCATATTTGGACAACCTCCTGTTTTTCGCTGATTCAAAAGATCAACTGGTGGCAAATCTCCAGGTGTCCCAGTCTCCTCTCGAGCCTAGGGTGGCTATTGAATCTGGAAAAGTCAAACCTAGACCCTGCACAGGAGACAAGGTTTCTCGGTTACACCATCAATTCAGTCATCCAGAAGGTGTTTCTCCCTCAGGAAAAGGTAGAGAAAGTCATTACCGCAGTGAGTCAGATCCGGGCGAATCTCTGTCAATACGGACAGCCATGGCAGTTCTAGGCCAGCTCACGGCTTCGATTCCTGCCGTCCAATGGGCTAGATTACATTCCAGACCCCTACAGAGGAACATCCTACAGGTGTGGTCTCACCAGGAATCGCTGGAAAAACATTTCAAACCAACATCAAGAGTAAAACGGTCCCTCTGGTGGTGGAGAGATCCTTCCAATCTGACGAAGGGTCTCTCATGGGTTCCTCCCTCGGACAAGCGCCTGACAACAGACGCAAGTTCGTGGGGATGGGGAGCTCACCTGAACGGGCAAACCGCTCAGGGGTCTTGGTCCAAAGTGGAGGCAAGGAGGTCATCAAATTGGCGAGAACTAAAAGCCATTTTTATGGGTCTCCTGGCCTTTCAACACTTGCTGAGGGGTCGTCCTGTACAAATCTTATCAGACAACACTACAGCAGTAGCCTATGTGACCAAACAAGGCGGGACCAGGAGCCAAGGGTTGATGGAACTAGCCAACCAGTTATTGTCCTGGGCGGAGCAAAACGTGACCTCTTTGTCAGCGATTCACCTAAAGGGGTCTCAAAATCTGTTGGCAGACCTTCTGAGCAGAAGGAAAGTAGTAGAAGCAGAATGGAGCCTGAATCAGGAGATATTCAACATGATCTCCAAGGAGTGGGGGCATCCTCAAGTGGACCTTTTTGCCAGTCAACAAAATTCAAAGGTCAAGGAGTTCTTTTCTCTCCACAGAGAGGATCAGGCGATAGGCATAGATGCTCTAGCCCATCCTTGGGATTACCAGCTGTGCTACGCTTTCGCCCCTTTCCCCTAATTCTGCTGGTCCTAAGGAAATTCAGGGAAGAAAAAACAAGCCTAATGCTGATTACTCCCTTTTGGCCAAAAAGGCCTTGGTTCGCAACCGTATTAAATCTGGCCGTAAAACCTCAGTAGAAATTACCGTCCAGGAAGGACCTTCTAACACAGGGATCTGTGTGTCATCCAGAAACACAGGTTACACCTAAGCGCTTGGTTTCTGAAGACATCCTAAAAAACAAAGGTTTGTCCGACAAAGTAGTAAGAACTCTACTGTCCAGTAGGAAGGAGGTAACGAGATCTATTTACCTAAAAATATGGAAGAAATATAATTCCTGGTGTTCTTCCAAAGTTTTTCAAACCAAGAGTGTGATTTCAGTTCTAGAATTTCTCCATGAGGGAATGGAGAAGGGACTTGCAGCCAGTACCTTTAAAAACGCAGGTAGCGGCTCTTTCTGTTTATTTTGAAAAAACTCTGTCCAGGGAACCCTTGATTTCTAGCTTTTTTTTATTTTATTTTTTTTATTTTATTTTTTTAGTGCACTAGCTCGAAATAGACCAGTGACCCTCAAAAGTTTTCCCAGTTGGGACTCATCAGTTGTTTTACAAGGATTAACGGGAGCTCCGTTTGAACCTTTAGAAGATGCTTCTTTGAAAAATGTATTTCTTAAAACAGTTTTTTTGGTGGCCATTACTTCAGCAGGACGGGTTAGCGAGCTCCAAGCTTTGGCCATTACTGAACCTTTTTCTAAGAATTTTTTCAGAGTGATCCTGCAGACGGATCCGGCCTTTCTTCCAAAAGTGTCGTCAAAATTCCATCGGTCACAGGAAATAGTTTTACCCACTTTTTCTTCAAACCCTTCGAACGCTGGAGAAGAAGCATTTCATACTTTAGATGTGAAAAGGTGTCTGTTGCAGTTTCTTTCAGTCACCAGAGAATTCAGGAAATCAAATGCTCTTTTCATAACATTTTCAGGTCCCCGTAAAGGGGAAAAAGCTTCCAAAAGTACACTAGGAAGATGGCTTAAACTTGCAATTACAGAAGCCTATAAAGCCAAAGGAGTTGTGCCTCTCTCAGGTATTGTGGCACACTCAACAAGATCAACTGCAGTCTCCTGGGCTGAAAGGGCCGGTGCGACACCCGAGCAGATTTGCAAGGCTGCCACTTGGTCCAACTACTCAACGTTCCTAAGACACTTGGACCTATTGTCTGCTGCAGATCAAGCCTTTGGCAGAAAGGTACTGCAGGCAGTAGTCCCACCCTAGGGTAAGTTACTTGTTTATCCTCTCCAAGGTTGTCCTGAAAGGCGAGTTGAGAAAGACTTACCGGTGACGGTATTTCTAAGAGCCTTTCAGGACAACCGCTATTTCCCTCCCTAAATGTTAAAGTAATAAATATAAATCTATCATGGTGTTGTGATTTTCTGTGCTTTATCTTCCAGAGAGTACAGGTACAATGTTGGGTACAATGTAGTTATAAAGCAGGGGGTAGGAAACCTCGGCCCTCCAGCTGTGATGAATCTACAAATCCCATCATGCCTCTGCCTCTGATGCCGCGTACACACGGTCGTTTTTCGGCATGAAAAAAAACGTCATTTTTTAAAATGTCATTTAAAATGATTGTGTGTGGGCTTCACATCGTTTTTGGGCAAAAACAACGTTTTAAACCCGCGCATGCCCAGAAGCAAGTTATGAGACGGGAGCGCTCGTTCAGGTAAAACTACCATTCATAATGGAGTAAGCACATTCATCACGCTGTAACGGACAAAAAAGCGCGAATCGTCTTTTGCTAACAAGGAATCGGCTAAAAGCAGGCCAAAGGCGAATAGAACTTCCCCTTTAGAGTTCCGTCGTACGTGTTGTACGTCACCGCGCTTTGTTCATCATTTTTCCAAAACGATCGTGTATGGGCAACGTCGTTTAATGATGAAGTTGGAAAAACGTCGTTTTTTTTCATGATGAAAAAATAACATTTTTTTCATGCCAAAAAACGACCTTGTGTACGCGGCATAAGAGTCGAGCCTCTGATTGTCAGGGTTTTGCAATGTCTCATAGGAGTTTTAGTTTCACCACAGCCTGAGGTTTTCATATCCCTGTCATAAAGGAATGGACATGGTCAACAACTATACTGAGGTAGGCCGTGGTGGTTAAACAATGCTCAATTGGTAGTAAGGGGTCCAAAGTGTGCCAAGAAAATATCCCCCCACACCATTACACCACTACCACCACCAGCATGAACTGTTGATACAAGGCAGGATGGATTCATACTTTCATGTTGTTTATGCCAAATTCTGACCCTACCACCTGAATGTCACAGCTGAAATGGAGACTCATCAGACTAGGCAACGTTTTTCCAATCTTCTATTTTGGTGAGCCTATGTGAATTGTAGCCTTGCTTTCCTGTTCTTAGCTGAAAGGAGTGGCACCTGGTGTGGTCTTCGCCTGCTGTAGCCCAACCACTTCAACGTTCAATATGTTGCGTTTCCAGATTCGGTATTCTGCATACCTTGGTTAAAACGAGTGGTTATTTGAGTTACTGTTGCCTTTCGATCGTCCCGAACCAGTCTGCCCATTCTCCTCTGACATCAACAAGGCATTTTCGTTCACATAACTGCCTCACTGCAATTTTCTCTTTTTCGGACCATTCTCTGTAAACCCTAGAGATGGTGATGTGTGAAAATCCTAGTAGATCGGCAGTTTTTTTAAATACTCAGACCAGCCTGTCTGGCACCAACAACCATGCCATGTTCAAAGTCACTTAAAGGGGGTGTAAACCCTTTACAACCACTTTTTACTACAGTTAAGCCGATAAGGCTTACCTGTAGCTACCCCGGATATCTCCTAAACCTGGACAAGTTTAGGAGATATCCCCTGTATCGGCATGTGCCGACGTCATCGACGCATGCGCGCTGAAGCAATGGCACGTACGTGCCATTGCTTCAGTTAGTGTGCCGTTACCGGCGGCTCCCGCGCATTTGTGGGGAATTCACAGCGGAAGTAACCTTGAGAGCCATGTCGCCGGCCAGAGCGGTGTACGAGGACCACTGCGGGGGGCTTTGATCTAAGGTAAGCAATTCATAATAAGCTAGAATTCTATGCATACTAGCTCATTATGCCTTTTGTCTTGCAGGATTTTTTTTTTTTTTTTTTAAGTTGGTGGGTTTACAACCATTTTAAATGCCCTTTCTTACCCATTCTGATGCTCGATTTGAACTTCAGCAAGTCGTCTTCACCACGTCTGTGGAAATGCCTAAATGCATTGAGTTGCTGCCATGTGATTGGCTGATTTAGCAATCTGTGTTACCAAGCAATTGAGAAGAAATATTTTTTATATATATATTATAATGTGTGTTTGTGTGTGTTTTTTATATGGCTGCCAAAACCCTGGTATCCTCTTCAGCGGGCGGTCCTCTTTCAGGTAAAAGTAGTCTCTGCGATGGATTCGCTGGGAGATCACTTACCGGAGACTATCGGGTCCTCTCTCCTGGCTACCAATTGAGGGGAAGATGCTCCATAGCATTGACTGGCGGAAGCAACGTCAAACGTCACTTCCCGCCCAATGCTCTTAAAGGGGAATTTTTGAGAGAAAAATGTGTTTGGGGTTCTTAGTAATTTTGTAGCAAAAAAAATATTTTAAGAGAAAAATGGTCTCGGTCCTTTAAGTGTTTGGGTAAAAAAAACAACACGAACCTTAAGATATCCTTTTTAATGTGTGTTTGTTTTTTCTTTTTTTTTGCCTTACAGCAACATGTTGGAGTCTGACAAAGATCTTGTAGCAAAGACACTGCGGGCTGTCTTGCAGTCGAACAAAAATGGCGTGCCTTTTCCTCGACTACAAAATGAATATAAATCCCTTACTGGAGAATATATTCCATTTAAGGATATGGGCTTCCAAACGCTTGAAGCATACATTAACGCCATCCCAACCGTTGTAAGGATTGAAGTCAGTCGTGCCGGCGAGGTAAGGCGTTCGGTCAAACATCAACCTTAACTTGATGAGTTTGCTGAAGCACTGTGTAAAACAAACCATCTCTGTAAAATATTGTTTTCACCTTTTCTATATCCTCCAGCCCTTTTTGGCCATTTCTTGTTTAAATACATGCTCTCTAGTGCATCATTGCTCAAGGCCTGAAAGTGATTACAATGCTTTAGTTTTTTAAACCTAGAACCATTCCTTTACAAATGCCTTTGTATCTTTTCTAGTGAAATTTAAAGCAGAATTAAACCTAAAAATGTTTAAAAAAAATGATTGACCAGTGAGATTTCTAATACAGAAGGGATCCTTATTGTTTGCTTCTTTCATAACTGCTTCTCCTTGCCTGTCAGTGTTTTTGTACATACGCAGCTCAGAATACATTTAAGGCACAGCTCTGTGCAGAGAAGATGTGACTTTTAAACAAATGCTTAGATTGACATCATCCCATACAGCCATTTGATTGTATGGGATGATGTCAAAGGAAGGAATACTGGAAGAAGATGGGAACATTGACACCAAATCAATGGAGGGGATCATTCCAAGCAAAGCGTGCCATAATCTGCTAATGTGCTGTGCATTCTAGCTTAATATGACTAAAAGCTCTTGAGGGCCCATATTTTTTTTTTTTCCAGAGGTTTAAGTCTGCTTAAGCCTAGGTTCACATTGGAGTGATTTGTCATGTGATTTGAGAGATCAGATCGCATGACAAGTTGCAGCCTATTGGAGGCAGTGGCACTGTTCTAATCTGTGCGACACCAATTTTGCGTCGCTGCACCGATTTGCAAAAGTAGTTCCTGCTCTACTTTTGCAGATTTCAGGTGCGACTTCAATAGACACCTGTGTATGAAGCCACACAGATGTCTATCAAGTAGCACCTGAAATTGCGCTGACCTTGCTACTTTGATATTGCGCTAATTCAAGTGAAGTAGCATCAATGTGAATTGGGGCTTAAAGTGGTTGTAAACACACATTGGCAAAAAAAAAAACACCTGCAAGACAAAGGCATAATGAGCTAGTGTGCATAGCATACTAGCTCATTATTTAATACTCAGCTGAGATTGAAGCCCTCGTTGCGGTGTCCGACATCGCTCCCATTCGCACTGGAGCCGCTGGTAACGGCACACTCATTGAAGCAATGGCATGTACGGTGACATCGGCACATGCAAATATCTTCTAAACCATGCAGGTTTAGGAGATATCCTGGGCAGCTACAGGTAAGCCTTAATTTGGGCTTACCAGTAGCAGAAATTGGTCTGTAAGGGTTTACAACCACTTTAAAGTGAGCAGCTTTCAACTGAATTTTTCATACAAACTATATAGTTGCTTATATCCAAGGTCTCTCTTGTTTCTATAGTTGCACTTCTCTTTCCATTTGTAGGACATCATTTTTAAGAATTGCCACCCAAATGCTTTCTAAAGGAGCAAAATGTATATTTTTTCTTTTTCTCTAAGTTATCTTGTTGAGATATTTTGCAGGGATTGGATTTCACTATATAGCTTATTAACAGAGTACAATCAGTTCCAAACCCTATGGGGTTGATTTACTAAAACTAGAGTGCAAAATATGGTGCAGCTCTGCATGGAAGCGAATTGGCTTCTAACCTTAGCTTGGTTAATTAAGCTTTGACCAAAAAAAAAACCTGGAAGCTAATTGATTTCTATGCAGAGCTGCTCCAGATTTTCCACTCTCCCATTTTAGTAAATCAACCCTGATGTAACTGAAAAACAAGTTGGAGCAATGGTTCCAGATATAAATGTTAAGCCCAGGTTCACACTGCTGTGGGTTTATCAAGTGAATTTTCGGAATTGTACCCAACATAACTTGCAGCCTCCACCGCTTCAAGGAAAAATGCAATAAGAGATCCAATAATTATTGCATACTTCTCCACTGTAATATAGACGGAGGCAAAACCCACTACAAGTCCACTCACTGGTCACTTAAAGTACAACTGCAGACAAAAGTCCCCCCCCCCCCCCCCGGTCATCTTCCAGGACTGCCTGTCACATTTGTATAAAAGGACAGGTACTACGCATGGTCCCTCAGTTATTTATTTATTTTTTTCTCCGGTCAGACCGTATTACCAAGTTTTTTTTCTTCTTTTTATTTTTTTCCTGTCAGGCCTTCATGCTAGGGGGCAGGGGCCTCCTGGGATGCTAGGGACCCATTCTCCCCCTTTTTTTTTTTTTTTTTTTACTTTTAGCCCTTAAGGGCAGCTTTGGTTGGAGGCTGAACCCTGTCCCTGTATGATATTGTGCAGTGGCTTCCTTGCATATTGATTCAGTCTAAGGAAGCTGAGGGAGTGCTGAGGCCACTTCCAGTTCTGAATGATGCATTTCCGGTGGAAGTGATGTGGCGGGGACACCTGGCGGCATCTTGGGTAGGGCAGATGCCAGAATGGAGTCCCGGAGCTCTCCAGCGGGACAAAGGGGATGCGGATTGCCTGAGCATGCCAATCCACTCATGCCAGGCCAGGATCTACAGGGAGGATGTGGGCTGTGCTAGGCGGTCCCAGCCTGTTTAAGAACCCTGTGCTGATCGTTCCCTGCAGGACCTTATGGAGGTGGCTGCTGCAATAGAGGAGGATAAAGGGACTCGGTAGAATCCAAGCCCAAAGGTAGGACATTGATGGGTTTGCATCATCTTGTCCTTACCTGCCACTCAGTGGAGGGGGGCACTTGCGTGGGGTGTGCTGGTTTTCTGGTAAATTGTCAGGAGCAGACACTGGTGTGTTTTGTTTATTTCTCCTTCCTTATTCTTGGGCCCCTTTCACACCTGCGGACCGTATGTCCGCTTTATCATCCATCCATTTGCGGATGAAAAAAGGACATACATTGATCCCTATGAGATTGCGGGTGTCAGCGGATAAACATCCGCTGACACCCGATCTCATCCGCCTCCGCAATGATCCGATTCTGCAGACGGAAGAAAACCCTATTTTTCCATCTGCGGATCGGATGAACACGGACATACGGTCCGTGTTCATCCGATTTCCCCCCCCCAAGGGGAGAGCGGAGAAAAGACAGGGCGGTCCCTGCACAGTGTGCGGGGACCGCCCTGTCATCCGCCGGCTCAGCAGGGATCAACGGAGCGACCCCCCGCTAAGCATACGGAGGCGGATCATTACTGATCCGCCCCGTGTGAAAGGGGCCTTAGTGTTTTTTTTTTACACTTGGCAGCTCTTAAATGGCTCCTTGTATCTTTTTGTGCCTACTTAGGGGAAGAGCCAGGAAGATAAAGATGAAGCAGGGCCTGCTGAAGTCCCTAAAAGGAGATGTGCCTCTTGTAAACATAAGTTGTCATCCCCATGGAAGAAATCGTTATGTCAGGACTGCATAGACGCTTTCACCAAAAAAGAAACTTGTTCTGTGTTCAAGAAATTTTCTAGATACAATGAAGACAGAAATGGTTAAAACATTTTGAAGCCTTTAAATCCTCTAAGGATTCAGGACATGCAGATACTGCTATACCCAGTACTTCTGGTTCTAGTGCAGCAATGCCGTTTCCCGTATCTACGAAGAGGGAGCAGTGGGTGCTGGAGGAGATGGAAGAAGGGTCCAGTGAGGAATCTAGCCCTGAACAGGGAGAATTTAACCACTTAAGGACCTTGCCTGTTTTTCAGATTTGGTATTTACAAGATTAAAACTTTTTTTTTTTTTTTGCTAGAAAATTACTTAAAACCCCCGAACATTATATATATTTTTTTCTAACACCCTAGAGAATAAAATGGCGGTCATTGCAATACTTTTTGTCACACTGTAAAAAGACAACAGTAAAGTTGGAACAATTTATTTATTTTTTTATTGTGAAAGATAATGTTGCGCCGAGTAAAATGTGGAATGGCGTCAAACTTTTACCCTTAAAAATCTCGACAGGCGACGTTTAAAAAAAATGATATAGGTTGCATCTTTTGAGTTACAGAGGAGGTCTAGGGCTATAATTATTGCTCTCATTCTAACGATCGCGGTGATACCTCACTTGTGTGGTTTAAACACTGTTTTCATATGCGGGCGCTACTCGCGTATGCGTGCAAGCTCGTCAGGACGGGGCTTTAAAACATATTTTTTTTTTTTTTTCTTATTGATTTTTATTTATTTTATTAATTTTTACACACACAAAAAAAAATGGGTCACTTTTTTATTCCTATTACAAGGAATGTAAACAATCTCGGATCTCATATTTAGACAAAAATGCAAAAAAAATATAAAAAAATTGTCATTTGAAAAAATGACAACAAGAAAATATGCCTTTAAGAAGCATGGGCGGAAGTGACGTTTTTGACGTCGCTTCCACCCTGGTATGCTATGGAGACTGGTGGGGGCCATCTTGCCCTCACTCGTATCCCAGCAGAGCAGGAGAGAGGACCCGATCGCCACTGCCGACGGCTCCGGTAAGCGGCGGGAGCCCTCTCCCGCCGCCGATAACGGTGATTTTGCTGCGAATCTGCCGCGGAGACCACCGTTATCGTTTAGAGGACCGCTCACTGAAAAGATGGATATCTCGGTTGTGGATATCCATCTTTAAAGTACCGACGTATATGTACATGAGCGGTTCCTTAAGTGGTTAAGGAAGAAAAGGGTAGCCCTAGAGCTGCACAATTAATCTTTAAAAAAATCGTGATCTGGATTCAACCCCCCTGACAATCTCCAATGCAGAGTTTGCCAATTCTTTCATATAACAAGTGGAGAGACTTTATCTGCTCACTCAGCTGTCAAAAGATCAAAGGGATAAACATTTTTGTGTGTGAAACATTGTAACTAACTTCCTTCTTGGATCAAACTTCTGTGTGTAAATGCAGCAAGTTTAACCACTTAAAGTCCAAATTTCTTTCTGACACTTGTTTCTTAAAGTGGAGGTTCACCCTAAAACAATTATATAACATTACATCCAGCTTACTAACGACATGTACAGTATGCTGGTATTTTACGCCGTACATACCGTTATATTTTTATTTCCCCTTCCGGGTTCCGATTCCCGCGGGCGCATAAGGCGCATCACCAGTTTTCCGTAAATTCCTGACCTGCGAGTCGGCTCTATACGGTGCCTGCGCCCGCCGTGTAGAGCTGACTGCGCAGGCACCGTATAGAGCCGACTCGCAGGTCGGCTATTTACGGAAAACTGGTGACGCGCCTTTTACGCCATGGGAAGTTTTTCACCAGATGTCAATCATCTAACCTCTCAATAGGAACGCCCAGTCCCGCGGGAATCGGAAGCCGGGGGGAAAATAACAATGCAACGGTATGTAAAATACCAGCATACTGTACATGTCGTTAGTATGCTGGATGTAATGTTATATAATTGTTTTAGGGTCAACCTCCACTTTAAGTAAAAATGTATAATTCTTGCTAGAAAATTACTTGGAACCCCCAAATATATATATAATATTTTGTGTGTGTGTGTGTATATATGTATGTATGTGTGTGTGTGTGTGTGTGTGTGTGTGTGTATATATATATATTTTTAGCAGAGACCCTAGGGAATAAAATGGCAATTGCTGCAATATTTTATGTCGCACTGTATTTGCACAGCAGTCTTTCAAATGCTATTTTTGGGGAAAAAATACACTTCAATTAATAACATTTTTGGGGTTTTAATGTGAAAGATGTTACGCCGTGAGAATCGTGATCTATCTTCTAAGCAAAAAAATTGTGATTCTCATTTTAGCTAGAATCGTGCAGCTCTAGGTAGTCGCATTCAGAAATTCTATTTTTCCTTCCGATGAGGAAAAAGTACACCTTGATAATACCATATTTGGATGACCTACTCTTATTCCCAAAATTGACAGCGGAATTGGAAAGGTCTTTAACCACTTGCCGTCCTCCGCATGCAGATGTACGTCGACAACATGGCACGGGCAGGCATATTGGCGTACAAGTACGTCCCTTTAAACTTGCCGCCCAGCGGGTGTGCCTCGCGAGTGGGGCCTCGGGGTCACGGGAACTCTATGTTCCCAGGAGGCCCGCGATTGCGGTCGGCAAGGACAGAACAGGGGAATGCCTTTGTAAACAAGGCATTCCCCTATTCTGCTTAGTGAAACCATGATTCGGAACAGTCATCAGTGACGTGTCATGTGTAGCCACCCCCCCTAACAGTAAGAATCACTCACTAGTACTGACTTAACCCCTGCACCGCCATCTAGTGGTTAACCCCTTCACTGCCAGTGTCATTTTTACAGTAATCGGTGCATTTTTATAGCACTGATCGCTGTAAAAAAGACAATGGTGAAAAGTGTCCGATGTGTCTGCCATAATGTCACAGTCGCAATAAAAAAATCACTGATCGCCGCCATAACTAGTAAAAAAAAAGCTACAACTTTTGCGCAAACCAATCAATAAACGCTTATTGCAATTTTTTTTTTAACCAAAAATATGTAGAATACGTATCGCACTAAACTGTAAACATTGTTTCTCTTATCGTCCATGGACGGACACAGCTCCTTAAGTCTTGACAAGTGGGTTATGTTCCCTGTTTACAGGAGAGGACTAGGCAGAAACATGTTAAATGGTAAATACATGTTACATTAACAGAGTTGAACAGCCCCGCCCAGGGGGCGGTCCCTCCAGACATAACCCTCCTCACTGCAGCTTGCAGCCTCAGTTTCGTTCTGCCTAGCAAAGGAGATGGACGTATGGCTCCCTTTGGGCCCAGCGCCTTGAGGAGAAATTTTCTTTTATTTTCTTTTCTTTTAATTTAGCTGCGCTCCATCCGGGGGACTTTCTGGCGTCCTTGGACATAAGGACGCATACATGCTTGTTCAACTTTGCGCAAGTCATAGAGTTTTTCTGTGCCTCGCGATGGAGATGCCCACGGTCAGTTGTGGGCCTTCCTTTTGAACTGGTGCCAGCAGCCCGGCTAGCTCAGTCGGTGGAGCATGAGACTCTTAATCTCAGGGTCGTGGGTTCGTGTCCCACGTTGGGCGCCACCAATGATTTTCACCAAGGAGTTTTGCACTTATCCTATCCTTGTTGGGACAGCGAGGCTTTGCTGTCGTGGCTACTTAGACGACAGAGGTTGTGTCTGTGGCTTTTCGGACCCTCCGTGAATTCGGGTGGGTGTTAAACATTTGGAGTCGGCCCTGGTTCCGACTCAGTTTGGATTGCCTACGACTTCCGGACTCCTCGGTGGCAAAGGTAGCCTCCTCCGAGGCGGTAGAGTATGCCTAGTTCCACACTCGTGTTTTTTTCCAGAGGGAAATGCTGTCGAATCTCTGGTCTCTGAATCATCAGATTCAGGTACGCCACCTAGTCAGTGTCTCTCTGAATTGGTGGCTGGGATCCCTGACTTTTCGGTCTGGGAGGTGGTTTCTTCCCTTCTGTGGAGATTACAATGGCCGCCAACCTCTAGGGTTGTGAGGGCGTCTGGGGGGTCCGGTCGGCCCAGAGCCGCTGGACGTGAGTGGACCTACGACCACACAGGCCTATATGCGCTCAATCTCGGTAACTGCCCAAGCTCGGGCCTGGTTAGCACCTGGGTGGGAGTCCGCCTGGAAATACCAGGTGCCGTAGACCTTGTCTACCGTTACTTGCCCTAGTACTATGGGCGGTACTATGAGAGGCTATGCCTCTCCTCATGGTCGAGGGGGTTGCAAGGTCGTCCGATCTTGATTCAACCTAACAACGCCACGCCGGTGGCTTCGGGCTACCATCAGGTATGCCGGCAGGCGGGCTACTGGAGTCGCCTGATGTTGAATCAGGACAACTGGTCTTGGTACATGGAGTCAACTCCCTGGCAGGAGGTGAGCCTCGCAGGGCATGGATCTCCTAGCCACTCGTCTCAGCCACAGGGGTATCAAGGTTAGTGGCCAGATCTAGCGATCTGGTACAGACGTGCAAGTTGCGCTGGTGGCCCTGTGGGGTCTGTCTCGGCGACTTTTATGCCTTTCCCCCATTGTAGTGGCTTCCCCACAGAGTGGAGGCTGAGGAATCCCGACGATTTTAATAGCTTCAGATCCTGGGTGCGCCGATTTCGGCCGCCTGGTAGCGGAGGTACCCTGGCGGTAGCCAGGGCAGGAGGTCCTCCTGTCTCGAGGTCCCATACTTCCTCCTGTTGTACAGTCACTGACTTGCTCAACAGGGCTATTGGAAGCCAGACTTTAAGGGACCGGGGTCTGTCCGACCCGGTCACCTCAACAATGCTGAGTGCACGGTAGTCTTCTTTCGGTGAACCTACCGTTGTGTCTGGCGGACCTACATCTCTGGGTGCAAGGAGATGGAGTGACGTCCACGGACGTACTCGGGGTCCATCGGCCTGCTGTTTTTACAGCTTGGTGGATCAAAAAATTAGCTTAGAGCACCGTTTGGGGGCAGATTTCAGCCTTGGCTGTGTTCTTTCAGTGGCCTTTCTGCGGCCGTTCCCTGGTGGGTACCTTTTTTTGTGGAGGGGGCTTATCCTATACCTTACCCCCCCCTTGGCCCATCTTTTCCCCCATGAGTTTTGACTCTGGCGCTCTCGGTTCTTAGGGAATCTTCCTTTTGGAAACATCAGAGAGATTTTCTCTTGACACTATCTCAGAAGTGGCCCCTTTAAGTGGCTTTACCTCTGTTAGAGGGGTTTCTGAATTGGCGCTCTTGTCTTGCAAGCCGCCATGTTTGATCCTTCATAGCCTTAGGTGGTGGTGCGTCCGCGACCTACCCTTCTTCCGAAGGTGGTTTCGGCTTTTTCGCCAGAATAAGGACATTGTTTCTCACATCTTTCTGTCCTCGGCCGCCGCATCCTACGGAGGTTGCCTTTCATACTTTAGGCGGGGTACGTACTTTGCGGGTATACTAGCCTGCTACTGCTCAGTTTCGGAAGATCTGACTCTTTAGTGTCGGTGTCTGGTCCACAAAAGGGGACTGACAATCTCGTTGCCCACCATTTCTCGGTGGATCAGGTAGGCTGTCATACAGGCCTGTGTTCCTAAGGGGCGGGCCCCCCTTTTACGGTCCGACAACATGCGTCGGTCTCAGGTGTGCGAGGCGGCGACTTGGTCGTCCGTTCACAGCCTTTCCAGAATTTACATGGTTGCTGTGAGTGCATCTTCTGATGTTTTTTTTTTTCGCCCGCTAGTGTTTGCAGGCGGCCGTTTGAAGTTGCATCTCCTCCGTTTGAGGAGCTCTGCTTGTTTTGGGGTGAAGTTTAAAATTGGTTTTACTGATATATTTCCCACCCCTCGTTTTTTTGACACTGCTTGGGGACGTCCCACTTGTCAAGACTTAAGGAGCTGTGTCCGTCCATGGACGAAAAAAGAAAATAGGATTTTTTATACTCACCGTAAAATCCTTTTCTCTGACGTCCATGGACGGACACAGCTCCCACCCCTCCTTTTTAGGTTTGTACTGCTTGTTACGAACTGAGGCTGCAAGCTGCAGTGAGGAGGGTTATGTCTGGAGGGACCGCCCCCTGGGCGGGGCTGTTCAACTCCTGTTAATGTAACATGTATTTAACCATTTAACATGTTTCTGCCTAGTCCTCTCCTGTAAACAGGGAACATAACCCACTTGTCAAGACTTAAGGAGCTGTGTCCGTCCATGGACGTCAGAGAAAAGGATTTTACGGTGAGTACAAAAAATCCTATTTTTTTTTTTTTTACATTTTTTGGGGGGATATTTATTATAGCAAAAAGTTAAAAATAATGCTTTTTTTTTTTTTTTTTTTAAATTGTCGCTCTTCTTTTTTTCTTTTGGGAGCCACATCGCATGACCGCAATTGTCAGTTAAAGCGATACAGGGCCGAAGTGGCCTGGTCTTTGACCACCAAAATGGTTTGGGGCTGAAGCGGTTAAACATAACAGCCAATCACCCTCAGAATTTGGGGTGGATTTTGATTACAGATCTAATTTTCTCTCTGCACAGTGTTAGTTTCCTGAGGTACATATTGGATTCCCTAGTGGCAAAAATCTTTTTGCCAAGAGAAAAAGAGAGGAACGCTTAGGCAGAAACCTTCAGGCATCTGCTGAATCCCACAGCATCCATTAGGAACATAATGAGGTTATTAAGACTGATGACGGCTGCGATTCCGGCAGTGACTTGGGCCCGGACTCGCATGAGAGCTCTTCAGGGGTTCATGTTGCCTGTATGGGACAGTCTCCAACAATCGTTCAACACCCTGGTCCTACGGAGTCAAGTGAAGTCCTTGCAGTGGTGGCTGCAAGAAAATAATCTGTCGCTGCTAGACATGGGTAGACCCGTTAAGAATTGCAAGAGACGCAAGCGCATGGGGCTGTGGAGTTCACATGGACCACCAGGCACAGCAAGGAAAATGGGATCAATCCTGGGCCAAAAAGTCTTCCAATGCAAGAGAACTGAGGGCCATCTGGGAAGCTCTAAGCAACTTTGCATGCATCGTAAAGGGAAGACACGTATTAATCCTTTCAGACAATATCGCTGCAATATCCTATATCAACAAACAAGGAGGCACGACGAACTCTGCAATCCTCAGAGAAATATCAGAGTTATTATTTTCCTGGGCAGAGGAGAACGTTCAATACCTTGCAGCAATATACATCAAAGCAAAGTTAAATTCATTAGCAGATTTTCTGAGCAGGGAACAGATCTCGCACACAGAATGGATCATGAACCGACTTTGCTTCTTCAAAAAAAACGTGAATGTATGTAAGTTCTTCTCGATACACAGGGATCCGAGCAGTTTAGGGTTGGATGGGTTGGCTCACCCCTGGTCAGGGAAGCTATTGTATGCATTTTCCTCCCTTTTAGGCTCATTCCGAAAGTCTTACAGAAGCAAAGGTAATAGTGATAGCTCCGTTCTGGCCGAAGAGAGCATGGTTTCCTTCTCTCCAGGACTTCTCGATCGCAGACCCTTGTAAACTCCCAGTAAGAGAGGACTTGTTAGTACAAGGGGAATTGTTTCACCCGCTACTGGGCCGGGTTTCTCTGGCCGCCTGGCTACTGAGGAACAATTGCTAAAGAACAAAGGTTTGTTTGGAATAAATTCTGTTACTGGCAGAAGGCTAAATGCAGGATCTTCAATTCTTTAATCCCTGCCGTACTTGATTTCTTTTTTTTTTTTTCTTCTTTTTTCTTTTTTTTACAGGACGGCTTAGATCTAAGTCTTGCACCCAATACTCAAAGTGCAAGTGACTGCATTATCCAAGAAATGTGAAATTAGCAGATAACACTTTGATAAAAAGGTTCATCAAGGCAGTCTCTAGGAAAAGACCTCCTCAACAAAGGAGATTTTTTCCTTGGGATCTATCGGCAGTACTGCAGAGTTTTATAAAAGAACCATTTGAACCCCTAGAGCAGCGATCTCCAAACATTCTAAACAAAGGACCGGTTTATTGTCCTTCAGACTCTTGGAGGGCAGGACTTTGGCCAGCGGGAGTAGAACTTTTCCTGGCATCATTGTTGGTGAACATCTGGTATTAGGGGGAGGAATAGTGCCCCATTGCTGGTATCATAGGGAGTAATAGTGCTCTATTAATTGTCAGTGGGAGAAATGGTGCTCCATTGTCGTTGTCAGATGGCAGAATAGTGCCATGTATCAGTGGGAGGAATAGTGCCCCAAGGGCCGGATAAAGGCAAGCAAAGGGCTGCATGCGGCCCTCAGGCTGCAGTTTGGAGACCACTTCTCTAGAGGAAAGCTCTCTAAAACTTCTAACATACAAAACGGTTCTTCTGGTAGTCCTGGTGTCAGCCAGGAGGGTGAATGAATTACAAGCATTATTAATTGCTGAACCTTACTGCCTCATTTTTCCCGACCGAATCATTTTGTCCATGGATCCAGGGTTCCTACCTACAGTGTCCACCAATTATTATTTTTTTTTTTTAAATCTTTTTATTGCGTATAGGACATGCAAGCAAGCAAACAGTAAACCTGCCACAGCATTGGGACTAGACCCACGCAGGAGTCAGTGCCAGCTGGCAATTGGGCTGCTTCCAACATTAGTAACATACAGCTGTAGCACAAAAAAAAAAAAAAACCTAGTTCTGTATTGGCTCCTGCTCAATTGAAATGTCTAAGGATCAAATCTTTCAGGTGTCCACCAATTTTTACAGGTCTCAGGACATGGTAATTTATGTCCTTCTGCGGGCAGGCAATTTAGAAGAACATTTTCACAAATTTGACTTTAGGAGATGCCGGTTATGCTACATCGAAAGAACAAAAGAATGAAGATCTGTACCGAATCTGTTTGTGTTTTACTTGGGTTCTAGGAAAGGACAAGGAGCCTCAAAAACAACTAGTGCTATGTGGATGAGATACACTATTGAGGAAGCCTATTCCATAGCAAGCGCCACTAAAACTCAATGCACATTCCACTAGAGCCTTGGCCATCTCTTGGGCGGAGTAAGCATGGGCTACCCCGATCCAGATCTGCAAAGCGGCCACCTGGTCGAGTTTCCAGACTTTTGTAAGCCATTACCGTCTGGAACTTCTGTTATCTACCAACCAGGCTTTAGGGAGAAAAGTGCTTCAGGTAGTAGTCCCTCCCTAAGAGGTATTATTTATATGATGTTGCTCTCATAAGGCCATCCTGAAACATGACTTGGGAAAACAAAGTTATTCCCTGTTAACTTGAATCTCTCGTAAGGCCATCATAGAAGATTCCAGGAAATCAAGTTAACGAGTAATAACTTTTTCTCTTTTCGTCCATGGATGGACATGGCCTTCTCAAGTCTTGACATATGCGTTATGTTCCGTCTAATAGGAGAGGACTAGGCAGAAAATGTTAGATATTTAAATGCATGTTGCTTTAACAGAGTTGAACAGCCCCGCCCAGGGGGCGGTACCTCTGGTCATAACCCCTCACCGTGCAGTCTGCACTGGCTCCCTTTTGGGCCCATGCTCCTGAAGAATTAATTTATTTTTAAATCTGCTATCAACTGCAGGCTGGATATTATAGATCCTTGTAGTCCCCCCCCCCCCCCCCCCCAGTAAGGCCATCGAGCGTGAGCAGACCTTAGCTACGCGCTGGGTCGGCCACAACGGACCCCATGGCTCCAGGGGTGGCCGGTGAGCTATTGCTCTGGGGTCCACATATGACTGGGCCGACAGCTACTCTGTACTGCTCGGTTGTAGGCCTGTCAGGAATGCACCAGCAGGTCCTCGCAAGGACGGGTAAGTACAGTTCCTCCTGCCTCGGCAGGATGGAACAGCTGGGCATTCCTAGGATTATGGGGTTCTGTCCTCCCTTTCCCTGCCCTCTGTCACCTTTTTTTTTTTCCTCCTGTCATCGCGGGGCTCGCTGCGACCAAGGAATACTTGTGGGGACTCCAGGTGTTTGGGCGCCATTTTGGTAGCGCCAACACCATTTTTCCTTGGTCTGCTTTTTAACAAACTTTTTCCATTGGTGGTCATTTTGCCGTGGCCGCGCTGTGACACAGGTTTGTGTTGCAGGCTGCCATTTTCTTGTGGTTCTTGTCCTTTTCTCTGAGTCATCCGGTGGCCATTTTGGAGTGGGTTTTGGCCTCTAGCGCTGGCTGGCTTCCTATACGGCACGAACGGCGCAATTCACCTCACAGGATTCCTCTGACACACGCTGTGTGCGGACAGAAAGCGGGCATTGGCGCTGAACAGTCTCTTGCTGGGTGGTGAGTTTCCTGGGTAACTCAAGCCCCCCCCCCCCCCCCCCCCCCCGTCGGTGCAGCAAGGAGGGTGGGCATTATTTTGGTTAAGGTGTCTTGACTTGGTCCTTAAGGACTGTCAGTGGGCAATATGGAGTCAGTAGCTGACTTTTCTTCCCCCAAACCTTCCTGAGGCAGCAACTGGTGCCCCTGCGGTTCCCATGGATACTTTGTTGGCAGTCCTGGAGTGATTTGTTGCCAGGGTGGAAGCGGCGTGTGGGCATAAGGGGGGTAAAAAGCGCCCCCTCCCCCCGCCATCTTCAGGGGAATGCTCTGATTTGGATTTGGGCCTGGCTGCAGCACAGGACCTCGGTTCTGTAGTGTCAGAGGATGCGGGCCAGGACCTCCCTGGTAAAGAGGACCCCTCGTCCGGGTCAGCGCAAGACAGTGCAATTGTGAGTGCACTTATCAATGCTGTGAGGGACTCTCAAGCTGAAGGGTACGGCGGAGACGTCCACGGATGGATCAGTCTCTTTTGGGTCACACAAAGTGTACCGCTCTGTTCCTTATGTATCTTACTTTGATAAGTTCATAGATAAGGAATGGGAACGGCCGCAGAAGTCCTTTGTGGTGCCTCAACGCTTGGCGGTCCGTTATCCTTTTGAAGAGAGCCTTTTGAAGAAATGGGCTTCTCCTCAGGTCGTTGATCCACCCTGGTCTCTCGGTTGAACAAAGTAACCACTCTCCCGTTAGAGGGGACCCCTGCGTTTAAGGACCCTACTGATAGGAGGTCTGAAGCGGTGAGCCGTTCCATGTTCACCATGCTGGGGTCAGCATTGCGGCCTATATTGGCTGCTACTTTGGTGTCTCAGACACTGGCTGAATGGGCAAAAATCGTGCACCAGACAGTGGAGGAGCATCAGCTTCCTCCTGAATGCGTGAAACCAGTTGGTACAGGGACTCGTGTACGTCTGTAATGCAGCCCTGTATGCGGCCCCTTTAATTTCCAGGGCCTCTGTATCTGCGGTAGTATTGTGCCGCCTGATTTGGCTGAAATGCTGGTCTGATGACCAAGCTTCCAAGAAAGCTCTGGCAGATTTGCCTTTCAAAGGTGGGAGGCTTTTTGTTACCGCGCTGGACGACATTATTAAGGATGTCACTGGAGGCAAGAGCACGCTTCTCCCTCAGTCCACTAAGGGAAAGGAGCCGCGCCGTAAGCCGTGGGGCCTCCTTTTCCACGCAGAAGCGGTATTTTCGGCAGTCAGGGCTCGCTGGCAGATCCTCCCAAGCTGACAAAGGTCCAGCTGGGGGAGAGAAGCGTCCCTGGGTGCGCAAGCCAAACAAGCCTGCTACCGCATTAAGTTTTGCCCCCGCCCGACTCATGGGTGGGGGGCGGCTTTGTGGGTTTGCAGCTCGGTGGACCTCCCTGCTCCGACCAGTGGGTCTGCGAAGTGGTCACTTCAGGGTACAAGATCGAGTTTCTTTCCTGTCCACCAAACGGATTATTTTCCTCCAAATCTTCCTCTCCTTCTGACTCGTCGGACTGCCTTAAAGGGGTTGTAAAGACAATATTTTCCTCTTAAATTAGTCTGACAGTAGCTGATAAAGTAAAAAGTAATGTTTTGCATTATAACTAGTTTGATACCTGTTGAAATCGAGCTGTTTTATTCACCTCCGTCACTTCTGAATCCTTATTCTCACTGACTTCCTGGTTTGCGGTGCGCATTGATTCTTGCTACATCACTCCCTCACAGGCTTAGCCTCCATGCCTGTGAGGGATAAGAGAGCATCTTCACGCAGGGCTGTAGTCTTAGGGAGGGGGTGAGCACATTCTGCTTTCCACCATGCAAAACGGCTCAGATGCTGGTGGAGAGCAAGAAGAGGAGTGACAGGAAATGGCATTTTCAAACCTGGATTACTGTATTTTGGAGGTCAAAAGGAAAAACGAGGTAAGTGATATTTAAATGCTCTAGCTTACAGCAATCAATTGATCTAACAACTTTAGTGTTCCTTTAATGGGGGTAGTACAAGACTTGCTGAGGTGCGGTGTAATTTTGCCTGTGCCACTGCAGGAAAGGTTTTCGGGGATTCTACTCCAATCTGTTGTCCCAAAGAAGGACGGAGTCCGTCAAATCTTGGACCTTAAGGCCCTCAATGCCTTTGTAAGGGTTTGAAAGTTCCAGATGGAATCAATTAGTTCGGTGGTTGCTGCACTCCATCTGGGGGATTTTTTGGTGTCCTTGAACATCAAGGACGCATACTTGCATGTCACCATCTGCGCCAGGCTTCATAGGTTCCTGCGCTTTGCGATCAGTGAAGACCACTATCAATTTGTGGCTCTTCCTTTTTGGCCTAGCGTCAGCACCAAGAGTTTTCACCAAGGTGCTCGCTCCGATTCTGGCTTTGCTGAGACAGCGAGGCATTGCTATCGTGGACTACTTGGACGATCTTATTCTGTGAGCTGTTTCCGGCTCAGAATTAGAGGAGGATGTGTCTATTGCCAGTCAGACCCTCCGGGAATTTGGTTAGGTGTTGAACATTCAGAAGTCAGTATTGGTACCGACTCAGCGTCTGGAGTACCTAGAAGTCCAGAATCAACCCTCGGAAGCTAGAGTCTTCCTCATGTTACATTCACTCCAGACTGCGGTGAAGTTAACATCCCGCAAATGGTCATCTCTCCGTTTTTGCATTCGAGTCCGTATGCCCAATACCACACTCGGGTCTTGCAGAAGGAGATCCTGTCCAAGTGGAACAAATATCCTTTTGTCTCTGGATCGTCAGATTCAGGTAAGTCACCTGGTCAGGGCCTCTCTGAGTTGGTGGCTGAGATCCCCGGCACTTCGGTCCGTGAAGTCGTTCTACCCTGCCAGTGGACCGTGATCACGACGGGCGCCAGCCTTACAAGTTGGGAGGAGTCTGGTGGGTCCTGTCGGCCCAGGGTCGCTGGACTCTGGACTAATTCCGCCTGCCGATCAATGTACTAGAGATTCAAGGCTGCAAGGGCATCCAATCAGGATCGAGTCGGACAATGCCACAGCGGTGGCTTATGTCAATCATCAGGGAGGAACAAGGAGCTAGGCTACCTCGTCGGAGGTCGCTCACATGCTGCAGTGGGCGGAAAGTAGCGTGCCGGCTCTATCGGCCGTTTACATTCCGGGCGTAGATAGAAAACTGGCAGGCGGACTAAGTCGCCAGATGCTGGATCGAGGGGAATGGTCGTTACATCCGGAGGTGTTTCATTTCCTTTGCCGGAGGTGGGGCACGCCGGACATGGATCTCCTGGCTTCTCGACTCAATCGCAAGGTGTTGGTTCGTGGCCAGGTCCAGAGATCCCAGGGCAGACGCGTTGGTGGTCCCCGTGGGGTCGGTATTGGCTAATTTATGCCTTTTCCCCCACTGAAGTTGCTTCCTTGTGTGCTCCGCAAAGTAGTAACCGAGGGGATCCCAGTGATTCTAATCGCTCCAGATTCGCGTCGGTGTCCCTGGTGCGCCTAGTGGCGGATGCACCCTGGCGGCTGCCAATGCAGGAGGACCTTCTATCTCAAGGTCCCATACTTCATCCTGCTTTACAGTCACTGGCTTTAACGGCATGGCTATTGAAAGCCAGGTACTAAGGGACAGAGGTCTGACGGATTCGGTCATTTCAACCATGCTGAGGGCACGGAAGTCATCTTCCCGGAAGTTCTATCGTCGCTCTTGGAAGACCTACATCTCTATGTGCGAAGAGATGGAGTGGCGTCTACGGGCATATTCGGTTTCCAGGGTCCTGCTGTTTTTACAGCGTGGAGTGGACCACAAACTTGCCTTAAGGACCATTAAGGTACAGATTTCAGCCTTGGCTGTTTTTCAACGACCCCTGGCGACCCATTCACTGGTGGGTTCGACATGTGATTCCCCCAATTAGACCACCACTTCCTCCATGGGTTTTGAATTTGGTGCTCTTGGTTCTTCAGGAACCTCCCTTTGAGAACATCAGAGAGATTCCTCTCTTGACACCATCTCAAAGTGGCTTTTTTAGTGGCCATTACATCTGTTAGATGGGTTTCTGAGTTGGCGGCCTTGTCTTGCAAGTCACCATTCTTGGTCCTCCATAACGATAAAGCGGTGATACGCCCGCAGCCTTCTTTTCTTCCGAAGGTGGTTTCAGCTAAATAAGGACATTGTACTTCCTTCCTTCCTTGTGTCCTCGGTTGTTGCTTCCCAGAGAGGCTGCGTTGCATACTTACGACGTGGTACGTGCTCTGCGGGTGTTCCGGTCTGGTACGGCTCCGTTCCGGAGGTCACACTCAATGTTTGTGGCGGTGTCTGGTCCGCAGAAGGCCTGGCGGTCTCCTCGGCCACCATTTCTCGGTGGATCAGGCAGACCGTCATTCAGGCCAAGCCCTTAAGGGGCAGGCGCCTCCCTTCCCTGTCACGGCGCACTCGACCAGGGCTATTGGTGCCTCCTGGGCTTTCCGCCATCAAGCGTCTGTTTCGCAGGTGTGTAAGGCGGCGATACAATGATGTGAGTGCATCTTCGGATGCTTCCTTCGGCCGCAAAGTTCTGCAGGCGGCTGTTTGAGGTTGCACCTCCCCCATTGAGGAGCTCTGCTTGTTTGGGGGTGAAGTTAGTTTTTTTTTTTTATATTGCTGTACCCACCCCTTGTTTTTTTACACTGTTTGGGAACGTCCCATATGTCAAGGGGTTGTAAAGGTAAATGTTTTTTCACATTAAGGTGAAAAAACATCCGATGGTACTGGACCCCCTTGAGCCCTCGTTTTACTTACCTGACCCTTCGAAAGTCCCGGGCGCGTCCATGTGATCTTCTTCGGTTCCTAGCCTGGCCGTTTATTGACTAGGCTGGGCGGATTGATAGCAGCGCAGCCATTGGCTGGCGCTGCTGTCAATCAGTGGATGATGCGGTGTGCCGGGGGGCGGGGCCGAGTGATACATTCGGCAGCTTTGCCTGCCGCTGTATCACGGGAGCGCGCTCGCAAAAGCTTTCTACCATGGTGTTAAGTATAACTTGTTTAAAAATTATTATTTTTTTTGCCTTTAGTGACCCTTTAAGAAGGCTGTGTCTGTCCATGGACGAAAAGAGAAAATAGGATTTTCTCTTTCGTTCATAGACGGACACCGCACTCTCTTGAAAAAGTGGGTATTCAGCCTTCAACTAGGAGAGGACTAGGCAGAAGCAGGTTAATTGTTTAAACACATCAAACAAACTGTACAGCACCGCCCCGGGGGCAGTCCCTATAGGTACAACCCCTCTCCCTGCACGATGCATGAATCGGGGCCTGTCGAATTCAGTGATTTCTACCATGTTGAGGGCGCGTAAATCGGCTTCCAGGAAATTTATCGCACTTGGAAGGCTTACTTTTCTCTCTGTGAAGAAATGGGGTGGTGTCTGCGCACCTATTCAGTTTTTAAGGGTCCTGCTGTTCTTACAGCGTGGGGTGGACCAGAGGCTGGCTTTGAGTACAGTCAAGGGGCAGATTTCTGCCCTGGCTGCCCTTTTTCAACGGCCTCTGGCAGCTCACTCTCTAGTGAGGACGTTCGTGCAGGGGGTTCGGCATGTGGCCCCTCCGGTCCGCCCTCCGCTGCCTCCGTGGTATTTGAACCTGGTGCTCTCGGCTCTTCAGAAGCCTCCGTTTGAGAACATTAGGGAGATTCCCTTGCTGACATTGTCTCAGAAGGTGGTCTTCTTGGTGGTTATTACGTCTTTAAGGCATGTTTCTGAGCTGGCGGCCTTGTCCTGCAAGGCTCCGTTTCTGATATTTCACAAGGATAAGGTAGTGCTGCGTCCACAACCTTCTTTTCTTCCTAAGGTCGTTTCGGCCTTCCAGCTCAATGAGGATATTGTCCTCCCGTCCTTGTGTCCTCGCCCGTCTCATCCGAGGGAGATTGTGTTGCACTCCTTGGACGTTGTTCGGGTTCTGCGGGTGTACCTTTCGGCTACTGCTCCGTTCCGGAGGTCCGACTATTTGTTTCGGTGGCTGGTCCTAAGAAGGGCCTAGCGGTCTCGTCCACCGTTTCTAGGTGGATCAGGCAGATCATGATCCAGGCTTATGCTTTTCAAGGGGCGGGCGCCCCCCTTTCCTGTCACAGCGCAATCGACCAGGGCAATAGGTGCCTCTTGGGCTTTCCGACACCAAGCATCCATTTCCCAGGTGTGTAAGGCGGCGACTTGGTCGTCCATTCACACTTTCACAAAATTTTACAAGGTTGATGTGTGTGCATCTTCGGATGCTTCCTTCGGCCGCAAGGTTTTGCAGGCGGCCGTTTTTAAGGTTTGCAACTCCTCCGTTGAGGAGCTCTGTTTTTTTGTGGGGGAGAAGTTTGTTTTAATGCTGTTCCCACTTCTCGTCTTTTTTGACACTGCTTTGGGACGTCCCACTTTGTCAAGAGAGTGCAGTGTCCATCCATGAACGAAAGAGAAATTAGGATTTTTGTACTCGCCGTAAAATCCTTTTCTCTGAGTTCATGGATGGACACAACACCCACCCCTCCTTTATGTGTTTGTACTGCTTTTTGGCGAACTGAGGTGCAGGGAGAGGGGTTGTACCTAGGACCACCCCTGGGCGGTGCTGTACAGTTTGTTTGTGTTTAACCACTTCCCGACCCCCGCATGTACATATACGTCCACAATATGGGGCGTACAGGTACGTCCCCGCCTTACCTGGGTTCGGGGGTCCGATCGGGACCCCCTCCGGTACATGCGAGGGCCGGGAACGGTGTACGGGAGGTCCGGGAGGAGGGGGCGGCTATTGGTTTCCAGCCGTCCCCTCTCGATCTCCGTCAGCGAATGAGCTTCCAGCTGAGCCCTCCCTGCCTGTGTAACTGTAAACACAGGCAGGGAGGAAGTGACGTTTTCTCCCCTCTGGCGGTCTTTTCGTCCGGTTCCAGAGGAGAGAAGACGTCAGTACTGTGAGTTGCACCAACAGCACACTGACACAGCACACATAGGCACATAACCCCCCCCGATCACCCCCCCAGCACCCCCAGATCACCCCCTGTCAGTGTCACTGATTGCAGTGATCATTTATTTTCTGATCACTGCTTTTAGTGTCAGTGTGACAGAAAAAAGTGTCAGGGCAGTTAGGTTTAGGCCCCTTTAGGTCCAGGGTAGCCCCCTACCCCCCCCCCCAATAAAGGTTTAACCCCTGATTGCCCCTAAAGTTAACCCTTTCACCCCTATTGCCAGTGTCACTAAGCGATCGGTTTCTGATCGCTGTATTAGTGTCACTGTTGCCGCTAGGCAGTTAGTTTTTTTTTAGGTTCGCCGCCAGGTTTATATAGCGTTAGGTACCCCCATAAATAAAGGTTTTAACCCCTGATTGCCCCTAGAGTTAACCCTTTCACCCCTATTGCCAGTGTCACTAAGCGATCGGTTTCTGATCGCTGTATTAGTGTCACTGTTGCCGCTAGGTAGTTAGTTTTTTTTGAGGTTCGCCGCCAGGTTTATATAGCGTTAGGTACCCCCATAAATAAAGGTTTTAACCCCTGATTGCCCCTAGAGTTAACCCTTTCACCACTGATCACTGTATAAGTGTCACTGGTGACGTGGTTAGCCAGTTAGTTATTTAGTTATTTTAGGTTCGCCACCAGGTTTTTAGAAAGCGTCAGGTACCCCCATATATTACCGAATAAAGGTTTTAACCCCCTGATTGCCCCCTAGTTAACCCTTTCACCAGTGATCACCGTATAAGTGTTACGGTTGACGCTGGTTGGTTAGTTTGCTGTTTATAGCATCAGAGCACCCGCCGTATATAACCCAATAGGTTTAACCCCCTGATCACCCGGCGGGTGATATAAATTTAATTTTAGCGCCAGTCAGGGTCTGCGTCGCCCCAGGCAGCGTTAGGTTAGAGCCAGTACCGCTTACACCCACTCGCTAAGCATACACCCCCCTTAGTGGTATAGGATCTGAACGGATCGATACCTGATCTGAGCAGATCTATACTAGCGTACCCAGCAGTTTAGGGTACCCAAAAACGCATTGTTAGCGGAATCAGCCCAGATACCCGCTAGCACCTGCGTTTTCCCCCTCTGCCCAGCCCAACCCACCCAAGTGCAGTATCGATCGATCACTGTCACTTACAAAACACAAGACACATAACTGCAGCGTTCGCAGAGACAGGCCTGATCCCTGCGATCGCTTACAGTTTTTTTTTAAGCGTTTTCTACGTTTGCTTTTCTACAGATCAGGTGCTTTTTTTACCTGTGAATCCTTACCATTGTACCACTAAATTTAGAGTCCAAAATGGCAAACCGAAGGTACAATGATAAGCAGGCCTTGGAGTTCATGTGCATGTCAGATAGTGAAGAGGAGGAGGTCACGCATCTGACAGATTCTGGCTCAGAATACGAACCCGTTTGCGACAGCGGCTCCATGTCAGATAGCTCGCACGACGAAGTTGAGGTCCCTGCTAAGGCCAGGCGTACCCGATCCCATTCTGATGTTGTTGAGCAGCAAGAACCGCAGGACCCTCGTATGGAGCAGAGATCCAGTACTAGCGCCGCTATTCCTTCTGGTGAATTGGCAAGCACCAGCGGCCTAGTACACCCTGGTCGTTTATCCAGCACTGCAGTAACACTTGGTGACGTGGCGAGTCCCATAAGTGCAGTTGAAGCTGGCGATGTGGCAAGCACAAGTAGTGTCCCGCTGCCACCAAGAAGAAGACAGAGACAGGCCCGTCGTGCCCATAGTGCCCTTCCTGTAGAATTTGCCTATCCTGATTGGGTCCCCACCACTTCTACAGCACCTGTACTTCCCCCATTCACTGGCCAACCCGGTATTCAGGTGGATACAGCGAACTTTACGTCACTTGATTTTTATTCGCTGTATTTCACGGAAGATCTCTATAGATCTATTGTGGACCAGACTAATTTATATGCTGGTACTTACATCGCCGCTAACCCCCAGTCTCGCCTTGCCAAACAATGGAAACCTCTCAAGGTTTCCGAATTTAAGACCTTTCTGGGCCTTACCCTCAACATGGGCATACACAAATTTCCGTCATTGCGGATGTATTGGTCCACACATCCCATTGACCATATGTACATTTTCTCTGCTCACATGGCCAGGAAACGATACGAGGCGATCCTGCGGTTCCTGCATTTCAGTGACAATACACTTTGTCGTCCACGTGGAGACCCTGAATTTGACCGGCTCTACAAAATTCGGCCCCTCGTAAACCATTTCAACGAACGTTTTGCAGCCTTGTTTAATCCCCAGCAGGTTGTATGCGTTGATGAGTCCCTGATTTAATTTGCTGGCCGCTTGTCTTTCAAACAGTACCTTCCCAGCAAGCGTTCCAGATACGGGGTCAAGCTCTATAAGCTCTGTGACAGGGCCACAGGCTACACATGGAGCTTTAGGGTTTACGAGGGAAAAGATAGTCAGGTAGAGCCGGAAGGATGCCCAGATTACATGGGGAGCGCTGGCAAGATTGTTTGGGACTTGGTGTCACCCTTATTCGGAAAGGGGTACCATTTGTATGTGGACAATTTTTACAGCAGCGTGCCACTTTTTAGCCACTTATTTGATCAACAGATTGGAGCATGTGGCACCGTGCGACCTAATCGCCGGGGCTTCCCCCAGCGGCTTGTAGATGCCCGTGTTAGGCCGGGGGCGAGAGCCTGCTGCAGATGTAAAAATTTGCTCGCTGTGAAGTGGCGGGACAATAGGAATGTTTTCGTTCTTACCACCCTTCACGCAGACACGACAGTCCAAATTCGTACGGCGACTGGTGTTGTGGAGAAACCCCTCTGTGTCCACGAATATAACCAAAACATGGGAGGGGTGGACCTCAACGACCAGTTAATGGCGCCGTATCATATTGCCCGTAAGACGAGACGCTGGTACAAAAAAAGTGTCTCTACATTTATTTCAATTGGCTCTACTGAATGCTCATGTCGTATACAGAGCTTCAGGACGGAATGAATCCTTCCTTCAATTCCAGAGGGATATCATCACAGAACTCCTGTATCCAGGCGGTATTGTACCTCACCATCTCCTACCAAATGCAGTAAGCCGATTGCATGAGAGGCATTTTTCTTATGTCCTCCAGAGTACCCCTACCCAACGAGCCCCCCAAAGAAAATGTCGTGTCTGTACCAAGCGCGGATTTAGGCGTGACACCCGTTATTTTTGTCCCAAATGTCCTGGCAATCCTGGTCTTTGTATTGGTGAATGTTTTGAACGCTTCCACACACACGTTAATTATTAGTGTAGGGTGAAACATTTCACAGGCTAGGCACACTCACACAGGGTCTCCCAAGATGCCATCGCATTTTGAGAGACCCAAACCTGGAACCGAAAAGTTGAAGTTACAGTTCACAGTTACAAAAAAAAGTGTTAAAAAAAAAAAAAAAAAGTAAAAAATAAAAACACACAAAAAAATATAAAATAAAAAAACCAAAAATAGTTGTCGTTTTATTGTTCTCTCCCTCTCTATTCTCTCTCTATTGTTCTGCTCTTTTTTACTGTATTCTATTCTGCAAAGTTTTATTGTTATATTTTTTCATGCTTGCTTTTCAGGTATGTAATTTATTTTACTGTTTTCAGGTACGCCATTCAGCTGTTGCGCGGACTTATTTATCTTGACAGCAACAGCGTTTGCTCCCACGATATATAAAGCCGCGACTCCAGTGCTGTAGGAGGTGATTTCACCACCACAGTTAAAAAATAGCAGCATGCGGGCAGCAGGGGCGGAGGAGCGATTTTGCTCCTAATGCCGCGTACATACGGTTGACATTCCTACGGAGGCTTTCCCGTGGAAAAGTCTGACCATGTGTACACGGCATAGAAAAGTCCGACCGTGTGTACGCGGCATAGAAAAGTCCGACCGTACGCGGCATAACTTTTTTGTGGGAGGATGCCCCCATGCTTTGGCATATATATATTTTAGGCACAGGTTGCGTTAAAAAATGTTTTATTTTTTACTATGTTTTTTTATAGGTATTTGCTTTGCAGGTATGGTATGATCTTACTGTTATACTGGAATGTTACTTTGTTTTAATGTTAACCATCATTTGCTTAGCAGGTACGCCATTCAGTTGCAGTGCGGATTTATTTAGCGTGACAGCAACAGCGTTTGCTCCCACGGTATATAAAGCCGCGACTCCAATGCTGTAGGAGGTGATTTCACCACTACAGTTCAAAAAAGAGCATATATGCCGGAGCATGGGGGCATTAGGGGCGGAGGAGCGATTTTGCTCCTAATGCCGCGTACATACGGTTGACATTCCTACGGAGGCTTTCCTGTGGAAAAGTCTGACCATGTGTACACGGCATAGAAAAGTCCGACCGTGTGTACGCGGCATAGAAAAGTCCGACCGTACGCGGCATAACTTTTTTGCGGGAGGATGCCCCCATGCTTCGGCATATATAAATGGTGCATGTATGCCCATCATTAGAAGTGGGTGGATGAAGGGAGGTATTCTAATGGTGGGCATACCCACCGATCAATCTTTTTTTTGTTCAGCCAACAGGCTGCATGAAAAAAAAAAAGATTACAATACATGTCCAACAAGAACCATCAACGTACTGGTATGTTGCAGGACTTTGAATGGTTATACCAGAATGATGCCTGCGGGTTTAGGCATCATCTTGGTATCATTCTTTTCAGCCAGCGGTCGGCTTTCATGTAAAAGCAGTCCTAGCGGCTAATTAGCCTCTAGACTGCTTTTACATTCAGTGGGAGGGAATGTCCCCCCCCCCCAGATATAAACGGCGCCATTGAGAATATGGGAAAGCATTTTATCACACCGATCTTGGTGTGGTCAGATGCTTTGAGGGCAGAGGAAAGATCTAGGGTCTAATAGACCCCATTTAAAAAAAAAAAAGAGTACCTGTCACTAACTATTGCTATCATAAGGGATATTTACATTCCCTGAGATAACAATAAAAATGGTAAAAAAATAAATAAATGGAAGGAACAGTTAACAAATAAAATAAAAAAAGCGAAATAAATATATAAAAAAAAGCATCCCTGTCCCCCCCTGCTCTTGCGCAAAGACGAACGCAAGCGTCGGTCTGGAGTCATATGTAAACAGCAATTGCACCATGCATGTGAGGTATCACCGCGAAGGGCAGATCGAGGGCAGTCATTTTAGCAGTAGACCTACTCTGTAAATCTAATGTGGTAACCTGTAAAGGCTTTTAAAGGCTTTTAAAAATGTATGTAGTTTGTCGCCACTGCGCGTTTGTGCGCAATTTTAAAGTATGTCGTGTTTGGTATCCATGTACTCGGCCTAAGATCATAATTTTTATTTCATCAATAATTTGGGCAATATAGTGTGTTTTAGTGCTTTAAAATAAAAAAAAGTGTATTTTTTCCCCAAAAAATGCGTTTGAAAAAACGCTGCGCAAATACTGTGTGGAATTTTTTTTTGCAACACCCACCATTTTAATCTGTAGGGCCTTTGCTTTAAAAAAATATATAATGTTTGGGGGTTCAACTTTACTTTCTTGCAAAAAAATGTTTTTATGTAAACAAACAGTGTCAGAAAGGGCTTTTTCTTCAAGTGGTTAGAAGAGTGGGTGATGTGTGACATAAGCTTCTAATTGTTGTGCATAAAATGCCAGGACAATTGAAAACCCCCCCAAATGACCCCATTTTGGAAAGTAGACACCCCAAGCTATTTGCTGAGAGGCATCTTAAGTCCATGGAATATTTTAGATTTTGACCCAAGTTGCGGGAAATATATATATATATATATATATATATATATATATATATATATATATATATATATTTATATATATATATATATATATTTATATATATATATATATATATTTATATTTATATATATATATATTTTTTTTTTTTTGTGCAAAGTTGTCACTAAATGATATATTGCTCAAACATGCCATGGGCATATGTGGAATTACACCCCAAAATGCATTCTGCTGCTTCTCCTGAGTACGGGGATACCACATGTGTGAGACTTTTTGGGAGCCTAGCCGCGTACGGGACCCCAAAAACCAATCACCGCCTTCAGGCTTTCTAAGGGTGTAAATTTTTGATTTCACTCCTCACTACCTATCACAGTTTCGAAGGCCATAAAATGCCAAAATAGCACAAAAAAACCCCAAATGACCCCATTTTGGAAAGAAGACACCCCAAGGAAACTGCTGAGAGGCATGTTGAGTCCATTGATTTTTTTTTTTTTTTGTCCAAAGTGATTGAATAATGAGAAAAAAAAAAAAAAAAAAAGAAAAATGTGTCACTAAATGATATATTGCTCACACATGCCATGGTTATATGTGGAGTTGCACCCTAAAATACATTCTGCTGCTTCTCCTGAGTACGGGGATACCACATGTTTGGGACTTTTTGGGAGCCTAGCCGCGTACGGGACCCCGAAAACCAAGCACCGCCTTCAGCATTTCTAAGGGCGCAAATTTTTGATTTCACTCCTCACTACCTATCAGTTTCGAAGGCCATAAAATGCCAAAATAGCACAAAAAACCCCCAAATGACCCCATTTTGGAAAGTAGACACCCCAAGCTATTTGCTGAGAGGCATGTTGAGTCCATGGAATATTTAATTTTTTTGCCCCAAGTGATTGAATCATGACCAAAAAAAATTAAAATAAAAAAATGTACAAAACATTGTCACTAAATGATATATTTCTCACACATGCCATGGTTATATGTGGAATTGCACCCCAAAATACATTCTGCTACTTCTCCTGAGTACGGGGATACCACATGTGTGGGACTTTTTGGGAGCCTAGCCGCGTATGAGACCCCGAAAACCAAGCACCGCCTTCAAGATTTCTAAGGACATAAATTTTTGATTTCACTCACACAAATCTTGAAGGCAGTGCTTGGTTTTCGGGGCCCCGTACGCGGCTAGGCTCCCAAAAAGTCCCACACATGTGGTATCCCCGTACTCAGGAGAAGCAGCAGAATGTATTTTAGGGTGCAACTCCACATATAACCATGGCATGTGTGAGAAATATATCATTTAGTGACAACGTTTTGTATTTTTTTTTTTTTGGTCATTATTCAGTGACTTGGGGCAAAAAAATTAAATATTCCATGGACTCAACATGCCTCTCAGCAAATAGCTTGGGGTGTCTACTTTCCAAAATGGGGTCATTTGGGGGGGTTTTGTGCTGTTTTGGCATTTTATTGCCTTCGAAACTGTGATAGGTAGTGAGGAGTGAAATCAAAAATTTATGCCCTTAGAAATCCTGAAGGCGGTGATTGGTTTTCGGGGTCCCGTACGCGGCTAGGCTCCCAAAAAGTCCCACACATGTGGTATCCCCGTACTCAGGAGAAGCAGCAGAATGTATTTTGGGGTGCAATTCCACATATGCCCATGGCATATGTGAGAAATATATCATTTAGTGACAACGTTTTGTAAAAATTTTTTTTTTTTTTTTTTTGGTCATTATTCAATCACTTGGGGCCATAAAATTAAATATTCCATGGACTCAACATGCCTCTCAGCAAATAGCTTGGGGTGTCTTCTTTCCAAAATGGGGTCATTTGGGGGGGTTGTGTGACATCTTGGCATTTTATGGCCTTCAAAACTGTGATAGGTAGTGATAGGTAGTGAGGAGTGAAATCAAAAATGTATGCCCTTAGAAATCTTGAAGGCGGTGCTTTGTTTTCGGGGCCCCGTATGCGGCTAGGCTCACAAAAAGTCCCACATATGTGGTATCCCCGTACTCGGGAGAAGCAGCAGAATGTATTTTGGGGTGCAATTCCACATATAACTATGGCATGTGTGAGCAATATATCATTTAGTGACAACTTTGTGCAAAAAAAAATCAGTTTGTCATATTCCCGCAACTTGTGTCAAAATATAAAATATTCCATGGACTCGACATGCCTCTCAGCAAATAGCTTAGGGTGTCTACTTTCCAAAATGGGGTCATTTGGTTTTTTTTTTTGCTATTTTGGCATTTTATGGCCTTCGAAACCTTGATAGGTAGTGAGGAGTGAAATCAAAAATTTGTGCCCTTAGAAATGCTGAAGGCGGTGCTTGGGTTTTGGGGCCCCGTATGCGGCTAGGCTCCCAAAAAGTCCCACACATGTGGTATCCCCGTACTCAGGAGAAGCAGCAGAATGTATTTTGGGGTGCAATTCCACATATAACCATGGCATGTGTGAGAAATATATCATTTAGTGACAACTTTTTGTAAACATTTTTTTTTTTTTTTTTTTTTTTCGTCATTATTCAATCACTTGGGACAAAAAAATTTAATATTCAATGGACTCAACATGCCTCTCAGCAGTTTCCTTGGGGTGTCTACTTTCCAAAATGGGGTCATTTGGGGGGGTTTTGTACTGCCCTGCCATTTTAGCACCTCAAGAAATGAGATAGGCAGTCATAAAATAAAAGCTGTGTAAATTTCAGAAAATGTACCCTAGTTTGTAGACGCTATAACTTTTGCGAAAACCAATAAATATACGCTTATTGCGATTTTTTTTTACTAAAGACATGTGGCTGAATACATTTTGGCCTAAATGTTTGACTAAAATTTAGTTTATTCGATTTTTTTTACTTTTTGTTATAAGAAAAATCATTTTTTTTCAAAATTTACGGTCTTTTTGCGTTTATATCGCAAAAAATAAAAATCGCAGAGGCGATCAAATACCATCAAAATAAAGCTCTATTTGTGGGAAGAAAAGGACGCAAGTTTCGTTTCGGTACAACATTGCATGACCGCGCAATTACCAGTTAAAGCAGCGCATTGCCAAATTGTAAAAACACCTTGGGTCTTTAGACAGCGTATTGGTCCGGGGCTTAAGTGGTTAAACAATTAACCTGTTTCTGCCTAGTCCACTCCTAGTTGAAGGCTGAATACCCACTTTGTCAAGAGAGTGCTGTGTCCGTCCATGAACTCAGAGAAAAGGATTTTACGGTGAGTACAAATACTATTTTTGTACTCGCCGTAAAAAAAATTCTCTGTTCATGGACGGACACAGCACCCACCCCTCCTTTTAGGTTTGTACTGCTTTTTGAGGGGTTGTGACCGTGAAGGGATTTTCTCTCATAGCCTGTTTTGAATATGGAAAGGGAATGGAAGTGAAGGGAAATCACCCCATTGGGGCATACATGGCAAAAATCATGGCGGGTTATAATCCTTTTTTACGCTATCCAAAATAAAATAAAATTGCCTTTTAGTTCTTCTTTACATAGAATCAAACAATGACATTTATCTTTTGTGATTTTAAAGGGATGATGCATCGTAGTGAATTTTTATCCAAACAATGGCTATGTAAATATATAATCGGCCACATTCTCGTGCAATAAATAAAATATATTAAAACGCATCTTAAAACCATCTGCAGAAAACATGCTCATGCCAGACGTGAATCAACCCCTTGTACACCTGTTTGGTTCATGGACCCTTTTTCATTGTTTTAAATGCAAAGGTTGCTACCTTGCTGATTATGCTTCAGAAAAAGTGTTTTATAGTATTCAGCTTATCCCTTGCTTTGTATAGGCAGCCAACATTTTTTAAGGGTTCCAGATTAGGCAAAGTCTCTATAGCAGGAGTGGTATGAATTGTCCAAATGAGCTCCTGTTGTAGAGACCATTAGCCCTGTCCTGGAGTCCTGTTTTTTTCAGCTGGCAACACCCACTCCCAGGTACAGATGGCACAAAAACACATCCCTCCTCCAGTACTTTTACACATACAGATAAAGACAAGTTCCATGCTGTGTGCTGACTGTGCATTGTGCCTGCTGGAAATAACAACCATCTTGGGTTTAAACTTTGTAACGCTTAAGTCGCAGATCAACAGAATGCTGTCTAGGGGTCCCCGCTTGACCTCCTTGAGACTCCACTTGCTACAGCAGGAAGATTAAAACATCATGCGAGATAAACAAAAGGGAGGTGTAACTGCTGGAGTCCTCAACAAAAGCCAGTGGTTTGTTATTTCTTAGTAATTGCTATTTGCCTCTAATTACCTTATTTGTCAATTTCAGGTCATCTGCCATGCTGTGGTCTGTAGGGAAACAGCCCAGATTGCTGCGCTTGTGGCACGTCAGAGAAGTTCAAAAAAGAAATCCGGTGGCCAAGTGAACTGCCAAATGAGGATGAAGTATTCTGCCCCCTTCACTCACTTTGGTAATAAGAAGTTTAAGTTTGAGAATGGGCTGTTTTTAATATGGAATATAATTAACATGAATTTACCACTTGCTATTATAAGTGTGGTGGTGTTTTTTAAATTTTTTTTTCATGTTTCAGTAAATCTCCACACCTCAAGCTTGTAAAGTTGTAAATGGTGACAACCAGTTAGGTTTTTTTGTGGCTCAAACTGCTCTTAAAGCTGAACTCCAGGAGGATATAAAGATGTCCCTCATATTTCTTAAAACCTAATGAAATGGTGAGACAGGCTTCTTTTAATCATAGACACTGGAATATATGCAGCTGTCTTTTAGAATTGTGGGACAACCCATATAGCCCCTCCCACTCCAAGCAATCTTCAGTTTTTTTTGCTAGTGTTCGGTGAAGCATGACCCCTCTACTTAGAATATTTTTTTGGTTTATGCACGCTATTCCTACTGAAGAGATTTCAAGATCTTCTTGCTGAAGAGTTATTTTCTCAACCTAGCACCTACAGCCACTTGGGCTACTTCTTGCACCTTTTAGATGGTGCCTCTTGGGCACCTTACCCAGATTCTGGCAGATGTAGAGACATTCTGTATCATGGCCTCTGGCACTGGGCTTCTCCTTGGTACAGTAGTTCAGTCCCTGAAAAGCTCCTCCGTGGAGGAAGAGAGATGCCTTTTTTTTTTTTTCTTCCAATTTGATTTTTCTTTTATTGTTTTCCAAAAGATAGTGTTTTACATGATTGCTCGTATTCATACACATTACATACAATACATATTACCAGGGTAAACAAAGAGCGGTGCCAGCCATGGTATACATGTAACAGCTTATCCTATCCCATTTTCATCCCCTTCCTTCCCCCTCCCTCCCCCCCCCCCCCTAATACGACTATTATGTCTCGCCCTTCCCATGTCGGCCAAAGGTTTAGGAATAAGGCAGCAAGAGGTATTAACAGAAGGGACCGGAGGGAGTGGCCTCTTCCAGATCTCCAACGCAAAAGTCATTTTTAAAGAGGGGTCGCGTTCTGGTCCATCTTATTTTTATTATATATTAGTCTGTTAAAGGTTTTCTATCTTCTATCGTTAAGGGAGGTCGCTGTTCGTATCAGCCTTATGTCTCTAACCACTTGCCGTCGCCGCACCGTCATAATACGTCCACAAGGTGGCTCTCCTAGGCGAGAGCACGTAATATGACGTCCTGCCTATTAGCCGCCACTAGGGGCGCACGCGCGCGCCCCCGACTCCCGTGCGTGTGCCCGGCGGGTGCGATCGCCGCCGGGCACACGCGATCGCTCGGTACAGAGCGGGGAACGGGAGCTGTGTGTGTAAACACACAGCTCTCGTTCCTGTCAGCAGGGGAAATGCTGATTTTCTGTTCATACAATGTATGAACGGAAGATCAGTGTTTCCCCTAGTGAGGCCACCCCCCCCCCCCCCACAGTAAGAACACACCCAGGCATACTTAACCCCTTCCCCGCCCCCTAGTGTTAACCCCTTCACTGCCAGTGGCATTTTTGTAGTAATCTAATGCATTTTTATAGCACTGATCGCTATAAAAATGCCAATGGTCCCAAAAATGTGTCAAAAATGTCCGAAGTGTCCGCCATAATGTCGCAATACCGAAAAAAAAATCGCTGATCGCCGCCATTACTAGTAAAAAAAAATATTAATAAAAATGCCATAAAAATACCCCCTATTTTGTAAACGCTATAACTTTTGCGCAAACCAATCAATAAACGCTTATTGCGATTTTTTTTTTTTTACGAAAAATATGTAGAAGAATACGTATCGGCCTAAACTGAGGGAAAAAAAAAGTTTTTTTATATATTTTTGGGGGATATTTATTACAGCAAAAAGTAAAAAATATTCATTTTTTTCAAAATTGTCGTTCTATTTTTGTTTATAGCGCAAAAAATAAAAAACGCAGAGGTGATCAAATACCACCAAAAGAAAGCTCTATTTGTGGGAAAAAAAGGACGCCAATTTTGTTTGGGAGCCACGTCGCACGACCGCGCAATTGTCTGTTAAAGCGACGCAGTCCCGAATCGCAAAAAGTACTCTGGTCTTTGGGCAGCAATATGGTCCGGGGGGTAAGTGGCTAAGGAGGGAATCCCGTGTCTCTCAACCATGGTCCCCAAACTTTTTCAAACCTTTTACGATTCCCTTGTTTAATAAAGGTTGCTCTCTTGCTCTCTATCAACATATTGATAGTTGCGATCCAATTCCTCACAGATGGAGGACCTTGTGCCTGCCATCGCTGCGCAATTAGTTTGCGTGCCTGAAACAGGCCTCGCATTACGCCCTCCAGAGTTCCCGATGGGGCTCTATGCTCTTCTAAGTCTCCAAGGAGACAAGTTCTAGCGTCTGTCTCTAGAGATGTCCCAAAGATATTGTTCAGTTTGTTAATGACCTCTGTCCAATACCTGAAGAGCTTGGGACATCTCCAGAACATATGGACAAGGTCGCCTGGAGCCTTACATCTAGGGCATTCATCTCTCTGTTTCCAGCCTAATTGAAAAAATTTTTTCGGAGTGTAGTAGACACGATGTATTAGGAATAAATGAGACAATCTCTGTGCTGGGGCAATAGATACTAGGACCCCTCTGTTTAGGATCCTACTCCACTGCTCCTGCGTTATTACCCCCAGGTCTCGTTCCCATTTTTCTCTACTCCTAAGCAACCCTGTTTTATTTATAGCCATGGCCCCCAGTTTATCGTACAGTTGTGAAATTAGCTCTTTCGTTGTATTGTTTTGGGCTATTTTGTTAAGGATGGGAGTCTGGATCCTATCTAACGAGTGGGTCTTGTACTGAGACTGGATATAAGCTGGAGATATTTAAAGAAAGTTTTTTATTTGGGATATTAAATTCTTGTCTCAGATCCGAGAATGACTTCATAGTGTCTCCCTCATACAAATGGACTAATCGCGTAATTCACTGTCTCCCAGATATTGCATTTTCCCACGCCCTCTACTTCTGGGAGATTTTTGTTGTTCCAAAGGGGAGTCAGACCCCCCCCCCCCTCCCCCTCCCCCAACCTCCACGATGTGTGTTGCAGCTACACAAAACTCTCTGCACACTTTTTCCCATTGCAGTGCAAGTTCTGTTGTAGCTGCGATGCAACATGTTCAGGCTTGCCGTAGTCCAAAGCTAGGTGCACAGCTTTAGAGGTGTGGTTCCTCATGGCTTTGGGTGCCATTTTACCTATATACAGAACACTTTTGCTTCAAACGGAACCCTGATCTCAACGCAAGCCTTCGCTAGGTTACCCAGACTTGGCAAACAAGTTGGCTGCACCCCTTTCTGCTCCCCAGCACAGGTCATGAATATCACTCAGGGGATTTCCTCACCCGGATGGCAGACGTTGAGCACAAGAGAAATGGTACGAGGGGCCACCACACATTGACAGCAGGGTCTTAAGGTAAATCGGGCTTCTTTTTCGTAATTTTGCTTCAGGCACTTTGGACTTTAGTCTCCACTCCTCAGAGTTCCCCTTAACCCCCATTTTCACCTATTTAACCAGAGAGGAAATTGTGGCTGCCAAAGAAGAGTTGGGCAAGATAAGTGTCAGTGGTTGGCTTCCCCTACTCAGTCGGTGACTGCATCATCGCAGAAGCATTGTTGTCCCATGAGGATGAAAATGTGGAGGGGGAGAAGGGGGAGCTTGAATATTCAGATGGCTCTTGCCAGGGGAAGGGGCAGTGAACCATAGTCTCACTCAAGCTAAAAGAAACCAGTTTGTTTTTTGTGAACACAGTACACACTTTATGACGGGCCTACACCTACTGGGCCTAAAGTTGCCAGCATAGGATCTCTTCCCAAACCAAATAAGCCCATAAGGCATTTCCAGTACAGGTCATTCTGTACAAATACTGGCCGCAGCCATGCAAGATGTATACTCATCCAAAGAGTCAGCAGTACCCTGTTTGAGATTTAAAGTGATTGTAAAGGCTTGTTTGTGTTTTTTTTTTTAATTTTTTTTTTTTTTTACTTCCTATAAAAATAACAAACATGTCATACTTGCCTGCCCTGTGCAATGGAATTGCACAGAGCCGCTCGGGTCCCTCTTTGGTGCTCTGGCCCCTCCCTCCTGTTTAGTGTCCCCACAGCAAACGGTCTGCTATGGGGGCACCCAAGCTGAGTCACTGTGTCTATTTTTCTCTCTCTCTCTCTCTCTCTCTCTCTCTCTCTCTCTCTCTCTCTCTCTCTCTCTCTCTCTCAATCGGGAAGGAGTATCTCTGATGGCTGAGATATTCATGGACAATGCCTGAACTAGAGAGACCCCAAGTGTTAGGGGGGCTGCTACAGATAGGAGGCTTTTTATCTTAATGCATAGAATACATTAAATCAAATCTTCTGACTTTACAACCCCTTAAAAAAAAAGTCTAAATTCCCTCTCATGTCTAGCTGCTAGCACCCTTGTGATTCCCTTCACAAATTTAAAGAATAAAATTAAAATAATGTGCAGTGCTCATCTACTATGAATCCAGATGCTAAACCATTGAGAACAATTTTATGTGAAACAAATATGGCATAATACATATTTGTTTCACATAAAATTGTTCTCAATGGTTTAGCATACACATAATAAAATCCAGACTATAGTATAAACAAGTTACTCAAAACATGCTCATAATTATAAATAAGTACCCTTAACCACTTGAGCTCCAGAAGGTTTTTGCCCTCCTTCATGACCAGGACATTGCTTTTTCGCACTGCACTACTTTAACTGGCAGTTGTGCAGTCATTTAATACTGCATACAAATGAAATTTATATTCCTTTTTCACACAAGCTTTCTTTTGGTGGAATTTCATCACCACTTGTTTTTTTTTTTATTGTTTGTTATATAAACAACAAAAAAAGAATTTTGGGGGGGGAAAAAAAACACTATGCTTTCTGTTATAAAACATCCAATTAAATCAAATGTATTCATAAATTTAGGCCAAAATATATTCTGCTAGATGTCGTTGGTAAAAAAAAAATCCTATTAAGTGTATATTGGTTTGTCTGAATTTTTTATAGCGTCTACAAACTGTGGTGTATAGTGTGTGTGTGTGTGTGTGTGTGTGTGTGTGTATATACTTGAAAATTGTTCAGTCCTGATTTACTTGAGGCCCCAAAACAGCAGGACAGTGCAATTACCACCATTTTTTGGAAACTAGACAGTCTCAGGCATTTAAGAGGCATGGCAAGTTTTTTCAAGTTGTAATTATTTTTTTTTATTTCAATTACATTTTAGTTTTAGTCCCATTTTTAATCTTCTGCAATTGTTTTTTAGTTTTGGTTGTGTTTAGTCGACTAAATCTCCAGTACATTTTGGTCTACTAAAACATTTTAGTCGTCTAAAATCTAATGGGTGTAATTAAATTGTAATTTATTAGTTAACCTTTCTCTACAATTTTTAAACTCATTATATACTGCTGAAAAGAAAAATCTAATGTTATTTATGGTATTGAGGTATGAACATTCACTACAGACCAATGTTAATTTTGATGTCAAAATTGTATTTAGTTTTAGTCGTATTTTAGTTGACAAATGTTTTAGTCAACGAAATTAACACTGGTACTGATGGCCGATCTAATTTCTTGAGATGTTAACAAGCCAGGACAGTACAAATTACCACTTTTTTGGAAAGTAGACCATCCAATATATTTAAGAGGCATGGTGAATTTTTTTGAAGTTGTAAATTTTTTATGTTATTTCTTTTATTTATTTTTACACAATATCGACATTAACGTTTTTTCTCGCACAGCATATGCATACTTGCAATTACAGCCCAAAATACATTCTGATGCTCTTCCTGAGTATGGTGGTACCACATGTGTTAGACTTTTACACAGCCTGGCCACATGCAGAGGCCCAACATCCAAGTAGCACCTCCAGGCTTTCTAGGAGCATAATTTCATGACAACCCATCACACTTTTGAAGGCCCTGGAGCACCAGGACAATTGAAACGCCCACAAAATGGCCCCATTTTGGAAAGCAAACAACCCAAGGTATATTCTATGAGGCATCATGAGTCTTTTTGAACATGTATTTTTTTTTTTTTTCCTCAGGTTTTTTGGAAAATGTGGGGAAAAAAATGAAAACCTATTTTGTTTACACAAGGTTGAGAATTTATACGAGATTTCTAACACATAGCATGTACATAGCAAAAATTACACCCCAAAATACATTCAGCTACTCCTCCTGAGTATGGCGATACCACATCTGTGACACTTTTACACAGCCCAACCACATAGAGGCTCAACATCCAAGTAGCACCTCCAGGTGTTCTAGGGACATAACATTTCTGCCAATCTATCACATTGTTGAAGGCCCTTCATATTTCTAACACATAGCATGTACATACCAATTACACACCAAAATGCATTCTGCTGAGTAAAGGGTAAACAAATAATTAATTACCTGTGGTTTTAGTAGTGCAGTGGGCCACAGAGGAGATCATCGGTTCAGGCAGCAGGCAGGAACGTGGACAGGGACAGCAAAACAGGCTGCAGCCAGGAATACTGTCCATAGACTGTACAGGTAGAAATGTCAGCACAGCCAAAGCATTGGTCCAGGTAGCAGGCAGGAATGTGGTCAGCAGCAGTAAAAGGATCGTTCAGGTAGGAACACTGTCCATAGTTAGTGCAGACAGAGATGTGGTCAGTACAGCTAAAGTATTGGTCCAGGCACATAGTCCATAAAAAGTCCTGGGTCAGTGCTAGCAGTGATATTGTTGTGAAGAATAAAGGGCACTAGACTGAAGTGCAGTTAATGGTGAATACCTATCTACAAATATACCATAAATAAATGATATAATAATGAATAAACTTCAAATATTATGAAACCGTAAACAAACTAAACGTACGTCGGCAGTGGTACCTGGTCATGTGTTTGTCCGACACCATCTCCGGTGCTGTGGTTGTAGTTGAAGGCCGGTGGAATGCACGCCACCACGGAGGTGGAAGTGGAGCTGTACACACAAGCCTGCAGCCCCAGTGCTGGGTAGGCACATTTTAATGCAAGAGGCCATTTAGCGTTTTTATATTTTAACATTTCAATAAACCGTATTATGCAATGGGCTTTTCTCATTCCTTTTTGCATATCTAACCTGTAACTCCGAGGAAAAGGCATTCTGACATATTCCTGTCATATTGCTATGTGTGCAGGCACAATCCTGTGAACGCTTTATCTGACTTTCTTTCTAATCCGAGGTCAGGTATATCTGGTAAGCACATTAACTTTCTGTGCACTTTGGGTGACGGCAGCTATCGATGTCTGGTGAAGGATTTATATCACCTTTAAGCAAGATTTATCACAGTTGTCAAGAAAATCTATTGTAGGATCGATTGCAACATATATATTGGAACTGTCTTTTGTTTTTCACACACCGATTGGTGATTCAATATGGTTATGGACTCCTCATATTATTTGAATGTATATTCATTATTATATAATTAATTTTTGGTATATTTATTTGTAGATAGGTATTCACCATTAATTGCAATTTAGTCTAGCGCCCTTTTATTCTTCACAACAATCAATCAAGTAATACACATTATTTGCAGAGGAGCAGCTTTATAATCTTTTATTATATTTAATTGGCGCAGAATTAATTTTCAATATATCACTAGCAGAGATATTGTCTGGCTTCGGTCAGGAAATAATGGGGACAGTAGTAAAGGCATCTGCCACCGAAATTGCTTTGAAGACTTCAGACCCTGCTCTGGAAAATAACAAAACAAAGAGAAAACCAAAAACTGTTTTTCTCAACCCAGAACACTATTTTGAAGCACCTCACATATGTAAATCAGTCCAAGTGGCAGGCAAAAAAAAACATGTTCAACAGGCCGAGGTCAGTGCAGGTAAAGGGCAGAAATACACGGTAGGCAGAGGCATAGTCGATGCAGTCCGGGGGCAGTTCACGTGAAGGGCAGAAACATGGCAGATAAATAATACAGACGGCAGGCAGTGGCATAGTCTATGAACAGGCCAGGGTCAGTTCACATGGAAGGCAGTGATCTGGTTGGTTGAGGCACCAGGGGAGTAATCGGCATAGAAATTAAGAACGGGGAAATGGAAGTCTATTACATAATATGGACTAATTTTTTTGGTCATTGTCTTCCGGTTTCTGATGGTGGAACATTGTCAGGAAAATGGCGCTCATGAAGTCTGCTGACACAATCTGAGTGAATGCTTTCTAGGGGGTCCTTGCTGATGGATCAGGGCAATGACAATATCTTCAATAAATTTGAAGAAGGTGTTGGGAATTTTCTTCTTTTTTTTTTGATAGGTGACATGCATTGTAAATGACCAAATGGAAAAGGTATATTGCTACTCTTTTATACCAGAAAAAGGGACGTTCGTGTTGATAGGGCTGCAGCATTTGATCATTTAAATCTATCACCCCCCCCCCCCCCCCCATGAACTTATTGTACTCTTGGATACTGCCAGGCTTTTGAACGGGACTGCATCTTCTGTGAAGTTCCTCAGAGGTATCGTCGTAGATGATGGACATGCTGTACAGATGCTTTGGGGAACCCCTTGCTGTTTTTTCTTGCTGTACCGCAGGCCAAAGTTTTCTCCAGGTATAGATGGTGGGAAAGGGGCAAACTGTTATAGTAATTGTCAATGTAAATGTGATACCCCTTTTGGAACAGTGGGAATGTCAACTCCCAGACAATTTTCCCACGTATTCCCATACGTTGGACACTCGGGGCTGGAGCTGGGAGTCTTTGCCTTCGTACACGCAGAAGGCATGCACATATCCTGTGGTGCTTTCACAGAGCTTGTTAAGCTTCAATACGTACCTGGCCCTCTTACTGGGAATATACTGCTTGAATCCCAGCTGGGCTGTGAAATAGACAAGGTATTTGTCCACAGATGTTCTGGTCAGGGATATAAAGTTCGACAAATCTCTTAGAAAAAAATCAAGTCGTGGGTGAATTTTATTCAATTTATCAAATTTTAAATTATCTCAGGGAGGGCACTGTGTGTTATCACTGAAATTCAGGAAGCGCATTGTTATAGTGGGACCTGTACATGACCTGGTAAAGGGAGCCAGACACCAGGAGGGCCGGGATACAGTGCTGGTAAAGAGGTCGGGAGGAGCAAGATGCCGGGATACAGTGCTGGTAAAGAGGTCGGGAGGAGCAAGATGGCCAATGGATCTAAAGACTAGGTCGAAGCCGCGGCCTATAAGTGGCTGCCGCCATGCGGAGTAGCATCCCACCGTTCAGGTATACTGACTCGAGTATAAGCCGAGGGGGGCATTTTCACCCTGAAAAACTCGGCTTATACTCGAGTATATACGGTACCTTTTTTATTAAAGTGGTTGTAAACCTCTGACATGAAAGACTGTATGAACAAAGCATATCTCTCTCTATAGTTTGTACCATAGAACTGAGTGTCATTTCTGTCTGCTGCTCTGTTCTTGACACCAACAGAAACATGGTGACAAGGGAGGGCATAGCTTGTGATTGACAGCCACAGCTCTGTTCCTATTTTATGTGCTCTGTGAAGGGGCTGTGTCCCTTCACATCCAAACGGCACTCAAAGTTTTCCTCACTGATGTAACTTTAGCTTCCCACCCCCTGCTTTTCAGAGTTGTGTAAGTTGTGCACTTTGAATGGATGTTGGGGAAAGACAGCTGTAGATAAACAGGTACAGCTTATGTAGGTGAATTTTGTTTAATCTCTGTGTATCACCTGAGGCCAATCACTTCACTGGGTATATGTAAGGGTTTACAAGTGTAGAAGTGTGCTTCAACCTAGTAAAGCTACTGTGGAAAAGTCTGACACTCATGGATTTTGAAAGTCCCCCTTTTCATCCATCCCAGGCCACGGTTTCAAAGGACAAGTCCTCACAATGAGTGGGCGTCCCCACTTCAAGTTCCATTACCTGGACTCTGGGTGTTTTGGATCTTGTGGTCTGAGATGTTGTGTCCTGGGGGTGCAGACTGGGATTTTGGGCCTTTTTCTCCGCTTCATGCCCTCAAAACTTCCTGTTTCTCTGCAGAGATTTTGGGACCTCTTGACGCTGCTTTCAGTGGATGCTTTCTTTGGGAATGATTATTCTCGTTCCAGGGGTTTTATTCCAACTTGTTTACGATCCCAAAAACCAACAAAGGAATTGGACCTGGTCTGCCTTTGCAACACTACAACAAAGGGAGTTCTTGCATGGACGACATTGTGGGATACCTTAATCTCCTTTTGTGGTAGTGCTCCACACAGACCCTCTCTACAACATCCAATGGACTTTGAAGACACTGCAGGAATTTGGGTGGATCCTCAATCCCCAAAATTCTGCATTGGACCCCTCCCATCGCTTGTATTAGTTGGGCCTAATCTTTCACATGGCTCAGACCAGGGTGTTTCTTCCGTGGAAAAAGTGCTGACATTTCAGGCTCCTGTTTGGACCCTTGGCCCTAAGAATTGTTTTTTGGTCTGCTTTTGCATGAGAGTATGGAGCCTTATAGTGGCTTCTTTTGAGGCTGTTATGTTTGCCAATTTTGACGCCATAATGGAGAACGTGGCCTTAAGAACTTTTGAAAGGACCGTTTTTTGGCCTTGTCCATTCTCTCTTAAAGACCTCTGGCTTTGCTGTCCCTTGTGAAAACCTTTTATTCAAGGTGTATCTTGCATCAAGTCACCCTTTCAGCACCCCGTGCTTCCTTTGGATCTATTCTTGGTTCTCCATGCCCTACAGAAACCACCCTTTAAACCCGAATGTGATATTGGTTTAGGCAATTTCTCCTACAAAGTGTCATTTTTGGTTGCTGTCATGCCTGTTGGAGATGTCCGAGTTGGTGTGTCTTGTAAGGTGCTGTTCCTTGTTCACAATGACAAGGGTATTTTTCACCCAAGGCCATCCTTTTCTGTCTGTGGTATCAGTCTTCTACATCAATGAGAACATAGTCCTACCATATTTGTGCCCGGCTCCAAAGCATCAAAAGGAAATCTCTCTTCATTGTTTTGGATGCAGTCAGTCATTAGTCTAACTCAAAGCAACAGCTTCAAGCAGACAGATTGCTCTACTATCCTCAGGACCTCAAAAGGGGCACCCTGCTTTAAAATCCCACATTGCTCAATCGATCATAAAACTGATTGCTAGAGCTTACACTCTCAAATACAAATCTCTTCCTGCACTTTTAAATATTCTTTGCTCCAGATCAGCGGGAGTATTTTGGGCATTCCAACACCAGGCCTCTGTAACCCAGCTGTGTAAGGCCCCACCTGGTCCTTTTGTTCATAACTTTTTCTAGGTTTTACCAGGTGGCTGCCCAGTCTTATGCAGGTGCAGCTTTCAGACACAAGGTTCTTGGTGCGGCATTTTGAAGTTGGGTCTTTTGAAAGCCTTGCCAGCATCCTAAAATCCAGGGTCTTTGAATACTCCAAAATATGGAATTGCAGGCAAGTCAAATTTTTATCTTTTTTGCAAAGGCTACTGGTGTTTTTCTTTAAAAAAATAACAAAAAAAATAATGAAAATTACTGGGAGTGAGAGGGATTATTATGAGTGTCCAATCGCTTGAATAACCCAGGGTCTGTTTTAAGGAGCCTGTGTCCTATACTGTACTCCAAGAATAGGCTTTTACAGATAATTCAAAAAATTTCTGTCCAAGTTTATTCCTGGAAAAACGGCAGTGCAGTTCCTCACTTTGCCTGAGTGTTCCTGCTCTATAGCCTTGGTGATTTCACTACTGTGCTTCATTCTGTGGAACTTTCCCTTTTTTTCTGCTGCTTTTTGATGTTTATCCTATCCGTCATTGAGAAAGCTCCGATAAGAAAAAGCACTTCTGCCAAGATCATTACCTCTGCACAGACACTGCGGACACTTTTGGAACAAGGCTATGAATAACCTTAATGCATTGTACACACTAAGTGTTCACTCATAGTTTTTTATTTTAGTTTCTCAATTAAAGTGGTTGTTAACGCACTTCTACTAAATGCTGCCATCCACTCTGTCCTGCTATAAGAAGTTTCCCTGTGCTCTGTAAAAAAAAAAAAAACACTGGCAGAATGTACCTGTTTGAGCTCCGCAAGCACACAACGGATTCCTCTCACTAGGGCGTACATGTACGTCCCCTTTAAGAACCCAGCCGTGGGTCGCGCTCGCGACACGCTTTGTGACTGCGCCTGCGGACCCAATCGCCGCCGGTGTCCTGCGATCGGGTCACAGGAGCTGAACGGGGAGAGGTGAGTGTAAACAAACCTTCCCCGTTCTTCTCTGTGGCAGTGTCAGTGATCGTCTGTTCCCTGTCATAGGGAACAACGATCAGTGACGTCACACGTACAGCCACGCCCCCCTACAGTAAACGCACATGAGGTCACACTTAACCCCTACAGTGCCCCCTAGTGGTTAACCCCATCATTGTAATTTTCACAGTAATCGGTGCATTTTTATAGCACTTTTCGCTGTGAAAATGACAATGGTCCCAAAAATATGTCAAGTCTCTGATGTGTCCGCCATAAAGTCGCAGTCACGAAAAAAAACGCTGATAGCCGCCATTACTAGTAAAAAAAAAAAAAAAAATTAATAAAAATGCTATAAAACTATCCCCTAATTTGTAAACGCTATAACTTTTGCGCAAACCAATCAATAAACTCTTAGTGCGATTTTTTTTTTTTTTTTTTTTTTTTTACCTAAAAGCTGTAGAATACGTTTCGGCCTAAACCCATTTTTTTTATGTATATTTTTTTGGGGGATATTTTTTTATAGCAAAAGTAAAAAAAAAAATTTTTTTAAATTGTCGCTCTATTTTTGTTTTATAGCACAAAAAATAAAAACCGCAGAGGTGATCAAATACCACCAAAAGAAAGCTCTATTTGTGGGGGAAAAAAGGATGCCAATTTTGTTTGGAAGCCACATTGCACGACCGCGCATATGTCAGTTAAAGCGACGCAGTGCCGAATCGCAAAAAGGGGCCAGGTCCTTAACCTGCATAGTGGTCCGAGTTTTAACCGGTTAAAGGGAACAGGATCTGAATTTTTTTTTGGGGGGGGTTTAATTGCTTTTAAGCATTTAGCATGCAAAATGCATTAAGGTGTGTGTGTTTGTTTTGTTTATTCCTGCATATAATGTGTCTTCTGCAAATTGAATAAATACACTTACCGATTTATGCAAGCTATAATCGTAGACCCGTTTTGCATGATTTAGATGTGTTGCAGCAGGGGCAGGCAGTGTCTGGGGAACCATGATGTATATTGCAGAGTGAGGCTTAGAGCTAGCCTCTCTTGCAGAAATCTAGTTTTACTAATTAAGCCGAGTATGCTAATTGTAATTGAAATATTTTGTACAGTGTGGCACTAATAAGTTCTGGCTTTGTTTTCAGCTCACATTAATGAAAATGCTGCAAGTTTGGTTGAAAAATAATAAAAAAATGCATACTTCATCCAGGAGATTTCGTATCTTATAATATTTGTACGTTGTTTGACTGTGCTTTTCAGTGTTCCCTGATCAAATTTTAATATTTTGTTACAGGTAAACCAAAGGCAATGCTTAGGAAACCAGGTTTTGCACCCCAGCCTGAGAGAGTTATGAAGAAGCCTCTAATGCCATCTGTACATGGAAAGGGAACTGTTTGGAGTGGCCGGCCACCAGCAGACCCTAGTCCCCAACATGCAGCCCCGGTGTATGGAGCAGGGCTTCTAAAGGAGTTGCCGGGGCAGAGGCACCAACCCATTAGCAGGTAGGAATACACAAATGAATATAGATCTAAATGAGGATATATTTTTTTATATTTTAAAAAGGCCACATAGCTTTATATATACAGGCATACCCAGGGCTCAAGTCCTGCAGGAAGGCGTGGGAACGGAGTCCCTGCACTTTTTTCACAGCAGGAACGCAGTTCCCTTTGCAGGACTAGAGCAGCCGAGCCAATCCTTCACTAAGCGGCGATGCCCAGCTCGAGTCACTGTCAGGGGCAGGCGAACCTTAGTAATCCTTTATGTTACTGGCCGCTTCCTGTATATGGATTCATCAGGCAGTGTATTCCGTCACTTCCTCGATGCCGCAATGTCTCCTGGGAGCTTTTGTAATTTTTCCCAGGAGACATTGCAGAGGTCTGCCGCGAGTTATCGCGGGATTTAGAAAGAACTTGCTTAAAAAAAACATGCGATTTAGTAATTATGCATATGAGCGTATCATTTATTTATTTTTGGTGGGGGGAGTGGATCTTGGGTGGGAGTTCCCACACTTTTTTCCACAGGACTTGACCCCTGGGCATACCCCGCTTTAAGTACACTCACTTTACATACACTCACGGGTATGTCCTTACTCGCGAGTGTATGTAAAGTACTTTCTAAGTACTGTACAGACATTTTGAAGCTCCCAGAGCATAGCCCACCCTGTTCCAGTGTGCCCCTGACACCCCCGCTACAGCCCCTAAGACCTCAACTACAGCTCCTGACACCCCGATGTCAGTAGAAAATATGTATATGTAATTTGTAGGTATTCTGAAATTTTCCTTTTTGCATTTTACAGGTCTGTTAATTTATTTCTAACATCCTTGTTGAATTTCTAAATCCACCCTTGCTTAGCCTAACACATGTGACTTGGATGCAGGTTTCCCTGCATCCAATTCGCATCACATGCTCTTAATGGAGCCAGTTCACACATGTCCGAGGCAGTCGTGGTCTGGATGGAAAAAGAGTCTGGTGCGTCTTTTGTGTGCAGTTGAACCGATGTACAGGAACGCACCGGACCCCAGGCACGAACCCACGACCGCACATGTGTGAACCCTAGTCAACACTAAAATGGGACTAAAACTAAAATGCCATTTTAGTCAAAAGACTAAAAAGTCTGTAGTGAATGTTCATACTTCAATACCATAAATAATAACATATTAGGTTTTTACAGCCATCAAACCAAAATCTCCCAGCGGACATGTCCGATGAAAACGGTCCGGCGGACCGTTTTCATCGGACTGTCCCCTCGTGTGTACAAGGCCTTAGACTAAAACTAAATCGAAATTTGCTGCCAAAATGAACACTGCTTCTAATTAATATGCTTACTGTATTTTTCAGTACATTGCATTCATTAAAAAAGGCATGTGGTTTGCTTAAATAGAAGGAAATCTTTGAAATGCAATATACTTAACAAAGAGTCTGTGCTTGTGATATTTACTACATTTGTCTGTGTTCATGTAGCTGGGGGAAGCAAGCTTGCGTGTGCTTCTGTAGCACTTTTGTTAATACTCATTACACGGGTTCCTTTCATTTTTTTGCTGATGCAGGCCTAACTGGAGACTCGTTTGGCATGCACATTTGCTTAAATCATCTTTTTTCACTTTGTTTGTCACATCAGATAGTATAGCTGTCTGTCAGGTGCTTTCATTGTCCATGTGTGCAGTAATCCCCATGGAAAACTATGGGACTAGTTGTTACAAAGCATTGATACCAAATGAATGCAAACTGATTGCAGATCTCTTTTGTAACAAAATGCGTGTTAAATTTTAATGGGTCAACAGAACATTACAAATAAAATGCAGTTTTCAAAGCGGCTTAATTTTTTTTCATAATTTCTGGAAATCTTCTCGGCAGATGTGGCTAGTTAAGTTTGAGCAATGCAACTGTATTTTACAAGTGTAATTTTTTTCGGAAAAGAATATTTATATTAATTGAGAAATAGTCTTTGTATTACTGTCTCTGATAGGCTTGAAAGAAAAGTAACGGTTCCTCCCCGATTTCAGAAAGATGTGAGCCAACCTGTGTTTCCCCAAACCACTACAGATTCCAACGGTAAGTTGCCACAAATCGACAGGTATTTCTAGACCTGCGGTTTAAACTGACCAAATCTTGACAAAAATCTCAACACCACATGTAATAGAGCAAGAAATGCTATGGTATATGTCAACAGTCTGAAAAACAAAAAAAGGAAAAATAGTGATGCGCTGAAATCAACTTTTGCTGATATGTGTAAAATATGTGCAAAATTGATACCAAATACACTCTCAGGAGGGTATCAATAAGAAACCACAATAAAAAACAAATAAATTGTGAGATGATCCATAAGTGCAAAAAACAACCTCAAGTGTAGCAAATGTCCAGTTCTGAGTAGAGGTCGACTGATTATATCGGTCGGCCGTTTTTAGAGAAATCGGCATCGGCCGATTATTATGCACAAAAGGGCCGATATTGAGGGATCGGAGGCAGGGGTGTGCTGGCTGGAAATCCTTGCCCAGCGTCTATTCTAAACAGCTGCTACCACAGCCGCTGTCTGACTTTTTTTTTTTTCCAGTGGAGGTCGTCGGCAGCGGCCGCCGATTGGCTGTTGGTCGCCGAGCTGCATTCTGGGGTTTGTAGTTTGGAGGCGAGGCGTGCAGCATGTCAGGGGACGAATGGTGCCGTCTTTGGCCTGGGGAGGGGATGGAACGGAGCTGGGAGCGCTCGCTGGTGGCACTGATGAGGTGGCAGACTGGCAGTAAATGACACGGACGATGGGGGCAATGACAATCTGTACTGTGGGGGCAATGACAATCTGTGCTGTGGGGGGGGGGGGCAATGACGATCTGTGCTGTGGGGGGGGGGGGGGGCAATGACGATCTGTGCTGTGTGGGGTCAATGACGATCTGTGCTGTGTGGGGTCAATGACGATCTGTGCTGTGTGGACGCAATCTGTGCTGGTGGGCACTGGTGAGAAGGTGCTGAACTGGTGGGCACTAATGGACTACACTGGTGGGCACTAATGGATACTGATGGGCTGTACCGGTGGGCACTGACAGGTACTAATAGGCTGCACCCCACCTCTCCACCCTAAACAATAACGTCCTCCCCACCTCTCCACCCTAGATTTTCTGAGATGAAGGAGAAAAGAAAAAAAAAATCGGCCTAAAATATCGGCCGCAAAAATCGGCAACATGTATCGGTAATCGGCCACCCCGATTTCCAAATATCGGCATCGGCCAGAGAAAAACCCATATTGGTCGACCTCTAGTTCTGAGTAGTAGTACTTATAATACGAAAGGGTTCCACACCCACTTGCTATCACAGGCTGACGTGTTGTTGAGCTTTCAAACAAAACACAGGCAGACACCTTGAAACTTCAGATTAATAAGTGTGGACTGGTGCTAAATTCTTTCCAAATGGCACAGCATATGAGGACGCCTTGCTGCTTCAGGGCGATATAACTCAAAAGTAAAAAAAAGTAAAGAGATATGGTGCAATACTGTGACTCACAGATTAAGCATGGACAAAAGCAAAAAAGCAGATGCACTCACGAATCCCCTCTTCAGATACAGCCTTTGAACATAGCCTTACAAGCCGCTCAGTATAGCGATCTCCTCACACGGATGAACGTCCGTTGACCGTGTCACTAGGCTCTTCCCCTTCCCCCGTCTGAAAAACACCCCCTCCCTTTTTTTTTTCTCCACTTCCGCCAATTTTTTTTTCTTTTTTTTAACCTATCTGTTCTAAAAGTAAAAATGCAGCTTTGCCTTTGATATTTACCTCCTCCTAAGTGCTGTCCTCCAAAGACTCTCTAATCCATGGTCTGATGCTGGTTCTCTTTTGGGTTAAATGAAACCGAGTAATTTTACTCTCTTCTGTGATTGTAGGGTGTCATGGCTCACCCTCTTGGGGGCAGTTCACAATGGTGCCCTGCACTCACAGTACATTGTAGCAGAGAACAAAGCTCTAATATTTACGTTTGCAATGCTCTCTGCATCATTGGGTATTACCCCTTGCCAAATGAAATCATAGGATCACACTTCCCTCCCTTATCTCCTGCAAAGTTTTAACTCCTATGGGAAGTTCTCATTTGGACAAAAAAAAATCATCCAAAAATCCGAGGCTCAAGGGATAGAACCACCTCCAAAACAAATCAAGTCTCTCTGAAAGAACTTTAAGTTCCGTTGGACCAGTGTGACCATTAAATACTTGGGTACCCACTTCCGAGCCAATATGAAAGCGATATTTCCTCCTCTTAATTTTCTTTCTTTGCTTCACAACCTGCTCCAAAATTGAGACTCTGCAATGTTTTCCTAGTTTGAATGGTATAATATCAAGCTGTCCATTCTTCCAAAGTTCTTAAACCTTGCGTCTGCACATACCACACTCATCTCCTTTTGCTACAAAAAAATCAACTCTGATTTTTTTTTTTAATTCGTGTGGGTCAACAAATGCCCAAGACTAAAGCGACACCATCATTGCCTTTGGTCAGACTGCTGCAGACATGATGATGTAAAACAATTTGTGTTCAATCAATACATTTACACGGTTCTGTTGAATAGCCTACCCTGATGTTACCCAAAAGTCCCTTAACATCTGAAAAAACTTGAAAATGTGTGCCAAGGCCAGAGAGAAATATGGTCTCCCTAGTTGTATCACCCTTGAATCTGATAATAGGCAATCTTGCTTTCTCTCCAGGCTCAAGAGACAGTCCATTCCACCCCCTATTGCTAAAATAGCAAATAGCAAAATCTACCAAGCATCTCACTTTATCTCTTATGAATACTGGCCCACGGTGGGAAACACTCATGTCTCTACCAGACTCTTAGAATGCCAACGGATATTACATTCAGGTGCTACAAAACACCGTCCCTCCATCATAATTTTTATCCTTTTTGAAGTAAATGACCACTGTTGGTGTTACAATTTTGAAATTGGAACTATCCTCCACACCACCTGGTCCTGCCTCAAGCTGCAGCCCTTGTGGTCCAAGGTTAGAGAAATTTCTCAAATTTACAGACAACACTATTCAGATGAGCCCTGCACCCTTTTTGTTACACCTCTCTTCTATACCAGTTAAGTTCTACCTAAAATCAATACACAGACACCTGAACGCTGCCTAGTCCTGCATTATTTTGATAGACCCCTCACCTCCCGCAGTCACATGTAGATTTGAAAAGTCAAAAAGATCAGCTCAATGGAAGATCTTATTGTTTCCTCCCACAACAAGCATGAAATCTTGAAAAAAAAAATGGTTTTATTGGATGGAATTGTTCTTGGTGGAAAGCAAGGCCCTCATGTATGGATACCTGAGAATTCCCTTGAGGATCCCCTGTTCACTCCCTCCTTATTCCATTCCTCTTTAGGCTGAACTTTGACTGGGCCATTCTAACACATAAATATGCTTTGATCTAAACCATTCCATTGTAGCTCTGGCTGTATATTTAGGGTCATTGTCCTGCTGGAAGGTGAACTTCCGTTCCATTCTCAAGTCTTTTGCAGACTCTCCAACATGTTTTCTTCTAAGATTGCCCTGTATTTGGCTTAGAGCTGCACGATCGTCAAGAATCGAGAATCGTTATCGCAATCTTTTTCCGTTGCAATTCTTGACACAGGGTTTCATGATCTTTGACATGAAAATAATTTTCTCTCTGCACTTTGGTATGCAAAGAATTTCCTGTCTGCTCTCAGCCAAAAGTCAGTCTGGGCAATCTGCCAAGTTTTGAAAACATTCTTTATCAGTGGAAAGTTAAGTCTAAACATTGACTTTTTCTGTATGTAAATTAGGAACGTTTAACCACTTAAACACCAAACCTTTTTCTGACAGCTCTTTTCAAGTTAAAATCAGTGGCCCAGATTCAAGAAGCACTTGCGCGGGAGCAAGTGTGATTTGCGCGGCGCAAGTACTGATTTGCTCCCATGCAAATTTGCGGCTGATTCTGTAAACCAGTTAAGCCTGTTTTGCGGCCATTTTCCCGCGCACGCAGCCTAGCTGCTCCGGCGCAATTTGCGCGCAATTTTGCGCGGGGTGTAAGTTGCGCCTTCATGGAATTCCCTCAGCGAATATGCAAATTAGGTACTGCCGATGATTCAGAAACATGCGCGTGTGATGCGCATCTTGCGCTGGAAGCGCGCAAGCTTTTTTCCCCGGGCAAACTTGCTCCTGCTAAAAGCAGGGGCAAGTTAGCAAAAGATGGCCAAATGTCATCTGAAGGAGCGCGCAACTTCAGCAGCACCTAGACAGACGAGCTGAACAAGCAGAGCACCCACATTTTCGGGACCTCACACCAACATGCCAGGGGCAGCTATGGTTCTTGATATTCTATTGACTGAGCCGACTCGTAGGAGGGCACGGGAGAGGATTTACAGAGGGCGCTACAACCTTTTTGATATGAGTGATAATGAGGTGTATCGCATGTTTCGCTTCAGCCCTGAAGTCATCCTTGAGTTGGTAACAATCCTGCAGGATGACATCAGCAGCCCGACCCATCGGGGACAGGCAGTGCAGCCACTGGTGAAGGTAGTGGCAACCCTTCATTTTTTGTCAAGTGGCTCATTTCAGCGCACAGGTGGAATGGTGGCGGGGATGTCCCAATCCAGCATGAGCAGGTGTGTGCACCAAGTGATCCCTGCAATACTCAGACGCATGGGCACACAATTTATCAAACCAACCACGGCTGACCTGCGGCAGAAGGCAATCAGTGATTTTTATGCAATAGCCAGATTTCCACGCACTGTGGGTGCAATAGATTGTACCCATGTGGCACTACGCCCCCCCCCCCCGGCTCCTCGAGCATATCTACTGCAACAGGAAGCATTGGCATTCGATAAATGTGCAGATGATTGTGGATGCACATGGCCTCATATGGCATGTCCATGCCAAACACCCAGGGTCAAGCCATGACAGTTTTATTTACCGACACAGCCCCATCCCAACCGAGTTTGACCAGAACATGTATGGAGACAGCTGGCTGATTGGTGAGTGACATGGGTGTCAGGTATGACTGCCCCCCCCCCCCCCCATGATGCACACATCACAAGGGGCACATGCACGACTAACATCCTCCTGTCTTTTCCCTTCCAGGTGACTCTGCATATGCCCTGGGACCTCACATGATGACCCCATTCCGTAACCCTCAAACACCAGGAGAGGAAAGATATAACGAAGCCCATGCACGTACCCGTGCGGTGGTGGAGCGCACATTTGGCATCCTTAAATCTCGATTCAGATGTCTGGATAAATCAGGGGGGAACCATGCAACCCCCCCCCCCCCCAAGAAACACTACCGGATCTTCTGAGGGAAGAGCAATCCGGAATGGTCTTGTGGAACGTCTCTTTGCACATTAAACACACCCTGATCTTGTCACAAGTATAATGCATGTATGCACACCACTGTAGTCCCTAGCACACACCCGACACATGCACCCCAAATTGGATTAGACCCAACAATACCCCATGGTATTAGGGAGCAGCAACGCCGCGTCAAGGCTCCAATTATGTTGCTGTCCATTCATACACCTTTCACATGGCAGAGGGTGACACCCCTTTTCCAGCAGGAGTGCCACCCCCCCCCCATTCACACACCAGTCACACTGTAGTATACACTCCTCACCGTGTGTAGGGACTACAAATATATATAAAAGCTCATATCCTGAGCATATCTCAAAAAAATAAATAAATCATATTCTGTGCATAAAAAAAATGTAGAAATTATATTATTTTTTTGTTTTTTTCTTTGGGCCAAGGATGCCCCGGCTCTGGCTCCTCAATCTCCGTGGTGCGGAGGAGGCATGGGGTGGGGATTGAGGGGGGGGGGGGGAGCATCAACCCCTACTTCCAGACTCCGCGCAGGTGGTGGCTGCATGCCCTCCATGGCGTTGGCCAGGCGGGCGAGGATGGTGTTGGTCTGGGCCAACATCCTCATTTGGCGGGTGGTGGTATCCCGCTGATGACGGTGGGTCATTCTCCCCTCCTCCCGCACTGCAGCGGTGTTGGCCTGCACAGCAGCGGTATTGGCCTCCACCGCAGCTGCCATCCTGCTTAATAAGGCGGGTGTGGTCTCCTGAGCCACCAAGCAGGTGACTATGGCCTTGGAGTTGCCACTTATTTCCCCCAGGCTCTGTGAGACATGTTTGTCCCGGTCCGCATGCAGGGTGAGGGCATGCTGCACAGAGGTGGAGGTGGATGCCATGCTGTCCGCCAGACGACGCACCTCTCCCACCATGTCCCCTATATGGCGGGTCTGCAGGGCCTGCTCCTCCAGCAGACCGTCACGGAGGCTGGAGGATATATGCCTTGTTTTGGACTGAGCCTTCCTGGGAGGAGAGGCTCGGGCACGGACAGCGGGAGAAGGGAAGGGGTCCACAATGGAGGGGCTTGCCCTGGAGGGGGATGACGTGCTGGGCGGGGGGGTGGTGGGTTGCCCAGGGATGGTGGTATCCTCCTGGAGGGAGCCAGAGTCCTCCTGGATGAGGAAAAAGGAATCCTCCTCCAAAACCACTTCCTCCACCATACTTGGCCCCGGTAGGATCTCCTCCTGGACCAGCATAGACAGAACGTCCATGGGGCCTGACTGGACCCCTGGCTCTGGTATGGATGGGCTGGGTCGACACGCAGCCGAAGACGGCCCAGCTTCATCTTCCTCATCACCACCTGTGGATGACACCAAAACGAAATATTTTGCTGGTGCAACACACTGCTCACATGTTCATTTCTACCCCCTCCCATGATGCACAGCAGATATGAAACAAAAATAATACTTCCATCTTGACTTCTACCCACAAATATGTTCACTTCTACCCCCTCCCATGATGCACAGCAGATATGAAACAAAAATAATACTTCCATCTTGACTTCTACCCCCTTCCATGATGCACAGCAGATATGAAACAAAAATAACTTACCAGTCCCCAAGTTCCCAACAGTGGAGTCGTACCCTTCAAGTCCCTCCACCTGCTCCTGCACGGAAGTTTGGGCAATAAGCTCCTCCTCATGATTTAGCCGGATCTTACATCGCGGCCCACCTCCCGTGCCACCGGTATATTTTCTGATAAGAGCCAGTTTATCCCGGACCCTGCGCCTCATATCGTTGAGCTTTTTCTGGATGTCATCCCAGGTACGCTCTTCATTACCCAGGGCATTGATGTCCAGGGCTATGGCTTCATAGATAGCCCTCCTTTGGGCAACGGTGGTGTTTGCCCGCTGGGCACCATATAGAACTTCTTTATGTTGCTGGAGTGCAGCAATTAAGATGTCCATCTCCGCAGCCACAAAGTTGGCCTTCCTTTTTTTAGTCCCTTTGGGAGGTGCCATCTCTTGAAAATGGGCTGAATTTCCTTGCTCGGGGGGGTAGGAAAAAGCAGGATGAAATTCAGCAAAGAACCTGCGCAAGTCTGCTCCTATTTATTTGCTCAGTGCAAGCAGCTGAGCAGGATTTGCCCTGAAAGTATGCTAGGCGCAGTTTGACGCATGCGCAGACGGCAGCGCTCTACCTGCGCATGCGTGCGCCCGGCGCAAACCTCTGCTGAGCCGAAAATTCCTCATTTACATAGGGGCACACCCACATTGACTTGCACGGCCTTGCGCCCTCAGCTTTGCCTTTAAACAGGAGCAAATTAACTGAACAAACGATTCCTGAATCAGGTGGCAATTTGGCAAAATTGCTCCAGCGCAGAGAAATTCAGCTGAGCAGCTCATGTGTAAGTAATGGGCAAATCTACCTGAATCTGGGCCATTATTTTTTTTGCTAGAAAATTACTTGGAACCCCCAAACATTATATCATTTTTTTTAGTAGAGACCCTAGACAATAAAATGGCGGTTGTTGCAATATTTTATGTTGCACTGTATTTGCACAGCAGTCTTTGTAAATGCAATTTTTTTTGGGAAAAAAAACTAGCCAGTAAAGTTACCCCATTTTTTTTTTTTGTATAAATGTAAAAGATTTTACGCCGTGAGAGAATAGTGATCTTCATTCTAAGCAAAAAAATTGCGATTCTCATTTTGCCCAGAATCGTGCAGCTCTAATTTGGCTCCATCCATACTAGCTTTCCTGTCCCTGCTGAAGAAGAGCATCCCCACAACGTGATGCTGTCACCACCATGTTTCATCGTGATGTGCAGTGTTAGTTTTCCACCATACATATTGTTTTGCTTTTAGGTTCAAAGTTAAATTTTGGTCTCATCTGACCAGAGTACAGTCTTCTACATGTTGGCTGTTTTCCCCACATGGCTTATCGTAAACAAGACTTCTTTATGGCTTTTTTTTCAACAATAGCTTTGTTCTTGCCTCTGTTCCGTAAAGGCCAGATTTGTGGAGTGCACGACGAATAGTTGTCCTGTGAACAGATTCTCCCACCTAAGCTCTGGATCTCTGCAGCTTCTCTAGAGTTACCATGGGTCTCTTTTCTGCTCCCCCCCCCCCCCCCGGTCTGGACCAAGGCATTGCTGAGCTCCTATACAGACTGAGGTGCAACCTGGCTGCGTCGGATGGACAAACATCATTTCCCAGAGGTTTACTTTCAGGCGAGCATGGGGGCCTTGCACTGGCATCAATGCCTTCATCCTCCAGGAACTGGATGCATACCCTTGCCACATGATGCCGTGCATTGTCGTGCACCAGGAGGAGCCCAGGAACCACTTCACCAGCATAGGGTCTGACATTGGGTCCAAGGATTTTATCGCGATGACTAATGGCAGAGTGTCCCTCCATGGATATGCCTCCCCAGACCATCACTGACCCACCACCAAACCGGTCATGCTGAAGGATGTTACAGGCAGCATAACGTTCTGTCTATGTGCAGACTTGCGTGGCTTAAGAACTGGTCAGATGAGTTTCCATGTAAGAAGTTATTGGCAGGGTTCCCTTTCCATGGGAAACGTTTGGTGATGAACTGGACAAGTACATCCAAAAGACTTCCGGAGGAAAGAGTTCTTTACTTCCAGTAAAAAGGACCAGGCGTCCCTCATCCTAAAACCTCAGGGACTTCCTCAGGTATTTCAGCGCCAAGGCAGTTCCACTACCAACAGGGCGCTGGGGCCAGGGGCAAGCCGCAAGAAAAAAAAACCTGGGTCCAGAACTTTTCTAAACCTGGCACAAAGTCCTCGTTTAGAGGGGATGCCCCCACTCTATTGGGTGGGGGGGAAGACTGCGCCAATTCGCAGACACTTTGAGAACGGTGGTGCAGGACAAGTAGGTCACCTCAAAAGTGTACTGCAGTTACAAGCTGGACTTATGGAGGTTTCCGCCACAGAGGTTTTTAATATCAAATGTTCCCGCGGATCCTCCAAAAAGAAACCAGATTCTTTCATGCACTAGAGCAGTTGGTGCATCGGGGAGTGATCATACAGGTTCCAGTGTCCAAAAGAGGCACTGTGTTTTTATTCAAATGGAGACATTAGGCCAATTTTGGACCTAAGATTCCTGAATCAATATCTGTTAATCCAATCCTTCAGGATGGAGTCAGTCTGCTCGGTAGTAGCCTTGCTCCAGATGGGAGACTTCTTAGCCTCCATCGATTTTAAGGACGCGGATTTACACGTACCTATTTCTGTTCCGTTCATGGACGGACACAGCAGCAATTGACCTTAGGGGTATTATCCTTCCTTTTAGGAGATTGACTAGGCAGAAATCGGCACTTTAAGTGTTAAAACACTTCACACAGTACCTCCCAGGGGGCGGATCCCCCGGGTACATCCCTCTCTCTGCCTCATGCAGCCCCAGTTCGTAACAAGCAGTACAAACAATCCTTTTTTTTTTTTTTTTTTTTTTTTTTTGCAGCCCCAGTTTTTTCTGCCTAGTGTCAGGAGATGACATAGCTCTTCTGGGCCCATGTGCTCTAGAGGATTTTTTGCTTTTTTTTTTTCCCGCTTTGTTTTATTTTATTCCTGCATTTTTGGATCCTGGGATCTACAATCAACTGCCGATTGGGTGACAGGCTGGATCCTTGTAGTCCCCCCATGTTCGGCCATCGAGCGCGTGCCGGCCTTTAGCTACGCGCTGGGCTGTCCACGACATGCCCCATTACTCCAGGGGTGGCCGGTGAGCTATATGCTCCAGGGCACACATATGGCCGTGTCACAGTGTGCCGGGCCGACAGCCATGCCATAACTGCGCGGAAGATGGTTCTGTCTGGAATGACTCCAGCCGGTGGTCGCAGGACGGGTAAGTAGCACTCCCCTTGCCGTGGCATGGTGGTTCGGCTGGTGCATTTCTGGGGAGGTCGATCGGGGGTCTGGCCTACTTTCCTCTCTCCCTCCTTCCCAACATTTTGGGTGGTCGGCCGTGAGGTGGGGGGTCCGCCTGGGAGGCTCCGTTCGGGGGCTGCTGTCGGGTGCTGTTTGCTTTTTTTTATTGCTGCCGTGTGTGCTGGAGGGGGGGGCTAAAGGGGTCCTGCATGTTGGCTGTTTTTTACGGTGTGTTTGGCGCGGTTTGTGCTTTACAATGTGCTCGCCCGCCATTTTGCCGGTGATGGCTGCTTTTAAAAAAAAATGATTGACGGCCATTTTCTTGTAGCCCGCATGCTAATTTTTGCATGTCGGCGGCCCTTTTGGATGAGCGTTTTGCCTCCAGCGGCCAGAATAATGGCGCGAACGGCTGCAGCACACTTCCTTAAGGACGGCACAGCACGGACAGCGCACTGGGCAGTCACAGCAGCAGTACAGCCTGGTCAGGTGGTGAGTCCTCTGGGGGGGTTCCCTGCTCTCTGTTGCGGTCGGGAGGGTGACCTGTGGGTCTTGCCTTGCAGTACAAGGGTGGCAGTGGGTCAGCATGGCATCCGAACCGGAGGCTTCTCCCCCAGACATGCCGGATTTAAGCCTTAGTGCCCCTGTTCCTGCGGCCTCCATGGATGCTATGCCGGCAGTCCTTGAGGCGTTTGTTGCCAGGATTGAAGCGGCTAGTGGCCAGAAGGGGGGTAAAAAGCGCCCCTCCCTCCACCTTCTTCTGGGGATGTCTCTGACACGGAATCGTGCCCTGCTACTGCGTCCGGCCCTGGTTCCGTTATGTCAGAAGATGCAGGCCTAGCCCACACTGACAGTGAGGATGACTCTGCATCAGGGTCAGCGCATGATAATGCATTTGTTTGGATCTCTTATCACTGCGGTGTGGGATACTCAAAAACTTGAGGATTCGGCAGAGCTATCAGAGATGCCGGTCCCTTTTGGGTTCCGCAAGCCGCCCCGCACCGCGAAAGTGTTCCTTATCTGGACAAAATATTGTACAAGGAATGGGATCGGCCGCAGAAAGTTTTTTTCTTACGTTACTCGTTTTGAGGATTTCCTAAAAAAGTGGATCTCTCCTCCGTCAGTGGACCCCCCTGTGTCCAGACTGAACAAGGCTACCACGTTGCCGGTGGAAGGGGCTCCCGCTTTTAAGGACCCCGCAGATAGGAGAGCTGAGGCTGTGGCCCGCTCCATGTTCACAGTGGTGGGGTCGGCGGTGAGACCGGTCTTGGCTGGGGCTCTGGTGTCGCAGACACTTACCGAACGAGCAAAGTCGCTTCTGCAGGAGCTGGAGGCGCAGAATGCTTCGGAGCTCTGTGTGGACCTGGCCGACCAGTTCTAGTCGGCCCTAGACACGCTTCCCCTACTTTCCAGGGTCTCCGCCTACACGGTGGTGTTATGCCGCCTTGTGTGGCTGAAGTGTTGTGTTGTTCTGCGGACCAGTCCTCTAAAAAGGCCTTGGTGGACTTACCCTTTAAGGGTGAACGGCTTTTTGGGGCATCTCTGGATGACCTCATAAAAGATGCCACGGGAGGTAAGAGCACTCTGCTCCCACAGTCTGGTAAAGGTAAGGAGCCTCGCCGTAAGCAGGGGCCCTCCTTTACCGCCCCCAAACATTTTTTTCGCCCACCCGGAAACGTTTCCAGGGTGCTAAGGGGCCCGCTGAAGGGCAGAAGCGCCCCTGGTACCGCAAGCCCAACAAGCCTGCGGATAAGCCTGCTTCCGCATGAAGGTCTGCCCCCGCCCGTGTCTCGGGTGGGGGGCCGACTTCGCAAATTCGCGGCTCGGTGGAGGTCCTCTCTTTCGACCGATGGGTTTGCAAAGTAGTTTCCTCGGGGTACAAGATCGAGTTTCTCTCTTGTCCACAAACAGATTTTTTCCTTCCAACCTCCAGCTTCCTCGAACGCCCGGAAGCCCTGTTAGGGGCTGTGCAGGATCTGCTGGTCAGGGGAGTGATTGTGCCGGTTCCTTCAGTGGAACGGTTTCAGGGGTTTTACTCCAATCTGTTTGTAGTACCCAAGAAGGAAGGGGTCCGTCCAATCCTGGATCTCAAGGCCCTCAACTGTTTTGTCAAGGTGCAAAAGTTCAAGATGGAGTCGGTTCGCTCTGTAGTGGCGGCACTCCATCAGGGGGGTTTTCTGGCATCCTTGGATATCAAGGACGCGTACCTGCATATCCCCATATGCGCAAGACACCAAAGATTTCTGCGCTTTGCGATCGGAGAGGACCACTTTTAATTTGTGGCCCTCCCTTTGGGCCTGGCCTCGGCACCACGGGTTTTCACCAAGGTGCTCGCCCCGATTCTGGCCCTGCTGAGGCAGCGCGGAATCGCTATTGTAGGATACCGGGACGACCTTCTTCTGAGAGCTTCCTCAAGCTCAGAGTTAGAAGAGGATGTGTCTATCACCTGCCAGACCCTACGGGAATTCGGTTGGCTACTGAATGTCCAGAAGTCAGTGTTGGTACCGTCTCAATGGCTGGAGTATCTGGGGTTGGTCCTGGATTCCTCTGAGGCGAGATTTTTCCTCCCAACGGAAAAACTACAGACACTGCGATCTGCGGTGCAGCGGTTGGCGACCCAGAAGTGGTTGTCGTTTCGCTTTTGCATGAGGGTTCTGGGACTGATAGTGGCCTCTTTCGAGGCGGTTCCGTATGCTCAATTCCACACTCGAGTGTTACAGAAAGAGATTCTGTCGCGTTGGGACAAGCTCCCTTCGTCTCTGGATTGCCAGGTCCGGGTGAGCCGTCTGGTCAGGTCCTCCCTAGGTCCTCCCTCTCTGGTACTTTGGACCGGGAAATCGATTCTGCCATGCCATTGGACTTTGGTCATGACGAATGCCAGCCTCTCTGGCTGGGGGGGTGTCTGGGGTGTCCAGTCAGCCCAGGGGCGCTGGACTCAGGAGAAGTCCCGCCTACCAATCAATGTCCTGGAGCTCCGGGTGGTCTCTGTGTCTGCAGGACCGTCCGGTCAGGATCCAGTCCGACAATGCCACGGCTGTGGCGTATGTCGATCATCAAGGGGGCTCACGGAGCTCGGCTGCAGTGACGGCTGCATCCTCCGGTGGGCCGAAAGGTACGTTCCGGCTCTGTCGGCCATGTACATTCCGGGGGTGCAGAACTGGCAGGCCGACTACCTAAGTCGCCAAACGCTAGACCAAGGAGAATGGTCGCTACACCCGGAAGTGTTTCGGAGTCTGTGCCAAAAATGGGGCACTCCCAGATGTGGATCTTCTGGCGTCCCGTCTCAATCGGAAGGTGTCACGGTTCGTGGCCAGGTTAAAAGACCCGTGGGCGGACGCGTCAGACGCGTTGGTGGCACCATGGGGTCGCCTAATCTACGCCTTCCCTCCTCTGAAGCTTCTTCCCTGCCTGCTGCGCAGAGTGGAAGCCGAGGGGATACCAACAATCCTGATCGCCCCGGATTGGCGGCGCCGTCCCTGGTACGCGGACCTGGTGCATCTGGTGGTAGACGTCCCTTGGCGTCTACCCCTGAGAGAAGATCTTCTGTCGCAGGGTCCTATCTTTCACCCTGCTTTATAGTCGCTGGCTTTAACGGCGTGGCTGAGAGCCAGGTGCTGAAAGGCCGAGGCCTGTTGGACTCTGTGATTTCTACCATGCTACGTGCACGGAAGTCTACTTCACGGAGGATTTACCATCGTAGGTGGAAGGCTTACATCTCTGTGTGAGGAGATGAATTGGCACAGACGGGTTTCTGAACTGGTGGACTTGTCTTGCAAGGCTCCTTTCTTGGTCATCCACAAGGACAAGGTGGTGCTGCGGCCGCGGCCACGGCCGCAGCCGTCATTCCTTCCAAAGTTTGTTTCGGCTTTTTACATTAATGAGGACATTGTTCTTCCATCCTTATGTCCTCGCCTGAAGAACCCGAAGGAGGCCACGTTGCATTCCTTGGACGTGGTTCGAGCCCTACGGGTGTACTTGTCTGCTACGGCTCCGTTTCGAAAGTCGGATTCACTGTTCGTGTTGGTGACCGGTCCTAAAACGTCTGGTGGTCTCGTCGGCCACCATTTCTAGGTGGATCCGACAGGTCGTGCTTCAGGCCTATGCCCTAAAGGGGCGGGCCCCTCCCTTTCCGGTTACGGCGCATTTGACTAGGGCGACTGGTGTCTCTTGGGCTTTCCGCCATCAAGCGTCTGTTTTACAGGTGTGTAAGGCAGCGACCTGGTCGTCGGTCCACACCTTCTCAAAGTTTTACAAGGTGGATGTGAGTGCATCTTCGGATGCCTCCTTTGGCCGCAAGGTTTTACAGGCAGCTGTTTAAGGTTGAAGTTCCTATGTTGAGGAACTCTGGTTTGTTTGGGGTGAAGTTCGGTTTGCTGTGTTTTCCCACCCCCTCGAAAATGTTTGACACTGCTTGGGGACGTCCCTAAGGTCAATTGCTGCTTTGTCCGTCCATGAACGGAAGAGAAAATAGGATTTTTGTACTCGCCATAAAATCCATTTCTCTGAGTTCATGGACGGACACAGCACCCTCCCCTCCTTTTGTTTGTACTGCTTGTTACGAACTGGGGCTGCATGAGGCAGAGAGAGGGATGTACCCGGGGGATCCGCCCCCTGGGAGGTACTGTGTGAAGTGTTTTAACACTTAAAGTGCTGATTTCTGCCTAGTCCAGCTCCTAAAAGGAAGGATTATACCCCTAAGGTCAATTGCTGTTGTGTCCGTCCATGAACTCAAAGAAATGGATTTTACGGTTAGTACAAAAATCCTATTTCAGCCTCATCAGAGGTTCCTGCGAATTGCAGTAGGGGAACGTAATTTCCAGTTGTGGCACTGTTCTTCGGGCTTGCCCCTGCACCTTGGGTATTTACAAAGTTCCTAGCACCTGTACTGAGTCTTTTAGGGGGCCCTGGGGATCTTGGTGCTCGGATACTTGGGCGACCTCCTGCTCAGAGATCGCTCGCTACTGGCCCTGGAACACAGTGTAGCCTGCACAGTGAGGTATTTAGGAAACATGGGCTGGGTCATAAATACCAAAAAGTCAACCTTGAGACCAGCTCAGAGTCTTGAGTATTTAGGTCTGATCCTGGATACAGGCAAAGGTATTTCTGCCACCCGTATGGATCTGTGCCCTGAAGGGTAAGGGGTACCAGGCATTCGGCTCTGTAGGAGTCTTCTAGGAAGGATGGTGTGCTCCTTCGAGGCAGTTCCCTACGCTCAATTCCATTCCAGGCCTATACAACAAAACATATTTTCGGCTTGGAACAGGAGCACAAGCCCTGGATTACCCCATGTCCTCATCTCCCTGGGCACGCTTAACCACATAAGACCCGGACCTTTAGGCAGGTAAAGGACCCGGTCAGTTTTTGCGATTCGGCACTGCGTCGCTTTAACTTACAATTGCGCGGTCATGCGACGTGGCTCCCAAACAAAATTGGCGTCCTTTTTTTTCCCCACAAATGGAGCTTTCTTTTGGTGGTATTTGATCACCTCTGCGGTTTTATTTTTTTGCGCTCTAAACAAAAATAGAGCGACAATTTCGAAAAAATATCATTTTTTTTTTAACTTGTTGCTATAATAAAAATCCCCCAAAAATATATAAAAAAAAAGTTTTCCTCAGTTTAGAACGATACGTATTCTTCTACCTATTATTGCTAAAAAAAAATCTAAGCGTTTATCGATTGGTTTGCGCAAAATTTATAGCGTTTACAAAATAGGGGATAGTTTTTATTGCATTTTTATTATTTATTTTTTATTTTTTTACTACTAATGGCGGCAATCAGCGTTTTTATTTTTTTTTCGTGACTGCGACATTATGGCAGACACATCGGACAATTATGACTATGAAAATTGTAGCTTCACACTAAAGGCATCAAAACTATGAATTGACACATGGTGAAGGGATGGACTCTACATGCTTGGTTCCCACCGTGAAGCATGGAGGAGGAGGAGGAGGAGGTGTGGGGGTGCTTTGCTGGTGACACTGTTGGGGATTTATTTAAAATTGAAGGCATACTGAACCAGCATGGCTTCCACAGCATCTTGCAGCGGCATGCTATTCCATCCAGTTTACATTTAGTTGGACCATCATTTATTTTTCAACAGTACAATGACCCCAAACACACCTCTAGGCTGTGTAAGGGCTATTTGACCAAGCAGTAATCAAAGCAAAAGGTGGCTACTTTGAAGAACCTAGAATATGAAATATATTTTCAGTTGTTTCACACTTTTTTTGTTATGTATAATTCCACATGTGTTAATTCATAGTTTTGATGCCTTCAGTGTGAATCTACAATTTTCATAGTCATGAAAATAAAGAAAACTCTTTGAATGAGAAGTTGTGTCCAAACTTTTGGTCTGTACTGTGTGTATATGTGTAATATATGCGTGTGTATGTATATATGCGTGTATGTATATATTATGTGTGTATGTATATATGTATATATGTATATATGTGTGTGTATATGTGTATATATATATATATATATATATATATATATATATATATATATATATATATATATATATATATATATATATATATATATATATATATATGTGTGTGTGTGTGTGTGTGTGTGTGTGTGTGTGTGTGTGTGTGTGTGTATATGTGTATATGTGTGTGTGTATATATATATATATATATATATATATATATATATATATATATATATATATATATATATATATATATTGACGTTGTTATCCGGTTAGTCGATTTAATTGGAACCATAATCGGCCAACTAATGAATGAGAATGAAAATAAATATATTTATATAATATACACACACACTGTACTTTTGAGAATTGCCTTCTCTTTTTCCCTTTTTTCTTTTTCTTTTAAACTTTTTTTTTTTTTTTTTTTTTTTTTTCCTTTTTTTTTTTTTCACCTTTTTACAGACTCCACACTTTGGATGAAGGATAACGGGGGCACAGCAGAATTCACTGTAGGGCATGGGAGTTTTAGAAGTACCCGCACATTTAAATAAAGTAACAAATCGTAGCTGAACTCTAGCTCACACTTTATAATCAGTTACAGTTCATTTCATTTGGAATAAAGGTTTTGCAGCTGCTCTGCCCCTCTCCTCTATCATCTGAGGATGCCGGCGGACTTGGAGTCTGCGGTACCTGCCGCTGGGCTTCTGCTCTGTGTAATCGCAATGGGAGTGAGCCTCGGGTGGCAGGCACGCATGCACACACTCCCTACCCGGAAGAGGCGAAAAGCACACACACACATATATATGTGTGTGTGTGTGTGTGTGTGTGTGTGTGTGTGTACTGCCCTGTAGCAGTAAAACTGCTATTGGGCAGACCTAAACTGGTTAGATTGTTCAGATTTAGTAGGAGTGGGCTAGAAATAGTTGAAATACCATGTAGGGATGAATATGGTTTTACATTTTGACTCTAGATGCCTTAAATACATCTGTATGCTTTGTTTTAGCTAATGAGATGCAGTCTGGCAAACCTGCGCTGCTTGGTAATTTCCATCCTAATCTCCCAGTGATTCAGAGCAACCTGCGTGATTTGTTCAGCAAGCACAGTGATGGAGTTTTACTGTCCAGGTTGCCTCAGATGTATAAGGAGACCTTCAAACATGATTTAAATGATGAAGCGCTGAAACAGATTGTTAATTGGACGCACATTTGCAAGGTATGGATCAGAAGTTTTTTTTTTTGTTTTTTGTTTTTTTTCTGCTTTGTTGTATTTCGCTTTCATAGCAGCAACTGTTGTTTTTTTTTTTACTTTTTTTGTTTTTTTTCCCACGTTTTCAATAGTTTGTCATTTATATACAGTTTAAAAAGGCATGTTTTGGAGGGTAGAAATTAGGGCTGTGCGTTAAACGCGATATTAACGGCGTTAACGCAAACCCATGTTAACGCCGTCAATATTTTTGTCGCGCGATTAACGCAGGAGCCCTCGGGTGGACATGCAGAGTGTGCAGCGGCGCGGCGCGGCTTACCTTTTCGCTGGATTCACAGACAAGTTACTCACCTTGTCCCTGGATCCAGCGATGCCACCCCGCTGTGTGATCGTGCGGGTCCTCCTTGCTTGGCGGGTCCTCCTTGCTTGGCGGGTCCTCCTTGCTTGGCGGGTCCTCCTTGCTTGGCGGGTCCTCCTCGCTTGGCGGGTCCTCCTCGCTTGGCGGGTCCTCCTCGCTCGGCGGGTCCTCCTCGCTCGATTCACAGTGCCTGTGTGACGCCGAGCTCCGTTCCCTGCGACGTTACGACGCACGGGAGCGGAGAACGGCGCCAAATTTAAAAAAGTTAACAAACACAATACACACAGTATACTGTAATCTTATAGATTACAGTACTGTATGTAAAAAATACACACCCCCCTTGTCCCTAGTGGTCTGCCCAGTGCCCTACATGTTCTTTTATAAAATAAAAACTATTCTTTCTGCCTGAAAAACTGTAGATTGTCCAAAAGTGTCCCTTTATGTCAAAAATGGTTTTAGATCAGCTAGAAAACGGCGATAATAAATTATAATCACTTGCAGAATTGTGCGATATTTGTGGGGAAATTCGTCATAAATTAGAGCGATTAATCGTGAGTTAACTATGACATTAATGCGATTAATCGCGATTAAAAATTTTAATCGTTTGACAGCACTAGTAGAAATGTCACACTGCTACTTTGTACTTGCAGCTCTACTGGCCTTTCTGTTGGCTAAATATGTACCAGTTTTCATGTTTTATAATTAAAGCATTTTTAAGGCTACATTCACACCAGAGATTTAGGCTGGTGCAAATCGTAATGGCAAGAATCTTCTGTTTCCTGCTGCAGCTCTGAGTGGCTTAGTGGGGCCGCCGTCCCTGTTCACTAAAAAAAAAAAAAGGTCACCAGCAGCCACTGTACAGCTAGCAATTCCCTGCGGTGATCACTACTGGACACACAAAAAATGCATTCATCAGCGATCACTGCAGGTAATCACTGGCTGTGCAGAGAGCTGCGAATAGTTGCCAGTGACCTGTTCTAGTGAACGGGGTCGGCGGCCACACCTAGTTTCTTAGAGCCGCAGCAAGTATCAGAAGATTCTTGCCACTATGAATCGCCGCTGGGAATGTAGCCTGAGGCCAGAAACAAATATATTGCAGCTTACCAGTAGGGAAGAGCCCAGTGTTGAAGACGAATGTAAGTTCGACTCAAACATTGGGTGTTCGCCAAATAGCGAACAATTTAGGGTATTCGTGGCAAATTCGAAAGCCGCGAAACATCTTTGAAAAATCTATAGGAGAAATCAAAAGTGCTGAATGCGTTATTGTCATAAAAAGTGTTTGGGGACCTGGGTCCTGCCACAGGGGACATGTATCAATGCAAAAGAGTTTTAAAAACACGCGTTTTTTCGGGAGCAGTGATTTTAATAAGTGAAATATTCCTTTTAACTTTCGTACCTGGTGGGTGTCTATAGTATGCCTGTAAAGTGCCACATTTTTCCCGTCTTTAGAATAGTCCCTGCACAAAATTTAAATTTCTAAAAGGAAAAAAAGTAGGTTCCCCCCAGTCCATTACCAGGCCCTTTGGGTCTGTTATGAATATTGAGGGAAACCCTGAACCAAAATGTTAAAAAGATATTGCCCTTCAGGTCTGGTATAGATATTAAGGCGGACCCTGCGCCAATTTTTAAATGGCATAGGGGGTCCCCCCTCAAAATCCATACCAGACCCTTATCCGAGCACGCAACCTGGCAGTTTGTGGGGGGGGGGGGGGCTTGAGAGCACCCGTCCCCCCGAACTGTACCTGCCCACATGCCTTCAACATGGGGCTGATGTAGAATGCATTAAGGTGAAACACCTTGAGAGTTTGCAACCCCATTAAGATCTAGGGCAATAGAAGGGTTACCACGGTGCCTAGGGAGTGTAATGTAGCTGCACTATGTACTGTTTTACTAAGGGATGGAAACAAAAATCAGTACATCCCTGCTGTCAGTGCAGAGATCTGTTTACAATGCAAATCTCTCTCCTGTCGCTCGCTCTGACAATTTTTTCCCACTGTACATGCCAATCACTAGGCTAAAACCTGGCGATTGGCATGTACAGTGGGGAAAATAATTATTTGATCTCCTGCAGATTTTGTAAATTTGCCCCTTTTACAAAGAAATGAAGGGTCTATAATTGTGTGAATGAATAACTCCTGCGCTGTCTGAGAATAAAACTAAAACCTAGGGGACGCTGCTGCAAACACCTGAAAATCTGATCCTAAACAGAAAAAAGGGGGTAAGGGAATAAATGGTGGTATTTGCGCTGCAAAGAAAATGGGAGAGAGTGATGGAAAGTAAACAATATTGTAGGTGTATAAAAAAAGTAGTGTCCTTCTATAACAATAAATTCATCGTGATGAATACTACGTGAAAGGAATGTGACCGGTTTTATGATCCAGTAGAAAAGTCTGTGTCACAATACATATAGGTGATAAATCCAGTAAACTCAGTGTCAAGTAAACAATAAATGTATACAAACTACATTAGTATAAACCTTCATACATAACGTAATGAATGGAGCATAATTAAACGTGATAGACACATAACCACATAAAAATAAAAATTTCAATAAAATTAAACCGTGATCTAGTAGAAAAGTCTGTTGCACAATACAAAGTGGTGGAAAGTAAGTCCAGCAAAAATCTGTGTCAGGTTTGTAATATCAATCCCATCACCAGAGAAAGGGTAAGTGCTTAAAAACCTAGGATCTTCGGTGATGACACCTGTGTGTCTGCAAGCCGCTCACCTTACTGCCGTAAGGTATACGGCATAAATGGTCTCGGATGCAATGATGTCTTCCTGTCTATGGTGGTCTTGTTTTTTTTTCAACTCTCAATGATGAGTGTGAACATAGGAAAACACAGGAAGGCTCATGGCACAATTCCGTATGATAGACAAGAGAGGAATGGATGGCAGCTGACCCAACAGAGATGCACTCACTTTTAGAGTATATAACAGGGACAACAATCCACGAACGGCGAGTTCCTATCTAAGCCTCTGCATAAAATTCTTACACTGCCTTGAAATCCAAACTCCCTCCAGCCCAGGCTTGATATATTTATGAGGTAAATTAAGAAAGAAGTGCCCATAGCGTAATCCTGTAGTAAAAACTGTTCATTAAACCAACAATCTAAAACAAACTCACATTTGTAATGGAAAAAAGTGCAGCAAACCACGAGCACCGAACTTGGTAAAACTCCTGAGTCTACAGGATTTATCACATATTTTTATTGTGACAGACTTTTCTACTGGATCACCTTACAGGTCAAGTTTTTTTCACATAGTATTTATCGCATTGTATTTATTGTTGGATTTTTATTGGACTCCCTTTCCACCACTTTGTACTGTGCAACAAACTTTTCTACTGGATCACTGTTTCATTAAATTTTTTTTTTTTATGTGGTCATGTTTCTTTCACGTTTAATTATGCTCTATCCATTACGTTACATTGATGAAAATAAGTTTTTGAACACCCTGCTATTTTGCAAGTTCTCCCACTTGGAAATCATGGACGGGTCTGAAATTGTTATCATAGGTGTATGTCCACTGTGAGAGACATAATCAAAAAAAAAATCCAGAAATCACAATGTATGATTTTTTTTAACTATTTATTTGTATGATACAGCTGCAAATAAGTATTTGAACACCTGAGAAAATCAATGTTAATATTTGGTACAGTAGCCTTTGTTTGCAATTACAGAGGTCAAACGTTTCTTGTAGTTTTTCACCAGGTTTGCACACACTGGAGGAGGGATTTTGGCCCACTCCTCCACACAGATCTTCTCTACATCAGTCAGGTTTCTGGGCTCTCGCTGAGAAACACGGAGTTTGAGCTCCCTCCAAAGATTCTCTATTGGGTTTAGGTCTGGAGACTGGCTAGGCCACGCCAGAACCTTGATATGCTTCTTACAGAGCCACTCCTTGGTTGTCCTGGCTGTGTGCTTCGGGTCATTGTCATGTTGGAAGACCCAGCCTCGACCCATCTTCAAAGCTCTAACTGAGGGAAGGAGGTTGTTGCCCAAAATCTCGCAATACATGGCCCCGGTCATCCTCTCCTTAATACAGTGCAGTCGCCCTGTCCCATGTGCAGAAAAACACCCCCAAAGCATGATGCTACCACCCCCATGCTTCACAGTAGGGATGGTGTTCTTGGGATGGTACTCATCATTCTTCTTCCTCCAAACACGGTTAGTGGAATTATGACCAAAAAGTTCTATTTTGGTCTCATCTGACCACATGACTTTCTCCCATGACTCCTCTGGATCATCCAAATGGTCATTGGCAAACTTAAGACGGGCCTTGACATGTGCTGGTTTAAAGCGGAAGTAAACCCATCGATTTTAAGTTTCAAAAAGCAGTTACATTTCCGGCATGCCAGGATTGCTAATTGTCCCATTGGTTGTGCTCTCAACCAAACAGTCAAACTATCCAATGGCTGGTGTCATAACTGATCACATGTGCAGCACCATGGCAGTTTAAGATTAAATATAGGCCAAGATGGCAGCTTACTTGGCTGAAAATGATAGGTGGGTTTACTTACACTTTAAGCAGGGGAACCTTCCGTGCCATGCATGATTTCAAACCATGACGTCTTAGTGTATTACCAACAGTAACCTTGGAAACGGTGGTCCCAGCTCTTTTCAGGTCATTGACCAGCTCCTCCCGTGTAGTCCTGGGCTGATTTCTCACCTTTCTTAGGATCATTGAGACCCCACGAGGTGAGATTTTGCATGGAGCCCCAGTCCGAGGGAGATTGACAGTCATGTTTAGCTTCTTCCATTTTCTAATGATTGCTCCAACAGTGGACCTTTTTTCACCAAGCTGCTTGGCAATTTCCCCGTAGCCCTTTCCAGCCTTGTGGAGGTGTACAATTTTGTCTCTAGTGTCTTTGGACAGCTCTTTGGTCTTGGCCATGTTAGTAGTTGGATTCTTACTGATTGTATGGGGTGGACAGGTGTCTTTATGCAGCTAATGACCTCAAACAGGTGCATCTAATTTAGGATAATAAATGGAGTGGAGGTGGACATTTTAAAGGCAGACTAACAGGTCTTTGAGGGTCAGAATTCTAGCTGATAGACAGGTGTTCAAATACTTATTTGCAGCTGTATCCTACAAATAAATAGTTAAAAAATCATAAATTGTGATTTCTGGAATTTTTTTTTTGATTATGTCTCTGTGGACATGCACCTACGATGACAATTTCAGACCCCTCCATGATTTCCAAGTGGGAGAACTTGCAAAATAGCAGGGTGTTCAAATACTTATTTTCCTCACTGTATGTATGAAGGTTCATACTAATGTAGTTTGTATAGATTGATTGTTTACTTGACACTGAGTTTACTGGATTTATCACCTATCTATTTGTATTGTGACGCATACTTTTCTACTGGATCATCTAACCGGTCACGTTTCTTTCACGCAGTAATCATCACGTTGTATTTATTGTTATAGAAGGACACTACTTTTTATACACCTACAATGTTTGCTTTCCATCACTCTCCCTCTTTTCTTCACAGCGCAATGGTCTATAATTGTTGTAGGTGTATTTTAAGTTATTGCGACAGAATATAAACCAAAAAATTCAGAAAAAAAACAGATGATATAAATTTGAGTTGCAGTTCAGTGAGTAAAATAAGTATTTGATCCCCTACCAACCAACAATGAATCTGGCTCCCACAGACTGACTACAGTTTGTGCTCATGTGGTACACAGATTAGTCCTCTCGATTTTAGGCCCCTTTAACACATGGTAGACAAAACAGATGAAGTATTCATCTGTTTTTCCATCTGTGCTCATCAGTTGTTTTTATTTATATTTTTTTTCAGTTTTTCAGCAGTTTTTTTTTTTTTTTTTTACATCCACTACCAATGGAAAAAAACGGATAGAAAAACTGACAATTTGTCAGTTTTACATATGTTTTTCCATAGGAATGCATTGATGTCCTTTTTTTTTTTCATCCGTCAACAGGTGGATGAAAAACGGACGAAGAGTTGTCGTTGGGTGTGCCTAACGACAGCTCGTAATGTGCATAAAAGACGCCTATCCACAGAATCTTTCTTCCATTAAAACCATTACATCATGGGCAAGACCAAAGGACGTCGGAGACAAGATTGTAGACCTGCACAAGACTGGAATGGGCTACAAGACCATCGGCAACAAGCTTGGTGAGCAGGAGACGGGCAAGATTTTGCCTCGTGAATTAAGGATGATCATGAGGAATCGTTCCAGAACTACACTGAAGGAGCTTGTGAATGATCCCAAGGCAGTTGGGACCACATTCACCAAACAAACCATTGGTAACGCAATACCCGGCCATGGTTTGAGAAACTGCAGCACCCACAAAGTCCCCCTACTCAAAAAGGCACATGTACGGGGCCCATCTGAAGTTTGCCAATGAACATCTAAATGATTCCGAGAAGAATTGGGAAATAGAGCTGTGGGAAGAGACCAAAATTTTAGCTTTTTGACATTAACTCGACTCACCGTGTTTGCAGGTGGATAAATACTGACTATGACCGCAAGAGCACCATCCCTACAGTCAAGGACGGGGCAGGAAACATTATGCTTTGAGGCTGTTTCTCTGCTAAAGCTACATTGAGGGGCCAATGGATGGGGCCATGCATTGTAAAATCTTGGATGAGAAACTTCTTCCCCCAGAACACTGAAGATGAGTTGTGGATGGGTATTCCAAAATGACAATGACCCAAAACATACCACCAAGGCAACAAGGGAGTGGCTCAAGAAGCAGCACATGAACCACTTACGGACCACCCGACGCAGTTTTACGTCAGCTATTTGAAGAGGAATCCCGTTATGGTAGCAGCTAGCTACCATATCCCCGGTATCCTCTTCAGCGGGTGGTCCATTACAAGAGAAGTGGTCTCTGCGGCGGAGACGCCACGGCATCACTTTTGTCGGTGACGCGAGGGGGCTCCCTTCGGTGCCCTCCGCCGCTTACCAGAGCCGTCGGCGGAGGCTATCCGGTCCTCTGTGCTCTGTTGCTGTGTATGAAGGACGAGTAAGGGGAAGATGGCCCCCACCCGTCTCCATATCGCTGCAGGGCGGAAGCAATGTCAAAATGTCACTTCCGCCCATAGGTCTTAAAGGAACTTTTTTGTTTTGTTTTTACGGTGTCAAAATAAATTCAATTTAAATAAAAAAAAAAACACACACACCCGTTCACCGAGCTTGCGCGCAGAAGCGAATGCTAACTGATTACAGCTAACACACTTACCCATAGTGTGGGTGCCTCCATATAGAGAGCACATTGCTGCCTATGGTCCGTGATCATTGTGTCAATTGATCCATAATAGACCCGCCACACAGGTGGTTCTCTTTCTTTTTGGCGCTACATTTATTTTTCACTTCTCATACATGAGCAGCGCCCGCATATGCAAACGGTGTTCAAACCACACATGTGAGAGCAATAATTCTAGTCCTAGACCTCCTCTAACTCAAAACATAGAACCTGTAGAATTTTTTAAACGTCGCCTATGGATATTTTTAAGGGTAAAAGTTTGTCACCATTCCACGAGAGGGCGCAACTTTAAAGCGTAACATGTTGGGAATCAATTTACTCGGTGTAACATTATCTTTCACAATATATAAAAAAAGGGCTAACTTTACTATTTCCTTATTTTTTTTTTATTTAAAAAGTGTGTCATTGCAATACTTTGTCACACCGTACTGCGCAAATACGGTGTGACAAAGTATTGCAATGACCGCCATTTTATTCTCTAGGGTGTTCCCCACCACGTACTAGGTCATACTTTATTTTACTCCCTGAACTGAAACTCAATTTTTAACATTTGTATCATTTTGTGTGTTTTTACATTTTTCTGGATTTTTGGTTGATATTTTGTCTCTCTCATTTAAAATCCACCTATGCTAAAAATTATAGACCCTTAATTTCTTTGTCAGTGGGCAAACTTAATCTGCAGGGCATCAAATTTCCCCACTGTAAGAGTCACTGATGCCACACCCGGGCGGGTGCGCACCCCTTACCCAGTAATGCCTGATGCCAACAGTGAATGGACTGACAGAAGCCCTGGCACCTGGGATTTGTTGAGCCCTAGTTTACAGACGATGGCTTGAAATGAAGATGGCATTATTAGTGCTTTCAGTTTAGCACTGCATTTCTCCAAGGAGTTAGGTATTTTCTGTACTTGCTGAAAATTATTCTTAACCTGAGAAATAAGGATCGATGCAACTGCCACATCTAAGAACTTGGTAAGCTTGCAATATATTATGTTTTTTGTTCTTGGGGTTTGACATCTTATTAAAGGCTTGCATTTAATCACCATCATGATTATCTTTATTTACTGTTGTCATAGCTGACACCACTGTTAACAAAAAGGTGGGAGAGGGTTCACGTGATATCCATACCACATACCTTCTTGGTGACTTCTATGTCTGTTGGCTGTACCTTTCTTATTTTTATTAGTCTTGAGTGCAGATCTCTTTCCCTTGCTAATGTAAATATGGGTGCCTTGCCACCATCTGAGGAACACCTTACCTTGGCTCCATTAAAGTGGTTATAAACCCTTACATATACCCAGTGAAGTGACTAGCCTCAGGTGATAGAGAGATTAAATCCTTCTACATAAGTTGTACCTGTTCATCTGCAGTTTTCTCTTCTCTTCTTTTGTTCAAAATGAAAAACATTTAAAGCGTGTCTGAGCGGTTAGAAAAAAAGGGGGCGGAGAGCTAAAATTACACTCTGAATAGCTTAGCTGATTGGAAGGGAGGGACACCCCTTTCACACAGAAATAGAGCTGAGGCTATCAATCAGCTGGAGCTTCCTCCCCTGTCACCTTTTCCGCTTTTAGTGTCAGGAAAATTGTGTCAGACGTGATGCCTACTGATGGCAGAGGAACAAAGCTGCAGACAGAAATAACAATTGCTGCTCTTTTAATTGAGATAATTGCACACTATAAAGGGATATGCTTTGTTCATATTCCATGTCTGCGGTTTACAACCACTTTTAAATTAGTTACTGAGCACCATAAAAGGGTGTGCTCTCTAAGGCAAATATAGTTTTCTAATGAGGAGTAAGTTGAAGAGAAAGGCATAGGAGATCCGGAGTAAAGCTGAATTAAACCAAAAATAAGTTTTTTTTTTTTTTTTTTCCCTGTCAATTTTAATTCCTGTGGCTGTAAATTGCTTACATTGTGGATGACTGTGGAAGTTCAGACAGTATGGCCAGCTATTTAATGGAAGTGCTTGGGGATATATTATTGGTCCCGTTGGAGGTTGTAAAAGAGGTGTGACCAAAGCTTTTTTTCTTCCGTTCATGGACGGTCACAGCAGCATCTTGACCTTGGGGTATTATCCTCCTTCTAGGAGATTGACTAGGCAGAAAAACAGCATGTTAAGTGTTAAAACGTATCACACAGTACAGTACCTCCCAGGGGCCGGTCCCCCTGGGTACATTCCCTTCTCTCTCTATCTGCAGCCCCAGTTTTTTTCTGCCTAGCACAGGAGAATGATATGGCTCCTATGGGCCCATGTGACCTGGGGATTTTTTTTTTGCAATTTTCTTGCTTTTTCTGCATTTTTGGATCCTAAAATCTACAATCAACTGCCGACTGGGTGACAGGCTGGATCCTTGTAGTCCCCCCAGTTCGGCCATCGAGTGCGTGCCGGCCTTTTAGCTACGCGCTATGCCGTCCACGACATGCCCCGTTGCTCCAGGGGTGGCTGGTGAGCTATACGCTCCAGGGCACACATATGACCGGGCTCTATGTCCGTGTCAGTGTGCCGGGCCGACAGCCATGCCCTAACCGCGCGGACGTTGGTTCTGTCTGGGATGCCTTTCAGCTGGTCGTCGCAGGACGGGTAAGTAGCAGCCCCCATCCTGAGGCTAAAAAAATTGGGTAGTGGCGCTGAAAAAAACAATAGAAAAAAAGTGGCTAAAAATCGTTGTACAAAGAAAGGAACCTCCTGAAGGTGGACAAATAAATATAAAACAATAATAAATGGATCAAACCTTGGAATTGGGCTGGAACGTATAATAAGAAAGATGCAGTCCTTTGCAAAAGCAGGTGGTGTCAGTCTGTAATCCGGGGCAGAGCCTTCACAAGTAGGGGAGATGAAAGCAAAACTCCAATATGCAAAAGAGAGAGAGAGAGAGCGCCTCCAGATTAGTAAACAGATAAACTTTATTCATCCACTTGCAGTAAAGTAGGAGAAAAACGTCATGTTTTTGGGAGTCCCGTAGGTGATGTCTTTCCGCGCTCGATGGTGGAGATGGCCTGTGTTTCTATCCGTTGTCCGGTCGAACGATCCTGCAGTGAAATCCAGCTGGTGTGCTGCAGCGTTGTGGATGGAATTAGGATAAAACGTAGGCCGCGGTGACGTCACTGGGATGCGGTGGCCTGTGGGTCTTGCCTTGCATCCCTAGGGTGGCAAAAGGGTGGACAAGCATGGCATTGGAGCCGGATGCTTCTCCGCCCTCCTTTTCCGCCCTAAGCGTATTTTTCATCTGCCGATGCTGCAGGTAAATGTTTCCAGGCCGCTAAGACGCCCGCTGAAGGGCAGAAGCGCCCCTGGTTCTGCAAGCCTGCGGAAAAGTCTGCACCCGCATGAAGGTCTGCCCCCCCGCCCGTCTCTCGGGTGGGGGGCCGTCTTCGCGGCTCAGTGGATGTTTCTTCTTTCCGACCGGTGGGTTTGCGAAGTAGTTTCCTTTGGGGTACAAGATAGTTTCTTTCCTGCCCACCGAACAGATTTTTTTTCCCTCCAGCTTCCTCTGGGTTGTCAGGAGGCCCTGTTTGGGGCTGTGAGGGATCTGCTGGTGAGGGGGGGGGTGATCGTGCCAGTTCCTTTACTGGAATGATTTCAGGGGTTTTACTCCAATTTCTTTGTGGTCCCCAAGAAGGAAGGGGTCCGTCCAATCCTGGATCTCAAGGCCCTCAACTGTTTTGTCAGAGTGCAAAAGTTCAGGATGGAGTCGGTTTGCTCTGTCGTCGCAGCGCTCCATCCGGGGGATTTCCTGGCGTCCTTGGATATCCAGGACACGTACTTGCATATGCGCAAAGCACCAGAGATTTCTACGCTTTGCGGTCGGGGAGCACCACTTTCAAGTTGTGGCCCTCCCTTTCGGCCTGTCGTCGGCGCCACAGGTTTTCACCAAGGTGCTCGCCCTGATTCTGGCCCTGCTGAGCCAGCAGGGAATCTATTGTAGGCTACCTGGACGACCTTCTTCTGAGAGCTTCTTCAAGCTCAGAGTTAGAGGTGGATGTGTCTATCACCTGCCAGACCCCTCCGGGAATTCGGTTGGCTGCTAAATGTTCAGGAATACCTGGGGTTGGTCCTGGATTCCTCAGAGGCAAGAGTTTTTCTTCCCGAGCAAAATCTAAAGACACTGCGGGCTGCAGTACAGCGGTTGGCAACCTATAAGTGGTCGTCTCTTCGCTTTTGCATGCAAGTTCTGGGTCTCATGGTGGCCTCTTTTGAGGCGGTCCTGTATGCTCAATTTCACACTCGAGTGTTACAGAGGGAAATTCTGTCGCGTTGGGACAAGCACCCTTCGTCTCTGGATTACCAAATCCGAATGAGCCGCCTGGTCAGGTCCTCCCTAGTGTGGTGGCTGACGTCTCCGGTTCTTCGGGCCGGGAAGTCTTTCTTCCTGTGTAATTGGATGGTGGTCACGACGGACGCCAGTCTCTCTGGCTGGAGGAGAGTCTGTGGTGTTCAGTCGGCCCAGGGGCGCTGGAATTCCGACTCCCGATCAATGTCCTGGAACTCCGGGCTCAGGATTCAGTCGAACAACGCCACGGCTGTGGCTTATGGCAATCAGGGGGGCACACACAGCTCGGCTGCAGCGTCGGAATTCGCTCACATCCTCCGGTGGGCCGAACAGAACGTCCAGCTCTGTCGGCCGTGTACATTCCGGGTGTACAGAGCTGGCAGGCGGACTACCTAAGTCGCCAAGCGCTAGACCAAGGTGAATTGTCGCTACACCGACGTTTTTCAAAATATGTGTCTAAAATGGGGCACCCCAGACGTGGATCTCCTGGCGTCGCGACTCAATCGAAAGGTGTTGAGGTTCGTGAGCCAGGTCAAAAGACCCGTGGGCGGACGCGTTAGTGGCGCCGCGGGGTCACTATCGCCTAATCTATGCCTTTCCTCCTCTGAAGCTTCTTCCTCGTCTGCTCCGCAGAGTGGAAGCCGAGGGGATACCAACGATCCTAATTGCTCCGGATTGGTCTCGCCGTCCCTGGTACGCAGATCTGGTGCGTCTGGTGGCAGATGTTCCTTGGCGTCTGCCACTGTGCGAGGATCTTCTGTCGCAGGGTCCTATCTTTCATCCTGCTTTACAGTCGATGGCTTTGAGGGCATGGCTATTGAAAGCCAGGTGCTGAGGGACCTGAGGTCTGTCGGATTCGGTAAACTGTACCATGCTGCGGGCGTGGAAGTTTACTTCCCGGAAGATTTACCACTGTACGTGGAAGGCCTACATCTCTGTGTGAGGAGATGAATTGGCACCCCCGTGCATATGTGATGTCCTGGATTCTGCTGTTCTTACAGCGTGGAGTGGACCAGGCACTCGCCTTAAGTACGATTTTTAAGGGGCAGATTTCAGCCTTGGCTGTTTTCTTTCAGCGACCCTTGGCGGCGCACACTCTTTTGCATACGTTTGTGCAGGGGGTTCGGCATGTGGCCCCTCCGGTGCGTCCTCCACTGCCACCATGGGACTTGAATTTAGTCCTCTCGGTGCTTCAGAAGCCTCCGTTTGAGAACATTAGGGAGATTCCCTTATTGACGCTTTTCCCAGAAGGTGTTTTTTCTAGTGGTAATTACATCGATCAGGCGGGTTTCTGAATTGGTGGCCTTGTCTTGCAAGGCTCCCTATTTGGTCATCCACAGGGATAAGGTGGTGCTGCGTCCGCAGCCATCGTTCCTGCCTAAGGTTGTTTCGCCCTTTCACCTTAATGAGGACATTGTTCTTCCATCCTTGTGTCCTCGGCCGGCGAATCCAAAGGAGGCGGCGTTGCATTCCCTGGACGTAGTTCGAGCCCTGCGGGTGTACCTGTCTGCTACGTCTCTCAGTTTCGGAGGTCGGATTCACTGTTCGTGTCGGTGACTGGTCCTAAGAAGGGTTTGGCGGTCTCGTCGACCACCATTTCTAGGTGGATCAGGCAGGTCGTGCTTCAGGCCTATGCTCTAAAGGGGCAGGCGCCTCCCTTCCCGGTTACGGCGCATTCGACCAGGTCAATTGGTGCCTCTTGGGCTTTCCGCCATCAAGTGTCTGTTTCACAGGTGTGTAAGGCTGCGACCTGGTCGTCAGTCCACACCTTCTCAATGTTTTCCAGGGTTGGTGTGAGTGCATCTTCGGATGTTTCCTTCGGCCGCAAGGTTTTGCAGGCGGCTGTTTAAGGTTGTAGTTCCTCCATTGAGGAGCTCTGGTTTGTTTGGGGTGAAGTTGGTTTGCTGTGTTTTTACCACCCCTCGTACTTTTGACACTGCTTGGGGACATCCCTAAGGTCAAGATGCTGCTGTGTCCATCCATGAACGGAAGAGAAAATGGGATTTTTGTACTCGCTGTAAAATCCATTTCTCCGAGTTCATGGACGGACACAGCACCCACCCCTCCTTTGTTTGTACTGATTGTTGACAAACTGAGGCTGCATATGCAGAGAGAAGGGGATGTACCCCTTGGAGGTACTGTACTGTGTGATGTGTTTTAACACTTAACATGCTGTTGTTCTGCCTAGTCAATCTCCTAGGAGGATAATACCCTAAGGTCAAGATGCTGCTGTGTCCGTCCATGAACTTGGAGAAATTGATTTTACGGTGAGTACAAAAATCCTATTTTTTTGTGTCCATACTTCTCTTGTGGGTCACAGGAGTACACCAGTTTTGCTCTCCTGTTACCCAAATGCAGCTTATAGTGATCTTCTGTCAGCTGATGTGGCCCAGCTGCTCCAGGTTTCAGAAGGATCCGGAAAAGATATTTTGCCTGATAGCTGACTGCAGCTCTCGGAGTATGGCTGAGAGGCGAAGTCGGCTGTGACAGTTCCTCTCCAGCCTTGCATTCCAGTGAGTGCTGGAGGACAGAGCAGAGAGCGAACAGAGAACTCGGTCAGTCAACTCGGTCAGTCAACTCGGTCAGTCAACTCGGTCAGTCAACTCGGTCAGTCAACTCGGTCAGTCAACTCGGTCAGTCTTGGAGCTGACCTGGGACAATGCTGCACCATTAGGTTGAGCATCAATGTTCATTATTTCTTTTTATAAACCCAATACTTCTCCTTTAACATAATATATTGTTTCTCTGGTAAACTGTAGTGTTCTCACTGTACCAAAATCTGATCACACACTTTGGCAGGGTTCAAACTCGGTTTACAGTATTTTTGTACATTACTGTTATCTGTGTGCTTATGTCAAGCTTTAGTGCTAATGCACATAGGGCGTTAAAAAAACGAGCTACAAAGCCTCTACCAACGCTAGGAAAAAGCAGCTGTAAAAAGGTGCTTTTTGTATTGGTGTTAATGCACGTTTGGCCGCGCTAGCTTTTAGCGGCGTTTCTCTGCCTCTATTCAAAATCAATGGTTCCCTATGAGAGCCCATTGATTTAAAAAGACCAGACGTGGAAACATGATGATCCGACTTGCAGCGCGGCTTGTGTGCGGAGGATCTTGATGAAGAGGAACCCCTTTTTATGTGATTTGTATACACAAAAATGTGTAATACTAAAAGTAATTGTAGTTTTACATTATTGTAATGCTCAGTTAAAGTGGTTGTAACCCTAAAAAAAAAAAAACTTAAGGACCGGAAGGATTTGCCCCCTTAATGACAGGCCATTTTTTTTGCAATACGGCACTGTGTCGCTTTGACAACTGCGCGGTCGTGGCAAACAAAATTTTTTTTTTTTTTCACAAATGGCTTTCTTTTGGTGGTATTTAATCACCTCCTTTGTGTTTTTTTTTTTTTTGCGCTATAAACAAAAAAGAGCGTGAATTTTGAAATAAAAAAAAAACAACTTGTTTACTTTTTGCTAAAACAATAAATATCGCAAAAAAAAAAACATTTTTATTTCTTCATCCGTTTTAAGCCGATTTATGTTTTTAAAATAAGCGTATATTTGCTTTCCGCAAAAGTTCTAGCAACTACAAAATAGGGGATAGACGTATGGCATTTTTATTGATTTTTTTTTACTAGTAATGACGGTAGTCTGTGTTCCCTAGGGAGGCGTTTCTAACTGTGGGGGGTGGCGTGTACTGACTGGTGGAGGAGTGAGATTGGTGTTCATGATCACTAGGAACAGATCTCTCTCTACTAATGTCAGAATGGGGATCTGTTTGTTTACGTACACAGAACCTTGTTCTGGCTCTGTGGAGCGATCATGGGTATCTGGCAGACATTGCGGCCACATGCTCTACCGTCGCGGTGCGGGAGCTCCCTATCGCTCTTCAAGTGGCCGATGCACACCTACTCTGATTTGCGCAGCCATGCCAACCTGCCGCGGTTTAGTGACAGTGGCTGGTCAGGAAGTGGTTAAACAGCACAGTGCTTGTGCTGTCTAACCTGTCCCTCTCTGAGCTGTAAAAAACCTGTTGATCCTGCCTGTTCCTGTGTCCCCCTGTATGTGCTGACCAACGGTAATCATGGCTGCTGAGCCCTGATTACCATAGCCAGTTTACATCTGCTGCTCTCCTCTCTCTACCTTGGAGGCATATATTTCAAAACGTACACTGTGAGTTATCATCTGGATAAAGGAGAGGGGCTGGCAGTGAAAGGGTTTTCAAGGTTACAACCACTTTAAGTATGAATATCTTTGCTATGTATATAACCCACTGTCATAATAAAATTTTGCATATATTTTCAGGTGCTGAGACCTATAAACAACAACAAGAATGAGATTGTTCTTTTCTCCAGTTCAAAAATGCAACAGAACACTCAGAAGATTACCCAACAACACACTAATGTTCAGGTTAAACCAAATGTGTCTCCTGGTGTTTCAAAGCAGGCTTCACCAGAAAAACTCTGTGCTAACACAATACCAAGTGCTGAACTTAAGCAAAAAGTTTCTGAACTCTTGTCCAACTACACCAATGGTCTCTGGTTACATGCACTGCCCAAAGTTTTTGAGGACACATTCAAAATAACTCTTCCTTTGAATGCTTTTAAGGTGAAAGAACTGTCTGACATTTGCACTATCCAGGTCATTTCCGAAAATCCTTATAAGGCAATTCTTTATGCAAAGCCCACTGACAGTAACAATCTGAACAGTGAAAAACAGGAGGAAGATCTATCCTACAAGGTACATTCAGGAAAGGAGGACCCAGATTCTCACATAAATACTCCACCATTGACTATGCCATCAGAAGCTTCCCCCTCTGTTCTTGTGGTGGAATTAAATAACACAGAAGAAGTTGTCATCAGGTAATTATGTTCAGCTGTATGTTTCTAAAGAGTGACTAGCAATCCTGAGAGAAAAAAATATGAGGTGTTTATGTAATTGATGTAGAACGTTGACAGATGATCTAGGTTGTAAGCTTATATGGACAGTGTTTACTTGGTTTTAGTATATTGCTGTATGTATTGCTGTAAAAAAAAAAAATGTAAACCCTGTTCTTACAATACACAATCCTTACTCAAGGGTTATGCGTCACCTACAGGTGATTGAACACTAGCAAAAAGACAGGAAATCCTCTGATGACCCCTCCCATACAGGAAATACTTTGGTTTTTTTTTGCCAGTGTCTGAGGGTAATGGACACTACTGTGGAGCACTCTGCACAATGTTACTAGATTCTCAATGTTTCCAACAAGGATCAGAAGATGTGTCCTATTTGGATCCATATCTACATCTGTCATTGTTCAGAAGAATATCTAAACCTTGCATCTGTACTAGAGAACAAGATGCAGGGGTTGCCCGTAATAATGTCAGTTGGTGGTGAACCCTGTGTACATGAAATCCAGTACAGTGACCTCTGATAAGTTGTTTACAGCAGGGTGCTATACAGGTCCAGAGCAGTGGACCCCAGCAAGAGGGAATCAAGTCCCTGAAGGTCATATGAGACATTGCCCACTGTGGGTCATGCGGCAGAAATATCATGGAATGGTAAGTGCCCGCGAAGCCTTTTGTTGCCTATAGATGACTGTCACCCTTTTTAAGACAGGGCTAGATGGACACAGAGGCAGCAGCAGTAATAGCAGCACTGGGAGAGGTGACACAGGGAGGCCTCCCCCTACTTCGGGAACCACATGCCATGTATGCACATCTTTCGGGAAGTGGGGCACTGGCAGCTGGGTCGTCTCCTGGGAGTAACCAGTACACTGTTGCTTTTGGTATCCTCTCGGCTGAATGTGACTGTTATTTAGCACAGGTTGCATTGTTGATATCGGCTGACGATATGTCGCATGTACCCAAGTCAGGCGAGGGTTGGGGGGGTCTCAAGACGTTCATAACCCCTGCCCATATTGGGAATGTTGGCCACCTCTGGGACAGCTGCTGATATAATTGAGGATTGGTTATTTGCTTTATTGTGCATACAGCAGCAGCTTTCCAGGATTCTCCCCATGTGGGTCAAGATGGACAGAAACTGAGGCATTTTCCTCCTCCCACCTCTTTTTGGATGGAGGAGGAATTGGTGAACCCGTAAGAAAGAGGCAGATGATGGAGGTCCTAAGTATGGGGAAGCAGAAGCATCATTTTCTGAGGCTTCTGCACTCGAGAAAACCCAGGGTCAGGTTTTAATTTAGACCCAGAAAGCCTTTGTGAGCTTTCTTGCCAAGATGATGCACACCAATTCAAATTTACCACTTTGAGTCTTCATCTGTGAAGACTCCAGCCCTGGGATCATGGTAGCTGCCACAAGATCCCCAGCCATTGCCTTTACACCCTCATCTTAAGGAGGTTGTGTATGCCAGGGTTTGACAAATTTGCTTGGAATATAGGGGCCAGCTAAAAAAGTTAGGAGCCAGAAAACGCACCCCGTCCCGACGAGCTTGCGTGCAGAAGCGAACGCATACGTGAGCAGCGCCCGCATATGTAAACGGTGTTCAAACCACACGTGAGGTATCGCCGCGATTGGTAGAGCGAGAGAAATAATTCTAGCCCTAGACCTCCTCTGTAACTCAAAACATGCAACCTGTAGATTTTTTTTAAACGTCGCCTATGAAGATTTTAAAGGGTAAAAGTTTGTCGGCATTCCACGAGCGGACGCAATTTTGAAGCGTGACATGTTGGGTATGAATTTACTCGGCGTAACATTATCTTTCATAATATAAAAAAAAAATGGGGATAACTTTACTGTTTTTTATTTTTTAATTAAAAAAAGTGTAATTTTTTCCCAAAAAAGTGCGCTTGTAAGACCACTGCGCAAATACGGCATGACAAAGTATTTCAACAATCGCCATTTTATTCTCTGGGGTGTTGGGATAAAAAATATATATAATGTTTGGGGGTTCTAATAAGAGGGAAGAAGATGTCAGTGAAAATAGTGAAAAATTACATTAGAATTGCTGTTTAACTTGTAATGCTTAACTTGTAATACCAACGGCCACCACCACCAGATGGCGCCAGCTCACACAAGGAAGAGCTGGGGACTTCCAAGCCAAGTCACCAGGATGCTATTTATAGTCGCCCTGGCGACCGGGATTTGTCGAGCCCTGGTGTATGCAAGTATTGGGCGCACTCTGACAAGGTATTCGATCTGCCAAAGAGATTTAATCAGTAATATTCTGTGATGAAGTAATATGAAGTGGGGTAGATGCAGCAGTCTCTTATCTCTATAAAAGTGCTACATGTCAAGTGGACAGGGCCCGATAAGCGTTTATAAACTGTTAAATGCCTTGTCTTTTTGCCTTGGTTGGTTCTGCATTACAGCTGACAGTTGTGGCTTGCAGAGTCTGCAAGAGCCTTAAGCATGCAGTAAGATTTCTGCCCAGGTGATTAACCACTTACCCCCCGGACCATATTGCTGCCCAAAGACCAGAGTACTTTTTGCGATTCGGGACTCTGTCGCTTTAACAGACAATTGCGCGGTCGTGCGACGTGGCTCCCAAACAAAATTGGCGTCCTTTTTTTCCCACAAATAGCTTTCTTTTGGTGGTATTTGATCACCTCTGCGGTTTTTAGTTTTTGCGCTATAAACAAAAATAGAGCGACAATTTTGAAAAAAATTAATATTTTTTACATTTTGCTGTAATAAATATCACCCAAAAATATATAAAAAAAACATTTTTTTTCCTCAGTTTAGGCCGATACGTTTTCTTCTACATATTTTTAGTTAAAAAAAAATCGCAATAAGCGTTTATTGATTGGTTTGCGCAAAAGTTATAGCGTTTACAAAATAGGGGGTAGTTTTATGTCATTTTTATTATATTTTTTTTACTAGTGATGGCGGCGATCAGCGATTTTTTTTTTCGGTACTGCGACATTATGGCGGACACTTCGGACACATTTTTGGGACCATTGGCATTTTTATAGCGATCAGTGCTATAAAAATGCATTGGATTACTATAAAAATGCCACTGGCAGTGAAGGGGTTAACACTAGGGGGCGGGGAAGGGGTTAAGTATGCCTGGGTGTTATCTTACTGTGGGGGGGGGGGGGTGGCCTCACTAGGGGAAACACTGATCCTCGGTTCATACATTGTATGAACCGAAGATCAGCATTTCCCCTGCTGACAGGACCGGGAGCTGTGTGTTTTACACACACAGCTCCCGGTCCCCGCTCTGTAACGAGCGATCGCGTGTGCCCGGCGGCGATCGCGCCCGCCAGGCACACGCACGGGAGTCGGGGGCGAGCGGGGGGCGCGCGAGCGCCCCTAGTGGCGGCTGGGAGAGAGGACGTCATATTACGTGCTCTCGCCCAGCAGAGCCACCTTGTGGACGTATTTCGACGGTGCGCTGTCGGTAAGTGGTTAAACTCCTTTTATCAGTGAGGCGGTTTAAGGTAAGGGGTTGGCAGATTTCCCTCTGGCTCTTTTGCTTTGCTCTAGATGCCTACACATTTGCTAGGATTCTTTGGCTAAAATGTCTGCAGATTTTTCCTGCAGGTAGCTGTTTGCTAGTTTTTCCTTTTGATGGGGAAGGTTTTGTTTGGGCCAGGTTTGGATAAGTATATCTAGAAAATTTTGGGTGGTAAGAGTTTTTATCTCTTTGGTAGAATGGTAAGGGCTCTACTCAAAGGACAGCTGCGCCTTCTATTTCTACTCCTTCCACAAGGCAGTCCTTTTGCCACTCTCAGGCCTTGACCTTCAGAGTGAAAACTTAATCCCAGTTTTGTAAGAAATCCTGGGTCTTTAAGCCAGCAAAATTGGACTGTTAGGAATCTCAATGATTGAGCATCTCTAGTCATTCAGGTGGGGATACGTTTGAAGGCTTTTGTGGAAATATGGCAGGGCGATGTGGCTGACAAATGTTGTACAGTTGCTCAAGATTACAAATGGAAATTTGAAAGTTTTCCTACTCTGCACTTTTATGCTTTAAAATGTTTCTATGAATCCTCAAAATGTCTCAAGTTGTCTTCCTGCCCATGAGACGTAGGGCTCCTCCTATGGGGGTTAAAAACATATTAAACCACTTCAGTATTAAGTTCTAGAAAACATGTTAACCCCCCCATCCAGGGTAAACACTATGTGGATCCCTGATTCTCATGGGCTGTGCTCTGGGTACTCAGTAGGAAGTCTGTGCTTGCCTTCTCCTGCCCAGAGGGTTACCTCTTACGGGGGGGGGGGGGGTAGGGGGTGGCTTGTGGATCCGTTGACCTCTCTGCCTGGAGAAGGTGAGGACCGCGGCCGATATTTTGCATTACTTCAGTCGAACCTGGCCTCCGGCCCGGATCTCACATGTCGAGACAGATAATGTCCTTGCCGGCAGATGGCTTACCGCGTCGGTTAGGAATTGTATAGCGCCGCTTCCCTGACTCATCAACGCCACAAGGCAGAGCAGAGCTTCTGCGATTCACGCTGGCTAAGAGGAATTGGTGGACGTGTCACTTCTGGGCCGACTGATGTCACCAGCGGGCATCAGATGCTGGTTCCTCCTAAAGGCGCAAACGAGTGAGTTCTTGGGCGGCTGGTGTGGACGATGTGAGGAGCCAGCAGAGGCTGCGTGGATCACCAGCAAGAGCAGGATGGATACCTCTGCAGCTCCTGCTCAGGCATTGGACGCAGGCCCTGGCACCAGCACCTCACAGGTAAGCTTGTGTATCTTGACCCTCTTGCATATCCTGTGGGGTCTTCTCCTCTCTCCTGGGCTTGGTGGGGCTCTGCTGAGGGGGCATCTTTCCTCTCCCCTCTCAGGCACGTGCAGAGTAAATCGACTTTACTGCACGTGGCTACTCACAACAAACATTAACCAGACTGTGCCTGTTACTATATGGTAGTTGATACGGGTGTGTCAATTGTTATGCTTGTTCTGAACAGTAGTTTTATGCATGCTCAGACACCATTCAGGCTGTAGATATTTTCCACTACTAGACTGCATATAGACTTCATGCTGCCATTCCTGCTGGTTACCACTGGCTTGCTGTTCTGACTGATACTTTTGTCTCCACTCAGTGCACTTGGTGATTCCTTATATTGGACCATTTGAACTGTCAGTATTAGATGACTAAACAAGCACTTTCGGTATATGTGGATTCACCACGGCCCACATATGAGACACTCTGTTGCCCCTGTTCTGACACCATCATAGGACGTCTAGTGGGAAACGATCTTTCTCTTATCGTCCATGGACGGACACGGCTCCTTAAATCTTGACAAGTGGGTTATGTTCCCTGTTTACAGGAGAGGACTAGGCAGAAACATGTTGTATAAATAAATACATGTTGCATTAACAGAGTGGAACAGCCCCGCCCAGGGGGCGGTCCCTCCAGACATAACCCTCCTCACTGCAGCATGCAGCCTCAGTTTTGTTCTGCCTAGCAAGGAGGATGTATGGCTCCCTTTGGGCCCAGCGCCCTGAGGAGAAATTTAATTTTCTCCTCAGACCTAGTGGATGTGTTATCTGGGCATGCTAGGTTCCGACTTGGTGTTGGAGTATCTAGGGTTGATCCGGACTCCTCAGTGACGAAGGTCCTTCTTCCCCTGGAGAAATTGCAGACTCTTCAGTCTGCGGTGAAGGTATTGGCATCATGCAATCGGTTTTCTCTCCGGGCTCCTGCTGGTCCGGGGCCTGTGGGTAGCCTCCTTTGAGGCGGTACTGTATGCCCAGTTCCACACTCGGGTTTTCCAGGGGAAATACTGTCCAGGTGGTAAAAATCTCTTGTCTCTGAAATCATTAGATTCCGGTGCGCCACCTAGTCAGAGTCTCTCTGAGTTGGTGACAGAGATCCCCGACTCTTCGGTCCGGGAAGTTGTTTCTTCCTTCCAGTGGTCGGTGTTTACGACGGATGCCAGCCTCACGGGTTGTGAACCTGGGTGGTCCAGTTGGCCCTGAGTCGCTGGACTTGCGTGGACCTCTGGCCACACCTCCCTGAATGTGCCCGCTCTAGTCTGATCTTGGTAGCTACCCAGGGTCGGGCCTGGCTAGTGCCTGGGTGGGAGACCGCCTGGGAATACCAGGTGCTGTCTACCGTTCATTGTCCTACTATTTTTGGCGATCAGGCTATGCTTCTCCTCGTGGTCGAGGAGGTTGCAAGGTCGTCCGATCTGGTTTCGGGTATACCGGCAGGCGGACTACTGGAGACGCAGATGCTGGACCAGGGCGACTGGTCTTTGTGCTTGGGGTGTTTTGGCTCCCTTGCAGGAGGTGAGCCTCACAGGGCATGGATCTCCTGGCCGCTCGTCTCCACCACAAGGGTGTCGAAGTTAGTGGCCAGGTCTAGTGATCTGGTACAGATGCAGAAGTCGCGCTGGTGGCCCTGTGGGGTCTGTATAGGCGACTTTTTGCCGTTCCTCCATTGTAGTTGCTTCCTCGGCTGCTCCACGGAGTGGAGGCTGAGGAGATCCCAATGATTCTAATCGCTCCAGATTGACATTGGCGTCCTTGGTGCGCCGATATCTGGAGCCTGGTGGTTGCCAGGGCGGGAGGACCCTCTGTCTCGAGGTCCCATACTTCCTCCTGTTGTACAGTCACTGACTTGCTCATAATGGCTATTGGAAGCCAGACTTTAAAGCGGATCTCCCACGCCTAATCGTTTTTTTTTTTTTTATGGGCTATTCAAATCTGTAATAGCACTGCTGTGCTAAACTCACGTTTCCGATGTCCGACCGCCGCTCCGCTGTTAATCCGTCCATAATAAATACTTATATTCTGTTTGCCTCCCGTTGCCATCTTGGCTTTGGGCGTACGATTCCAACTAGCAGCTACTTCCTATTTGCGGTGGATGCTGTCCCAGCATCCACCGCTCGATCGCGTGCATTCGCACTGGCAAAGGTGCCCGGCGGCTTGAGCGTCTCTGTTGTCATCGCAACGGCAGACGAAGTCGCGCGATGTTAGACAACAGAGCGGAATATTATAATTAGGGAGCTCTGATACTGGCTCTGAGCAGACACAGCGCGGCACAGGAAACTGCAGAAAACCCGTCGGAAACCCGAGGGGGGGGGCAGACCGGAAGCATGGCTGATAAATAAGGTACACGATTGCTAATTGAAATGAAAATAGCCGATTCATCATTAGTTTGGAGCGGTAGGAATATGGAGCTACAGTTAAATTGAGGGTGGAGATCCGCTTTAAGTGACCAGGATCTGTCCAACTCGGTCATCTCAACAATGCTGAGGGCACGGTAGTCTTCTTCCGGAGGATCTACCGTTACACCTGGCAGGCCTACATCTCTTGGTGCGAAGGGATGGAGTGACGTCCACGGACATACTCGGTGTCCAGGGTCCTGCTGTTTTTACAGCTTGGAGTGGATCTAAAAATTGCTTAAAGCACCGTTTGGGGGCAGATTTCAGCCTTGGCTGTGTTCTTTCAGTGGCCTTTTTGCGACCCGTTCCCTGGTGGGTCCCTTTTTGTGTGCAGGGGGTTTGTCATATACTTTCCCCTCTTGGCCCATCTCTTTGCCCATGAGTTTTGACTCTGGTGCTCTCGGTTCTTCAGGAACCTTCCTTTTGGAAACTTTAGAGAGATTTTCTCTTGACACTATCTCAGAAGGTGGCCCCTTTAGTGGCCTTTACCTCTGTTAGAGGGGTTTCCGAGTTGGCGGTCTTGTCTTGCAAGCCGCCATGCTAGATCCTCCATAAGGATTAGGTGGTGGTGCGCCCGCAACCTTCCCTTCTCCGGTGGTTTCGGCCTTTCGCCGGAATAAGGACATTGTTCTTTCATCCTTCTGTCCTCGGCCGGCGCATCCTACGGAGGTTGCCTTTCATACTTTGGACGTGGTACACGCTTTGCTGGTGTACCAGCCTGCTACGGCTCAGTTTTGGAGTTCTGACTGTCTTTTGTGTCGTTGACCACCATTTCTCGTGGATCAGGCAGGCTGTCATACAGGCCTATGCTCTTAAGAGGCGGGCCCCCCCTTCTGGTCACGGCACTTTCGACCAGGGCAAATCGTGCTTCCTGTTTTTTTTCAAGATTTAAGGAGCTGTGTCCGTCTCTTGACACGGTAGAAAACAAAATTTTCTGTCCTAGAAGTAGACCACACAACTTCCTAATGTTTCTCGTAAATAGCCGTTTAAGTTATTCTGTCATGATGGCGATATAGTGGCTACCATTGTAGACCACCTTTTGAAACCACTACATGCCGGTCTACATTTGAATAACATAGATTTCAGTCACAGCCTTGGAACAAACGTGCTGCAAATGAGCATTAGAAAAGTGTTGTATCTACTTCTCTGTCTACACCTGGTGCTTGTAGTGTTTATTGAACCCTCTGAAAAACAGCCCTACAGTGTGTGCACATGTTCTCTACTGCTCTATTCACAAGTGGAACACAGAAGGGCCTTTCCTATTGAGACACTTTACAGCAGGGATATGCAATTGGCGAACCTCCAGCTGTTACAGAACTACAAGTTCCATGAGGCATAGCAAGACCGACAGCCACAAGCCTGACACCCAGAGGCAGGATGGGATTTGTAGTTTTGCAACAACTGGAGGTCCGCTAATTACAAATCCCTTTACAGTATTCGTATCATTAGTAATGCGTTTGCACACACTTTGAGGCAGCTGTTCGTGGAAGGATTGCCACCAGTGCTAATTTTGTCTACTAAAATATTTTCGTCTACCAAGTTGGTTCTATTTTAGTCGACTAAAATAAAACTAAAACCATTCAGATGACTAAAATTTGACGTCAAAATTAACACTGCGCTACCACATAGGAAAAAGTAGGGGGCATCTACTAAGCTGCTGAAAGAAAAAAAATTAAGAGGCTTTTCTTCTTTATTTTTCTTAATCTTGTATATTCTTAATATATGTTTGTAATGTATTCAGGTAATATGTGCAATGGCATTACAGCCAGAAGAGTTTACAGTTTTTTAGTTTTTTTTTTATGTTAAGTTGTACTGTGTCAAAAAACAATATTTTTGTTTATGAAATCGCTTTTATATAGATCCCTTTCACATTTAGTGGCTTTTCAGGCCCTTTTGTGCTAAAAAAAAAAAAGCACCTGAAAAGCTCACAAAAGCCTATTGAGGTTAAAATCAATGAATGCTATCACACTGGGGCAGGGCGGGGCAGTGAAAAAACCTCCTGCAAGCAGCATCTTTGGAGAGCAAAAAAGCGCCTCAAAAACACCCCTCTCAATTGAAATGAATGGAAAGTGCCTGCAAAGCGCTCAGTGTTTTACTGGCAGTAGTGAAAGTACCCTTTATGAAGACGTTTTATATCACAATGGCTAAATCGATGTCTGTAGTAAGGATGAGCTCTGGCGTGTTCGCATGCTACACATGCAGAGCCCGCCAGGAAGTGTGCATGGCGCTGCGCTAATCACAGCCAGGGAGACCTTTCCCGATCTCTGCAGCCGAGCATCGGGACAATGTCTCCCTGGCTGTGATTAGGGCAGCGCAGTGCACACATCCTGGCGTGCTCTGCACGTGTAGCATGCGAACACGCCAGAGCTGATCCTTAGTCTGTAGTGCATGTTCAAACCTCCTGGGCAGTACTGTGCAGTTTCTACATGTTCTGCCTAGACCTCTCCTGAAGGTGGCAATATAACCCTAAGGTCAAGATTCAAAGTGCTGTGTCCGTCAATGAACTCCAGAGAAAAGGATTTTACGGAGAGTACAAAAATCTTATTCTTTGCTAGTAACTGGTCAAAATGGTGTTTTATTAGTTAAAAAAAAAGTGTAAGAGCCATTTAACCCTAACTTATGGCAACCTATTACGCTTGGTATTGAACCTAAAGTGCAGGGTATTGGTGTGAACCTTTGAGTAATTCTCATTACTCTGTGTGATCATCAGCATGGTGCTAGTTTTATCAGATTTTCATAGACCATGCATCTTTTAGAGCGGGACTATGCTTTACTTTGCTATACAGCGCACCAGCTGGTCTACTCTGTAATTATTTGGTGATTCAGTGTGGGTTTTTTTCTTTTTTTTTTCTTTTAAGAAATTGTGCACAACATTAGCAAGCACATGGGTAAAAGATAGGGGGCGCTAATAATTAATAAAAATAACAGTGAAAATCATAGGACTGCACTCCTGAAGTCACTTATCCTTATCAAATAAACAAATGTGCACAAAACATTATCAAACATATGATTAAAAAATATTGAGAAATATCAATTGGTGCAAATAATATTCAGTCCCAATCTTAAGAACCAAAAAAATATTATGATAATAAATCAAAGTCCATAAAACACCAAACGTCCATTCTGTGCTTGCTGTGATATACTGATAGAGAAGAGATCAGATCGTTCACCAAACTTGAATAAACAGCAGGGCCGTAAATTACGTACGTCACGCTACGTACGTCATTTCCGGCCCTGCTGTTTGTTGGTTCCCGTGAGGTGGAACGAACTCCACGGACAGAGTGCGGTGGGAGCGCGGCAGATCCCCAGACTACCAATTAGAGCCAGCAGCCCCAGTGCCGGGATAGACACTTTTAAATGTGAGTAGCCTATTGGCTAAGTTTTATCTTTGCTCATTTTTTAATATACTAAATTATGCTATGGATGTTTCCATTGTTATTTCATATTCGGCCGAGACCTTTAATCAGGAAGTCACCTAATATCTCAATTTCAGCCTATGTGAGCAGGCATTATCCTGCATAAGCTCTCATTAACTCTCTTTTTGAGTAAAGGAGTCAATATGCTCTGTTAAAGCGGATGTGCCATGGGAACAAAATATTAAAAGTCAGCAGCTACAAATACTGCAGCTGCTGACTTTTAATATTAGGACACTTACCTGTCCTGGAGTCCAGCGCCGATCGCAGCAGAGCATGAGCGATCGCTCGTCACTCTGCTGCTCCCCCCGCCATCCACGCTGAGGGAACCAGGAAGTGAAGCGCTGCGGCTTCACTGCCCGGTTCCCTACGGCGCATGCGCGAGTCGCGCTGCGCCCGCCGATTGGCTCACACGCTGTGTGCTGGGAGCCGAGTGTTCCCAGCACACAACGGGCGACAGACGGGATGTGACGGAATGCCCGTCTTTCGCCCGTATCGTGTGGCCGGAAGTGGGTGCAAATACCTGTCTTTAGACAGGTGTCTGCACCCCCCTCCCCCCTGAAAGGTGTCAAATGTGACACCGGAGGGGGGGAGGGTTCCGATCAGCGGGACTCCACTTTAGGGTGGAGGACCGCTTTAAGCAGATTACTTATCCAGTCACTTTGGGTGTTTATTCAAGTTTGGTGAAGGATCACTTCTCTATCAGTATATCACAGCAAGCACGGAATGGACGTTTGGCGTTTTATGGGCTTTGATTTATTATCATATTTTTTTTTGTGCTTAAGATTGGGACTGAATATTATTTGCACTAATTAATTATTTCACAATATTTTTTAATCATATGTTGTTTTATAATGTTTTGTGCACATTTGTTTATTTGATAAGAATTAGTGACTTCAGGAGTGCAGTCCTACGATTTTCATTGTTTTTATTAATTATTAGCGCCCCCCATCTTTTACCCATATCACTAGGAGCATTCACTCTTTGGGGGGAGCAGCTTATTTTATTTACTACTATATATTTATTCCGCCATTAGCAGAGTTTTCACCCATTAGCAAGCACATATTTACTCATATTTACTACTTAGATATGTGGGTGAAGACTATTCTGCTGCACAAGAACGCATGGAAGATGAAATGAAGGAGTTTTACAGTAAAATTGCAAATCTTGTGCCGCCATATTTACTGAAGTTGGGGCAGCTTGTGGCTGTAAAAGCAGAAGAGGAGGCATGGCTGCGTGCACAGATATCTGAAGTTCAAGATAATAAAATCAAGGTAAGCACTTAATATTTTTAACAGTTTGGTTGGCTGCGTGGGCATTATTCGGCATGTGAGGATCTTGAGTGCACATGTTTACTGAAATTCATCCAATAAAGGGCAGTTGTAATTCAGCAGTTCTGGTTGTACAGTTTTTCCAACTAAAACAAAAAAATTAGCATGGCTCGGTCTATTATAATAAATGAGCCGTAAACACTTTTTTCTTTTTTTTCCCCCTTTGTTTGAATGAAGATGTGTATGTACTTTCTTCTTTTTAAGAAGTGTCTACTATGCTCTTTGTTGATGCTGAACTCCGGGGAAAGTAACAGACCTTCCTTGCAATGGAGCTGCCGCCTTACACTGCAGTGATGCAATGCTCCTTTAGGGTACAGTAAAAAGCACTTTAACTTACCCGATCCTCTGCTCTTGCACTCTCCCTCTGAATTGCTAGACCAGTCCCTGCAGCCTTACCCCTGCCCCCAACGGCATCCGCCCACCCCCGGTGCGCCTTTACGCTTTGGTTGGTTGCAGGTCCTCTGACATAAAGTACAGTGCAGAATCCATAGTCCTGCATTGGATGTGAAGGCACATTGAGAAATTTTGTCTAATGGAGTGTAGGGTAGAAGAGGAGCGTGCTGGTTGCCAGGGTAGCTGAGGATCAGGTAGGTAAAACTTTAAAATAAAGTTTTAACCCTTAGGCCTCGTACACACGACCGTTTTCCTCGACATAATCCATCAAGAAACTTGGTGGCAGAGCTTTTTTGCCAAGGAAAACGGTCGTGTGTATGTTTTTTATCGAGAAAACTGTCGAGGAACTCGACGAGAAAAAAAGTTCTCTTTTTCCTCAACGGGAGTCTCAATTTCCTCATCGTGTTTCTCATCGGGCTGGTTTTCGACGAGAAACACGTTTGTGTGTATGCTAAGAAACCCGCACATGCTCACAATAAAGTATGAGACTGGAGCGCACCTTTGTTAAAATGGAGATAGCACATTCATCACGCCGTAACAGTCTGAAAACTGCAAATCGTCTCTTACCAAACTTTTACTTAACACGCAGTAACATGAGATTAGCAAAAGCAGCCCCAAGGGTTGTGCCGGTGGAATCGAACTTCCCCTGCCATTGTATGTGTTGTACGTCACCGATTTTGAGAACGAGGAGATTTGGTCTTGACAGTTTGTACGCAAAGAAAGCTTGTCAAGTTTCTCCACAAGCCTGACAAGGAACTCGTCGAGGAAAACTATGTTTCATTTACGACGAGTTCCTTGGTCGTGTGTACAAGGCCTTACAGTATGGATGTAGTCCCACAACAAGGTAGAATTTTTCCCTTTCCCAGAGTTGGGCTTTAATTGAAGGGTTTTTATTTAACCTAAGGAAAAATCCTTGTGTATTCTGTAATATTTGCTATTGATTTGTAACTTTGGTAACTCAATGGATGAATGTTTGTTCAGAGTTATGCCAGTTATATATAATAATTTGCCATTCCTAAATTCATTTCTTACAGGTTGTCTATGTGGACTATGGATTTAGTGAAGTGGTTGACATCTCTAAAGTCAGCAGGTTGAGCAAACCATTCTATTCTCTTCCATTCCAAGCCACCAAATGTAGGCTAGCAGGTAACTGTTTAATCATAGTTATAGTGTACTTGGGGCCAGTAGAATGGAAGAATTGGCACTTTAACGCTAAATCTGGTAATCGCGCAGCGCAACACACATTTGATATAAAGTGCCAAAATATCGTACCACACTTTAACCTTTATATACGTTTTGATTGTATTTATGAGCAAAGTGTCCATATATCTCAAAAATATCAAACCTAGTCCATGATTTTTAATGATCCACTGCTTCTTGGACAAACCAAACTTATAAAGTGCCTGTGCTATCTTTCACCTGTGCACACTCCTGTTTTACAAGTGAGTCATAACAAGCTGTTCCATTTTAAGGGACCTGACACACTCTGTATGGCGTGCTATTCCTCCGTTTTCTTTAACCACTTGACTCGACTACGCAAATTCCCTCTATTTAGGACTACCGAAATACCAGATTTCACGTCTACAAGTCGTCCAGAACACGACAGCCAGACTGGTAACAGGTAAAAAGCCATGGGAATCAGTCTCCCCGGTCTTGAGGTCCCTCCACTGGCTGCCTGTACAGGACCGGGTGACATTCAAGACACTCTGCCTCACCCACAAATGTATACAGGGGAACGCTCCCCAATACTTAAGCGAGAAAATAAAGCCCTACGTCACCAAGCGCGTGCTCCGGTCAACCAACCAAAACCTTCTCCATATTCCTAAATCCCGCTACAAATCGAAGGGAGAACGTAGATTTTCGGTCCAAGGACCACGGCTCTGGAATGCTCTACCCACTACCATCCGCTTGGAGGAAAACCATCGGGCCTTTAGGAAAAAACTAAAGACCCACCTCTTCTGAAAGACTGGTACGACTCTGGATGCCAAGCTCCTTGAGGCGATTAAGTTCGCATTTGTTGCGCTATACAAGTTACTCACTCAGAGCCGCGCTATAGACGAAAGACGTCCACAGCGCGGCTCTCAACTGCCGGGTGGACGTCCTTTTATGTGCCCGGCGCATCGCTGAGATGCCGATGCGCGTGCCTGGCAGCCGCGATGTCCGCCAGGTACCCGCGATTGGCGGTGACAGCAGGGACGTGTAGCTCGGTGTGTAAACACAGAGCTCCACGTCCTGTCAGGGAGAGAGGAGACCGATGCTGTGTCCCTAGTACATAGGGACACAGCATCGGTCACCTCCCCCAGTCAGTCCCCTCCACACATGCATAGTTAGAACCCAGGGAATACATTTAACCCCTTCCCCACCCCCTAGTGTTAACCCCTTCCCTGCCAGTCACATTTATACAGTAATTGGTGCATTTTTCTAGCACTGATCGCTGTATAAATGTGAATGGTCCCAAAATTGTGTCAAGTGTCCGATATGTCCGTCACAATATCGCAGGCCTGACAAAAAAATCACAGATCGCTGCCATTACTAGTAAAAAAATAAATCATAAATCTATCCCCTATTTTGTAGGTGCTATAACTTTTGCGCAAACCAATCAATATACGCTTATTGCAATTTTTTTTTTTTTTTTTTTTTAACAAAAATATGTAGAAGAATACGTATCAGCCTAAACCGAGGAAAAAAAAAATATATATATATATATATATATATATATATATATATATATATATATATATATATATTTTTTAAATAGCAATATTATAACAAAAAGTAAAAAATATTGTGTTTTTTTTCCCAAATTTCTTTGTGTATAGCGCAAAAAATAAAAATTGCAGAGATGATCAATTACCACCAAAAGAAAGCTCTCTTTGTGGGAAAAAAAATTATAAAAATATAATTTGGGTACAGTGTTTGACCGCGCAATTGTCATTCAAAATGCGTCGGCGCTGAAAATTGGTCTGGGCAGGAAGGGGGTTTAAGTGCCCAGTAATGAAGTGGTTAATCAGTTCCCAACATCGTGGATGCACACAGGGAACAGCAATATAGAAAAAAGGGACCGAACACACAACATCTAGTATTTGGATCTATATTTATTTATTTATTTATTTTCTGCTAAAAAAAAAATCTGGCCATTTGGTATATAAGCCGACACAAATGTACAAGTTTATAGCAGCTATATTGAACAGAGAGCACTAGATATTGTGTATTCTGTCCCTGTCTTATATATTGCCATTCCCTGTGTGCATCCCGCCATGTTGGGAATCGATTAAAGAAAATGGATAGCACGCCATACAGACAGGGTTACATCCCTTAAAGGGAACCACTTTATGACTCACTGGTAAAACGGGAGTCCTAACATGAGGTGAGTGGAAGATGGCACGGGCACTTTAAGAATTTCATTCTTCTATGTAGTTTTATGCGTCGTGGTGGATCATTAACCACTTGCTTACTGGGAACTTTTACCCACTTCCTGACCAGGCCAATTTTCGGCTTTCAGTACCATCGCACTTTGAGGCTGGGTTCACACTGGTGCGATGCAGGGGAGACCAGTGAATCCTGTATTTAATCACCACTGTGTTTTGTTTGTTTTCCAAAAAACTGAACATTTTGGGGGGCAAAATGTTCTAATTTGTTATGAAATTTTGCAAATCGGTAATTTTTCTTCATTGAGGGGCACTGGTGAGGCTGCATTGACGGGTGACATTGATGGGACCAATGTCCCTGTAACTGAAGCCTGTTATCGGCTTTCTTCTTTTCTCCTCATGCTGTCAGGGCCGCTGTGATTGGCCCTTTACCCCGATCTGTGATCCGCGTAGTCCAAAGGACTCGACGATCACAGCGTGCCACATGAGCAGCTTGATCACAGGAGGACGTCTATGGAAAGTTTCCCGCCGCTCGAAGCCCACGCTGTAGTCTTTCGGCTATAGCGTGGGCAGAAAGTGGTTAAAAATCATTTGACCATGTTTGATATTTTTGAGATATATGGACACTTTGCACTTTTTGTATGATATTTTGGCCATTTTAGCACTTAAGCAGCTTTATATTATGTGTGTTTGGCTGCACTATTAGCAGATTTAGTGTAATATTGAGAGTGGAGTGAAAACACATGGCAGTGTGAGCAGCGACCTGTGTATTTTTATATTTGTATTGGTATATCTTTAACTTCATGTTAGGAAGAGGATGGTTGTGCTAATTAGGATTCATTTTTTAACATTCTGGTAATTTTGGCAACTTTGGTCTTTACTTTAGAACATGCTAAAGGAAAGCTTGTACCAACTAGTAAGCTACCAGTCACACACAGTCTGAAATATGGTCTGTGAATATCTGTGTTCAGAAAAGCCATAACATAGCCTTTTCTACCATGTTACTGAAATTTGTTTTATTTACCTTATTAATGTCGCCCATTCGGAATAACAAATATTTGACAGACATTTCATACATTGTTTTTTTTGTATTTTATTATTGTATATTTATAGGCTTGGATGCTTTCTGTGATGATCCTGTGCTAGTGAAAGCAGTAGAGTCTAAAGCATGCGGTAAAATTCTTGCGATAGAGATACTGCAAAAGACAGAAAAGCCTCTTGTCATACTCTATGATACATCGGGAGATGATGACATAAATATAAATTCCATCTGTCTGAGGGAATTATGCGATCACTCTCTAAGCGTACAGTTGAAGGTAAGTGATCGAACCTGGTTGTGGACTCGTTTATAAAAAAAAATTCTGTAACTGGTATGTCCAGAAGGTTGCCATAATTGGTGGTGTTGAAAGCTTACTACAGTTTTTTAGTTTAGTTCCGAAAATATAATGGTTTCAGCTTGCTTCATAATATCTTTGTAAAAAAACTAAAACGTGTTTTTGTTTGCAAACACAAATGTTTTTTTTTTTTTGTTTTCTCTCAGGTGAATTCTTCCTACTCAAATGTAATTGTGACAAATGTTTGTTCTGATGGTACCTTATTTTGTCAAATCCCATCAAAGGGCCTCACCAAATTATATGAAACTTTGCAGAAAGTTGAAAGCTACTTTGATTCTAAGGTATGCTAATGTTGTAGTATGCTTTATTAATACCTTTTAGCCTAAGTTCACACTGATGCGATGTGATGTAGTACGAATTTAATGCTGTTTTTTTTGGTTTTTTTTAATCTGTGAGAGGTGCGAATTTCAGGAGTTTTGGACATGGCTGCAATTTATGTCCAATTAAATCATGTTAAAAAAAAAAGTGACTTCCTGTGTACTTCCTAAACCTTTGTGGGGGAAAAAAATAGTAGTGGTTTGTTTGTAAAGTCGTTTGGTGTGTTTGTGTTTCAGCCCTTTATGCTCTTGGTTATGGCAGCAGTTGCTACTGCTGCAGCCTTGATAGAGAGGGAGGAAAATAGGAGGATGACAAGAAGATACTGGGTCCATCCAGTTGTAGCAAATAGGGAGGAGCATGGACAGTTCAGGGTCATATATCATGAACTCTGCACACATGAAGAGAAGTATTTCAACTACACATGAATGTCAGTGAGCAGGTGAGTAAATATGAGAGAGATAGTGTCACCTCTTTCATATGCTGTCTATAGGGGAGAGTCAAGTCCTTAAACCGCCCAACCGTGAGGGGCAAAGATTGGGGTTTTAGACCCTGCAACCAGGATCGGCAGATAACAATAGCACAGCGGGGAGATCGCCGCACTAATATCGCTAATGTTAATATGGTGAACTGCATGCCCCAGTGGGCTGAAAGTAAAAAAAAGCCTCTTTGAGAGTCCCTTGTTGCTGCTTATGTGCAATGTTGTCTTTTTGGTTGCAGGTTAAGTTCACAGGGCCTCTGAGTTGGCTGCACTTCCCTACAGAAAACCTTTTTCCTAGTGGTTCATCAGAAAAAAGTGATTTTAAGGCCTCGATCTTCTCTTTAACCTAAAGTGGTTTCTTCATTCAACCAGAATCGGGTTATGTTTAACATCTTTTTGTCCTAATCTTAACCGATTGCCGACCGCGCACTGTTAGAATCACACACACGCACATATATGTATGCGCGTTTCTGTTTTTCTTGGTAGCGGATGCGCACGTGCTGGCCTGGCTGCGTGGTCATTGGTTCCATTACATGCCTATCACCGGTCCCGGGCTATGGATTATTCACCGATCATCTGAGCGTAAGACAGGACAGAGATCTGTGTATGTTTAAACAAATCTCCCTCCAGATAGCGGGGATATGTGGCTTTTTTGTCTCCCTGCAAGGCAGGGAGTAAAAGACCGTCACATCCCAGAGTAAAAACACCTCACAATAAACGCATAAAGACTTGCTAGGCACACAGTTAACCCTTTGATTGCCCCAGATGCCCCTTCCTGCCAAGTGCCATTAGTACAGTGATAGTGAAGTTTATTAGAACTGGTCACTGTATTAGGTTTACTGGAGATGTCAGCGGCAGTTAGTACCCACCCAGTGTGAGTTTGCCCGTCGCGCTACTGCAGTCCTGCTAGAAGTCGCTGATCACCACCATTGCTAGTATTAAAGAAAATGGAATTCCAACATACAGTATCTCACGAAAGTGAGTACACCCCTCACATTTTTGTCAATATTTTATTATATCTTTTCATGTGACAACACTGAAGAAATTACACTTTGCTACAATGTAAAGTAGTGAGTGTACAGCTTGTATAACAGTGTAAATTTCCTGTCCCCTCAAAATAACACAACGCACAGCCATTAATGTCTAAACCACTGGCAACAAAAGTGAGTACACTCCCTAAGTGAAAATTTCCAAATTGGGACCAAAGTGTCAATATTTTGTGTGGTCGCTATTCTTTCCCAGCACTGTCTTAATCTTCTTGGGCATGGAGCTCACCAGAGCTTCACAGGTTGCCACTGGTGTCATCTTTAACTCCTTCATGACGACATCACGGTGCTGGTGGATGTTGGAGACCTTGCGCTCCTCCACCTTCCGTTTGAGGATGCCCCATTGATGCTCATTAGGGTTAGGTCTGGAGACATGCTTGGTCAGTCCATCACCTTTACCCTCAGCTTCTTTAGCAAGGCAGTGGTCGTCTTGGAGGTTTTTGAGGTCGTTGTGTTGGAATATTGCCCTGAGACCCAGTCTCCGAAGGGAGGGGGATCGATCTCTGCTTCAGTATGTGACAGTACATGTTGGCATTCATGGTTCCCTCAATGAACTGCAGCTCCTCAGTGTGGACAGCACTTGTGCAGCCCCAGACCATGACACTCCCACCACCACTATTCTTGACTGTAGGCAAGACACACACTTGTCTTTGTATTTCTCACCTGGTTGCCACCACACGTGCTGAACCAAATACGTTTTTCTTGGTCTCATCAGACCCACAGGACATGGGTCCAGTAATCCGTGTCCTTACTCTGCTTGTTTTCAGCAAACTGTTTGCGGGCTTTGTTGTGAATCATCTTTAGAAGAGGCTTCCTTCTGGGATGACAGCCATGCAGACCAATTTGATGCAGTGTGCGGAGTATGGTTTGGGCACTGACAGGCTGACACCCCACCCCTTCAACCTCGACAGCACTCGTATGTCTGTCTATTTCTCAAAGACAACCTCTTGATATGACACGGAGCACGTGAAGTTCTTTGGTCAACCAAGTTCTGAGTGGAACCTGTCCTGTTAAGCTGCTATATGGACTTGGCCACCATGCTGCAGCTTAGTTTCAGGGTCTTGGCACTCTTCTTAAAGCCTAGACCAGGGGTATTCAACCTGGGGCCCTCCAGCTGTTGCAGAACTGCAAGTCTCACCATGCCTCTGGGAATAATTTTAGCTGACAGCCTTGCAATGCCTCATGGTAAATGTAGTTCCACGACAGCTGGAGGGCCCCAGGTAGCCTACCCCTGCACTAGACCATCTTCATGTAGAGCAACAATTTTTTTTTTTTTTTTCAGATCCTCAGTTTTGTTATGAGGTGCCATGTTAAACTTCCAGTGACCAGTATGAGAGAGTGAGTGTGATAACACCAAATTTTAACACCCCTGCTCCCCATTCACACCTGAGACTTTGTAACACTAAAGGCCCGTACACACGATTGGATTTTCCAGCGGGAATTGTGTGATGGCAGGCTGTTGTCGGAAAGTCTGACAGTTTGTATGCTCCATCGGACAATTGTTGGATTTTCCTCCAACAAATGTTGAATAGCATGCTTTAAAATTTTCCGACAACAAATGTGTGGTCGGATTATCCGATCGGGTGTACAGAAGTCCATCGGCCAAAACTCCAAAGTACAAACAAGCATGCTCGGAAGCAATGCTAAACATAACACAACATTAGCAGAAGTTTCCCAAAGGGTGGCCCTAAAGAGCTGAAAAACACATAATTTCATGTTTGTTGGCTGACAATTCTTTGCTGTTTGTATGCAAGACAAGTTCATGGTCAACGCCCTTCGGACAAAAGTCCTATGCGTTGTCTGCAGAAAATCCGATCGTGTGTACCAGGCTTTACGAGTCACATGACACTGGGAGGGAAAATGGCTAATTGGGCCAAATTTGGAAATTTTTACTTGGGTGTACTCACTTTTGCTGCCAGCAGTTTACACATTAATGGCTGTGTTGTTATTTTGAGGGAACAGCAATTTTACACTGTTAAACAAGCTGTACACTCACTACTTTACTCGCATTGTAGCAAAGTGTAATTTCTTCAGTGTTGTCACATGAAAAGATAGAATAAAATATTAAGACCCCTTTCACACTCGCAGCGTGGCCGCATTAATGGGCGGTGGAGGAGCTGTGTATACATCGCTCTTAAACTGCTCCAAAGATGCTTCTTGCAGGACTTTTTCTAACGTCCTGTTAGTGCACCACTCCAGTGTGAAAGCACTGTGGCTTTCACACTGGGGCTGCAGGGAAGGCATTTTTTCAGGCGAGATTTTAAGCCCTTTAACGCCTCCAGTGTGAAAGGGGTCTTACAAAAATGTGAGGGGTGTACTGACTTTTGTGAGATACTGTATATACCGTCATTTGTAGACCCTTTTCATGAAGACCCATATACACTTTTTTTTTTTTTTTACCAAAGACATGTAGCAGAATACGTTTAAGTGCAAAGAGTGGCCTGGTGATGGGGGGGGGGGGGGGCACAGGGAGCTGAAATGGTTAAAAGAAAAGAGTGGGCATTTTTATTTCTTTTTTGTAAATCCTATTTATCTTGGTTGATGCAGCATCGGTCCGATGCTGCATCTGTCCCCCGCTGACGCTAAACACCACTGATCGCTTGGTTCTCATTGTTCCCGCAGCAGAGAGCTGGCGACTCAGTTTGTGCTCTGCCCTAAAGCCACTGGAGCATGGGCCTTGGAGGGGTGGCAGTGGAAGGTTTAGGCCAGTGACGGCGACCCTTGGCCCCCCAGATGTTTTTGGAACTACATTTCTCATGATACTCAACTACACTGCAGAGTGCATGAGCATGATGGGAAATGTAGTTCCAAAACATCTGGGATGCCAAGGTTCACCATCATTGGTTTAGGCTGTTAGAGGCTGAGCCGGGTACCGTTCTAGGCATTTGGGCAGATCCCCGAACATATGGTTCCGATTTTTCCTGAGCCCAGCGTCCGCCGACTGTCAGCTGAAAACGGGTCACTGTAGTGCAAAACGATCTTCACTCCTGTGATCCACATGAGAAGTACAGAGAAACTAGCTTTGGCTGTACTTTCCTTTAAGCATCCTAGGGTGCTTCAACTTTGGAAGATGTTTGAGCTTATTGAATTTATCTACAGTCTACAGCTTTGTTTTTATATTTTGAACAAGGCAGCCATCAGAAATGTTGTAGCCCCTTACGCAGCTTTAGGCCTGGGCCTCCAGGGCCTGGACACTAATATTCCCCAGCGTCCAAACACTGGCTGTTCCACTGAATCTGCCCACTGGCCATCCCACCTCTTTTTATCTCTTCATATGGTTTTACTGCATTTAGAGGGCAGATCAAGAGCAGCTGATGTTTTTTTCTTTCTTCTTCTTTTGTCATGAAGGGCCCCTTCCTTCCGAGCCCTGTGGCGGAACACCATGGTACAGTTGCAAGTGCAACTCATTTTATGTTTTATTACTTTTTACCATTTTGTTTTTAGTAGCCCTGTAGGGTGGCTTTGATGTATTAGGAGTCTGCCCCCCCCCCCTTTCCTGATAACAGCCCTGATTTTGAGGACTTGTTTGTTCTACCTGAAGGTCCCTGTTGCAAATGTCAGGCTGATTCTTAATCTGCTATTTCTTGGTGGTGTCGTCGGCCTCTGATATCATGGGGTAAGGTTCCTTCATTACTGGTCAAGGCCCCTTCCACCAGGCGTGTCATCACATCTTTGGTATATCAGCATCAAGGTTCTGTTCTGTTCAAGTTTTTAATGTTGCATCCTTCTCTTCACAATTTCTAAATATTACTAGGTAGATGTTCACAATCCTGCAGAAGTCCGTTTTGGGGAAAAAGGTCTTGCAGGCAGTTTTGTATTGGGTTCCCCTATTCTTATTTGGTGTTTGGACATTTTCAGTTCCAAATGCCAGACTGGCTTCCACTTCCACTAGGGACGAGCCCTACATTAAATGGAACACGCAATTTACTATTCAAATATGTTCTTAGTCTCCTCTCGTTGACCTAACTGCTTTTTGCATTCACTTTGTTTGCAGCCATTATTGGAGTACATGTATATCTGTTGGTGTTACTTCTCAGTTATCGTACTCACTGCTGCACTGGGTGCAGGGCCTGTGTTGGATCTTACAGTACTGGCTTCTGCTTAATATGTTCTCATCCAGTCCACAGCCATGGCTGCCCAGAGTGGAGAGGGTCCATCTGCCTACAGTCGGGCAGTGGGCATTGTAGTGTTGATCGAATAACAGTTTGAGCTATATGTCCATTGAATATTCTTTCTGTTTTTGTTGCATTTACTTCACCGTTTGTTTTATTGAGTGTATGACTTCCATGTTACCACTTACGAGATGGCTTTAGTTGGGAGTGGGGTGTCTCATTCTGAGCCATTTCCAACCTTTCTCCCACGTAGGCATGTACCCACCTGGCCAGTGAGCCACCAAATCATGAGTGCCTCAAGAGTATATTCCTCAAGAGTAGCCTTCCACAAACCCTGATTCATTTTTAATTCATCAATCACTAATTCCTACTGTCCAGGGGACTGCTATAGGAACTCTTGTTGCCTCCAACCGTGCTCCTATTTCTCTGTAAATAGATCTGGCATATTTGCCAACCACGCCTTGGTTTTGATGGCTTAACAGCTCCTTTCTAAAAAAGGAGATCCTGGCCACAAGATTGGCGCTGCATGTTCCTGACATTGTCCCTTTTGGATCTGGTCAGATTTGTGCTTTCGCTAGAAGCAAGGGGTAACACTACCAAGGCCCTTGTTGTCATCCAGGCTGCCCACTCCAAGAAGATCCTTCTCTATCGACCAAAATTTTGATTGGGTGAACTGGGCATTTCTTGATAAGATTCTGCAGTATTTAGTAGAGTTGTACCGATACTAGTATCAGTATCGGGACCGATACAGAGCATTTGCGCGAGTACTTGTACTCGCGCAAATGCTGCCGATACCCTGTCCGATACTGACAAGAGAGCGGAGAGCGGGGTGGAGAGCACTGATGGCTCCAGCACAGGTGGCTCTGAGCGCTTATACACAGCCTTCTCCTCATCCATGGAGCCGGGGAGAGAAGGGGGGGGATCCCGGACACACATTACCCCTCGGGTCACCTTGGCTGGAGTCACTACAGCAGCCATACAAGTCCTCCAGTTCCCAGCACAGCGCCTCCACACCGCCCGGCATCCCAACTCCATGACGGGCACACACCCAGACCCCGCTCACTCCTCCACAGGGGAAGACTATCCTAGGAACACCAAGTCCCGCAAACCCATGCCGTACGGCTCTTAGGGGTGAAAGGTGAGCGCGGACCGCCCACTGCTGACATCAGCACCTGTGATTGGTTAGCCGTGCTTAACTCTGAATGGCGGCAACAAGGACGAGGATCGTCTTCCTGTTTATGTGGCTGCGGTGAGGTAAGAACGTGTCACTGGATAAGTGTGTGTGTGTGTGGGGCACCAGGGTGGGCACTCACCCTCTACACCCCTCCTTCACTTTATTCTCCATATGTGTGTATGGGGGAGAGAGTACATTACCCCAGGAAGAACGACTGCTCTCCACATACCGGCATCCCCCACTGCTCCTCCTATCTCCTACAGGCCTACCAATCACTGTGTAGTGCCAGGCCTGCCTGGGGAAAGCCAATGCTGGCTGTGAACATCTCATTTGTACTTTATTATAACTTTACACTAAACAATTTGTACAATTCTGATTTCTTCTAATCATACACTATATAAAACCTGATTTCTTCTAATTATACACTATATACAATCTTCCCACTGACCACCAATGTAAGGGGCATTCTTAAATTTGAAAACTGTCACGCGACATTAAAAAAAGTATCAGTAATCGGTATCTGCGAGTACATGGGAAAAAAAGTATCGGTACTTGTACTCGGTCCTAAAAAATAAATAGAACCCAACAGGGATGTCTCTTGTCCGCATTAATATTTTGATGCTAGAGCCCTTTCTTTGTAGAATTAGTGACAATCCAGAGAATGGCCCTTCTGTAGGAATACCATTTCCTGAAAAATGTGTATGCGGATGATCATCTTTTTCATCACAAACCCTGTGAAGTCCCTTCTGAGCCTTTTGACCGAATTGGAAAGCTATGTATCGCTTTCCAACTTTTGCGTAATTTCCTGAAGTCAGAGGCGTTAAACATCCCTATACCTGAATCATCTACCAGATACCACAAGAGCAACTTCCCAATGAATTGCGAGATGTCGTATATTCGATATCTGAGTACTAACCTTCCCAGGAACCTAGAAAATACTTTTAGGATCAATGTTTCACCTCTTTTGTCAGTGATCAAACAGGATCTGTCAACCTGGTAGGAGTACTTTTCATTGTTCAACAAATATTAATAAAATTAACATTTATGCACTGCATCCTGTACCATTTGCAGGCTCTTTCTGTTCGTATTCCTGAATTGTTAGAAAGCCATCAATAGAACCTTTACTCAGTTTATATGGGCTCAAAAACAACCCCAGGCACTCTCCCTTAGTCGCTCTTGTTTTTAGCTAAACTACATGGCCCTACCGAGGCTGCTGACATTTAAATAGGGTCATCAACTGGTGCTGCCATGGTCCCTTAACCACCAGAAGACTCCGCCCCCCCCTTCTGACCGGGTCATTTTTCGCTTTCGTTCATTGACGGGCACAGCAGTTTAATTCTTGACCTTGGGGTTATACCGCCACCTTCAGGAGAGGACTAGGCAGAACATGTAAATAGCAAAACTGCACAGTACTGCCCATGGGGCGGTCCTACTGGCTATAACCCCTGGCACTGCATCCAGCAGCTCAGTTTTTTTTTTTTTTTTTGCCCAGTGAAGAAGGACCTGGCTCCCGGTGGGGACCATTTGTCCCCGAGATTTTTAAATTTTTTTCTGGATTTTGATTCCTGTGATCTACGATCAACAGCTGTGCTGTTGATAGTAGACTGGATAGTAGGCTGGATAATATAGATCCTGGTAGTTTCCCCAGCCCGACCATCGAGCGTGAGCAGGCCCTAGCTACGTGTTGGGCCAGCCACAACATGCCTTGTCTGATCCAGGGTTGGAGAGCTATATGACCGGCTACTGCTGTCCGTGTCGCAGTGTGCCATGGCCGACAGCCACCCCGTACCGCTCGGGTGATGGGTCTGTCCGGAATGTGTCCAGCAGTACCCACAGGAGGGGTAAGTATGGTTTCACCTGTCTCGGCAGGCCGGAGCAGCTGTGCATTCCCTGGGTGGTCAAACTGGGGGTCTCATTCTCCTCTTCTTCTCTCCCTGTCATTTCCCTCCTCCCCATGCTTGGGCCGCTGCGCGCGGGTCTTCCGGTGGGCTCCGTGTCTGGGTGCTCGGGCTCCGCTGTTTTCGCCCTGTTTTTTTTTTCGAGGGAGGGGGTCTTTTGGTGTGCACATTTGGGAGGCCTCTGCGTGGCCGCACCATTTTTCAGTATGCTTTTATCAGGAAGTTCAGCGGCTATTTTCCTGTAGCTTTAGTCAGGAGGTCCAGCGGCCATTTTCCTGTAGCCTTGGTCAGGAAGTCCGACGGTCTTCTTTCCGGAGCCCTCAGGCTGGCTGAGGCTGGCCGGTGGCCATTTTTGCTGTTGTCCCAGCTTGGTTTTTGCCTCCTAGCGCTGGTTATCTTTCTGGAATGGCGCAAATTACACAGAACACCTCATGAGGGAAAGCGGACGGCGACATAGCACAGCACGGGCCGGGGTGGTGAGTACTGCAGGGGGCCCCTCAGACTGTGGCAGCTAGGAGGGTGGACTTTTGAGGTAACTGGCCTGCGGTCCTTGCGGGTGTCAGTCAAGTGTGGGTATCAGGACACGTACTTACCGAGACCGAGATGCTGCGGACGGCTCACCTTTGCGAACTGGCGCGAACCTTCCTCCGAGGGTGGAAACAGAGAGAGGGAAGCATCAGAAGGCACCGGAGGATAGCTGGGTAGTAGCCGAGGTGAAGATCACAAGTGTGGGATCCGGAACCACAGGATACGTTAGAAGCCGGAAGCCAATGCAAAGTCAATCAGGAGCAGGAATAAGGAAGTCCAAGAAGCAAGCCAGGTTCAGGGAACGGAGACAGCAGCAAGTCCGAGATTCAAGCCGGGATCAGGGTTCACAGAGAGAAGCGAGTCCAAAGTCCAGAGCCGGGGTCAGGGGTAAGAGAAGGCAGCAATCCGATAAACGTGCCAAGGTCAGGTATCTAGTCAAGCAATCAGGTAATCCAGGTCAAGAGGTTAGTTCAAGTGATAAAGCACATACAGGAACTGATGACAAACCAGCAATTAGCAAAGGGGAAGGGGCTGGCTTAAATAGGCCGCACTGGCCACTGATTGGTCCACAGAAGTACAGGTTCAGGACCAGGTTCCAACGGACAGCACACAGAATAGCACTGAGCAGTGGCTCAGAGACAAAAGAGCTGGGCCTGCAATGGAGAGATCCTGGGTTCGATTCCACCCAGGACCAACTGGGGAAACAGACCGTGGAAGGTCTGCGCCCTGACAGTGGGTCAGCATGACGTCAGAAGCTAGCGCTTCTTCCCCAGACATACCTGTGGTGGCAACTTGTTCCCTGCACCTGCGGTGCCTATGGCCGCTGTGTCAGCTGTCCTGGAGTTCTTCGTTGCCAGGGTGGAAGCGGTGTGCGGGCGCAAGGGGGCTAAAAAAAGCTCCGATTCAAACTCTGGCCTTGCTGTGGCACAAGGCCCTTGTTCTGACGTGTCAGAGGATGCGGTCCAGGACCATTCGGACAGTGAGGATGACTCTGTGTCCGGGTCAGCGCAGGAAAGGGCGCTTGTAGGAGCTTATCACAGCAGTGCGAGATACCCTAAAGATAGAGGATACGGCGGGGGCATCTACAGAGGTGTCGGTCCCTTTTGGGTTCCACAAGCCAGCCCGCATGGCTAAGGTGTTTCCCTGCCTAACTTACTTTGATAAGTTTGTTTACAAAGAATGGGAACGGCTGCAGCTGCCCCTTTTGAGGAGAGTTTCCTGAAGAAATGGACATCTCCACCGATTGTGGACCCCCAGGTCTCAGTCAAATAAGGTAACCACATGTTCACGGTCCATGTTCACGGTGGTGGGGTCAGCTTTGCGGCCAGTATTGGCATGTCCCTGGTGTCACAAATGCTTACTTAAAATTGTTGCATTGGGAGCTAGAAAAGCAACCGGCTTCCCCGTTCTTCGTGGAACTGGCAGACCAGTTGGTGCATGGCCTTAAGTATGTCTGTGACGCGGTCTTAGATACGCCCCCCTTGCTTTCTAGAGCCTCAGTATCTGCGGTGGTGCTCCCTCGCCTGATTTGGCTAAAATGCTGGTCTGCGGACCAGGCATCTAAGAAGGCTCTGGCAGATTTGCCCTTCCATGGAGGGTGGTTATTTGGAGCCTTGCTGAATGACATTATTAAAAATGTTACTGGAGGTAAGAGTACGCTGCTCCCTCAATCCAGAAAAGGTAAGGAGCTACGCCGTAGGCCTCGGCCCTCCTTTTCCGCTCGGGTCTGCAGGTAAGCGTTCCCATGCAGACAAGGTGCCCGCTGAGGGACAGAAGCGTCCCTTTTTTCGCAAGCCGAGCAAGTCTGCGGCTGCATGAAGGTTTGCCCCTGCCCGATTCTCGGGTGGGGTGTCGACTTCGGGAGTTTGCAGCTCGGTGGACCTCCCTCCTTTCTGACCAGTGGGTTTGTGAAGTGGTTTCATCAGGATACAAGATGGTTTCTTTCTTGTCCGCCAAACAGATTTTTTTTCCCTCCAACCTTCCTCTTTTCCCGTCGCGTCGGGGGGGCCCTGTTTGGGGCAGTACAAGACCTGCTGAGGCGTGGGGTGATAGTACCTATCTCGTCGCCGGAAAGGTTTCGGGGATTTTACTCCAATCTGTTTGTAGTCCCAAAGAAGGAAGGGGTCCGTCTGATCCTGGATCTCAAGGCCCTCAACTGCTTTGTCAAAGTACAAAGGTTCAGGATAAAATCTGTTCACTCTGTGGTCGCTGCACTCCATCCAGGGGATTTTCTGACGTCCTTGGACATTAAGGACGCATACTTGCATGTCCCCATAGTTTTTTGCGGTCGGGGACGGGCACTACCAATTTGTAGCTCTTCACTTTGGCCTGGCGCCGGCACCAAGGGTTTTCACCAAGGTGCTCGCCCCGATTCTGGCTTTGCTGAGACAGCGAGGTATCGCAATCGTGGGCTATCTGGACGAACTCCTTAGAGCAGCTTCCGCCATAGGGGAAAATGTGGCTATCGCCAGTCAGATTCTGCAGGAGTTTGGTTGGGTACTGAACCCCCAGAAGTCGGTGCCGACTCAACGCCTGGAGTACCTGGGCTTGATTCTGGACTCCTCAGAGATGAGTTTTTCTCCCTTCAGAAAAACTGCAGGCTGCGGTTAAGCTGTTGGCGTCCCGCAGGTGGTCGTCACTGCGCTTTTGCATGCGAGTCCTGGGTCTCATGGTGGCCACTTTCGAGGTGGTACCGTATGCTCAATTTCACACTTGAGTCTTGCAAAAGGAGATTCTGTCCAACTGGGACAAGTCCCCGTTGTCTCTGGATTGTCAGATTCGGGTGACCCACCTAGTCAGGGAATCCCTGGTCTGGTGGCTGAGGTCTCCGGCCCTTCGGTCCGGGAAGTCGTTCATTCCTTTTCATTGGACGGTGATCATGACAGACACCAGCCTGACCGGTTGGGGGGGAGTTTGGGAGGGACAGTCGGCTCGGGGTCGCTGGACGCAGGAAGAATCCCACCTGCCGATCAATGTGCTGAAACTTCGGGCGATCAGGCAGTGCCTCTCCACATGGTCACGGAGGCTGCAGGGACGCCCAGTCAGGATCCATTTGGACAACGCCACGGCGGTGGTGTATGTCAACCATCAAGGAGGAACAAGGAGCTCGGCTGCAGCATTGGAGGTCGCTTACATCCTGAGGTGGGCAGAGCGACACGTGCTGACTCTATCGGTCGTGTACATTCCGAGCATAGAAAACTGGCAAGCACACTAAGTCGTCGGATGCTGGACCAAGGTGAATGGTCACTACATCCGGAGGTTTTTCTACTCCTTTGCCTGAGATGGGGCATGCCAGACATGGATCTACTGGCTTCTCGACTCAATCGGAAGGTATCGAGGTTTGTGGCCAGGTCCAAAGATCCCTGGGCGGACGCGGACATGTTGGTCGCCCCATGGGGGGCATTATCGGGATTTATGCCCCCCCTTTACTGAAACTTCTCCCTCATCTGGAGACCGAGGGGATTCCAGTGATTCTAATTGCCACAGATTGGCCTCTGCGTCCCTGGTATGCCGACATAGTTCGGATGGTGGCGGATGTTCCTTGGCACCTGCCGATGCGAGAGGACCATCTGTTGCAGGGTCCTATAATTCTTCCTGTTTTACAGTCGCTGGCTTTAACGGCATGGCTGTTGAAGGTCAGGTGCTAAGGGACCGAGGTCTGTCAGATTCGGTAATCTCCACCATGCTGAGGCGCGGGAGTCCTCTTCTCGGAAGATTTATCATCGCACGTGAAAGGCCTACATCTCTGTGTGAGGAGATGGGGTGGCGTCCACGTATGTATTCGGTTTACTGGATCCTGCTTTTTTTGCAGCGGGAGTAGCTCAAAAACTTGCCTTAAGCACCGTTAAGGGGCAGATATCGGCCTTGGCTGTCCTTCTTCTTTTTTTTTTTTTTTTTTTTAAGCGACCCCTGGCAGCTCATTCATTGGTATGTACTTTTGTGCAAGGGGTTCGGCATGTGGTTACTCCGGTTCGGCCACTGCTGCTTCCGTGGGATTTAAATCTGGTGCTCTCGGTGCTTCAGAAACCACTGTTTGAGAACATTAGGGAAATCCCTCTATTGACACTCTCTCAGAAAATAGCCTTTCTGGTGGCGATTACCTCTGCCAGAAGGGGTTCTGAGTTGGCGGCCTTGTCTTGCAAGTCTCCTCACTTGATTCTCCACAGGGATAAGGCAGTGCTACGCCCGTAGCCTTCGTTTCTGCAAAAGGTTGTTTTGGCGTTTCATCTCAATTAGGACATTGTGATTCCATCCTTCTGTCCTCGGCCGTTGCATCCTAAAGAGGTTGCTTTGCATTCCTTGGATGTGGTTCGGGCTCTGAGGTGTATCTGTCTGCTACGGCTACTTTTTCTGAGGTTAGATTCACTTTTTGTGTCGGTAGCTGGTCCAAAGAAGGGTCTGGCGGTCTTGTCTACCACCATTTCTCGGTGGATTAGACAGATCGTGATCCAGGCTTATGCCTTAAAAGGACAGGCACTTCTCTTTCCTGTCACGGCACATTTGACCAGGGCAATTGGTGCCTCCTGGGGTTTCCAACATCAAGCGTCAGTTTCCCAGGTGTGTAAAGCGGCGACCTGGTCGTCCGTTCACACTTTCACAAAATTTTACAAGGTTGATGAGCATGCATCTGTGGATGCTTCCTTCATCCGCAAGGTTTTGCAGGCAGCTGTTCAGGGTGGCAACTCCTCCATTGAGGAGCTCTGGTTGTTACGGGTGGAGTTTTTTGTTTGCTGTTCCCACCCCTCTTTTTTTGACACTGCTTGGGGACGTCCCTAAGGTCAAGCATTAAACTGCTGTGTCGTTCAATGAACGAAGGAGAAAATATAATTTTTGTACTCACCGTAAAACCCTTTTCTCTGAAGTTCATTGACGGACACAGCACCCACCCCTCCTTTCTATGTTTGTACTGCATTTTGACGAACTGAGCTGCTGGATGCAGTGTGAGGGGTTAAAGCCAGTAGGACTGCCCCCTGGGCGGTACTGTGCAGTTTTGCTGTTTTTACATGTTCTGCCTAGTCCTCTCCTGAAGGTGGTGGTATAACCCTAAGGTCAAGAATTAAACTGCTGTGTCCATCAGTGAGCTTCAGAGAAAAGGATTTTACATGGGCAGATCGCAGTTCTGTGTGTCTGCCCAAGGATCGGTGGGTGCTGGAGGACATTGAGTACCTTGCACCCACTAATCACAGCGAAAGCAAGCTGACAGCAGCTCGCATGTGCGCCCTACCCAGAAGTGTTGGCTTGTGTGTATACAGTGATGAAAATAAGTATTTGAACACCCTGCTATTTTGCAAGTTCTCCCACTTGGAAATCATGGAGGGGTCTGAAATTGTTATCGTAGGTGCATGTCCACTGTGAGAGACATAATCAAAAAAAAAAATCCAGAAATCACAATGTATGATTTTTTAAAATATTTATTTGTATGATACAGCTGCAAATAAGTATTTGAACACCTGAGAAAGTCAATGTTAATATTTGGTACAGTAGCCTTTGTTTGCAATTACAGAGGTCAAACGTTTCTTGTAGTTTTTCACCAGGTTTGCACACACTGGAGGAGGGATTTTGGCCCACTCCTCCACACAGATCTTCTCTAGATCAGTCAGGTTTCTGGGCTGTCGCTGAGAAACACGGAGTTTGAGCTCCCTCCAAAGATTCTCTATTGGGTTTAGGTCTGGAGACTGGCTAGGCCACGCCAGAACCTTGATATGCTTCTTACAGAGCCACTCCTTGGTTATCCTGGCTGTGTGCTTCGGGTCATTGTCATGTTGGAAGACCCATCTTCAAAGCTCTAACTGAGGGAAGGAGGTTGTTGCCCAAAATCTCGCAATACATGGCCCCGGTCATCCTCTCCTTAATACAGTGCAGTCGCCCTGTCCCATGTGCAGAAAAACACCCCCAAAGCATGATGCTACCACCCCCATGCTTCACAGTAGGGATTGTGTTCTTGGGATGGTACTCATCATTCTTCTTCCTCCAAACACGGTTAGTGGAATTATGACCAAAAAGTTCTATTTTGGTCTCATCTGACCACATGACTTTCTCCCATGACTCCTCTGGATCATCCAAATGGTCATTGGCAAACTTAAGACGGGCCTTGACATGTGCTGGTTTAAGCAGGGGAACCTTCCGTGCCATGCATGATTTCAAACCATGACGTCTTAGTGTATTACCAACAGTAACCTTGGAAACGGTGGTCCCAGCTTTTTTCAGGTCATTGACCAGCTCCTCCCGTGTAGTCCTGGGCCGATTTCTTTGCTCTAAGGTATTTTAGGGTCAACTGATTTCAATGGCCCCTTCCCTGTTCTTCCCCATTATAGGGAATCCATCTTTTTAGTCCAGGACTTTTTGATCCAAGCTTTACTGCCTTAAGGCACTCGTGCTTGTTTCAAGCTGGAAAATTTGTATGCTCTGGCCACTGTCCATCCCGGAACAGCGAACGTCAAACCCTGCCCTACGCACTTTGACTTTCTGGAATAAAATACAACTTTTACACTTGCTAGTCTGTCTATCCTCAGCGCCATCCTTTGCTTACTGTCATACCCAATTTTAACAGCTGTGTGATGAACCGAAAACTCTGAGTCATGCAATTTCTCTGACATATTTACTTGATACTCTTCTGGCAGAGTTCAAACTGCCATATATTGCCAAACAGAATGAGATGTTCGCATCACCCTTTCCAGTAAACAGATTGATTGGGTACTCCTCTTCATGTACAAAACATCAGTATGTTCCAAATACCAAGAATCCAAGGTCAAACCACTTTAGGACCCCCCAATACTGTTGCAGTGGGTGGACTGCACAGGCAGGCTTGGCAACGTACACAGCAGATTTTGGTTCCCGGTACTCTGATGTTATGAGCGGCTAGGGGATCATGTGATCGCTATTCCATCACATAAAACAGCTGTTATTTATAACTGTTCTGCTTTTTAAAGTAATTGTCTAACATCGATCACATGGTTCCCTTGACCAATCACGGCACCCTGTACCATGTGATTAGCTGTAGCCAATAACAGCATGTTAACAGAAAGCGAGCTGTGCTGAATGGAAACCCATTCATGACAATTCAAAACATTGCTGCTTAGTGTTAATCACTGTAATAGCAGTCGCAGTGTTACAGTACCAAACGCATCATTCACCCCAGGGAGAAAGTTGCTAAACTTTTTTTGTTTTCAATACATACTTTGTTAAAAGGACTCATGCCTGCCTTTTGCTGCTATAAATGCAATTAAGCTTTAAGCAGCATAAATACAGATGAACAACAAAAAATTCAGAGAGCTAGAAAGCTATACGTTTTCGCCTCTTACTGCATACGTACACCTCGGTCACATTCGCTGCTTGGAGTGCACTGTATGTCAGCCATCCTGTTCACCCATAGTAACAAAAAGAACCGTCTCATGTGTGCGCACTATAAGAGCCCTTTCACACTGAAAACGCCTATAGCGGTAAAACGCAGCTATTTTACCGCATTCGCGGTAAAATTACCGCGACGCTGCGGGCGTTTTGACAGCGTTTTACAAGCGTTATTGGAGCATGGTCGTCAAAGGACAACCCCACCTCTCTACATCACTTCCCGTTTACTTCCTGCTATCTCGTGGAGGTGAGAAGAAGGCACAGAAAGAAGATGGAGTTTATGGAGCTTTTTTTGTTGTTTGTGCTACTCTATTGGGAGAATATCCACCAACAGAGGCAGAAACGTCGCTATTGGGTTCATCCCATCCTCCAAGCACACACCTCAAGTGGACAATTTGCGTTGCTATATGAGGACTTGAGAGTGCACCCAGACAAGTTCAGAAATTACACTCGGATGAGCATTGCAACATAAGTATCTATATCCTAATCCAGCTCCCAATAGTTTTGAATCCCTAACCCTAACCGTAACCCAGCTCCCAATAGTCCAAAATCCCTAACCTCACTCCCAATAGTCCCAAATCCCTAATCCCGCTCCCAATAGTCCCAAATTATAAACCTACAGTAGTATAAACATATTCATTATTAGATCTATTTTAACATACTTTAAAATATATTAATCTTTCTGTTTCTTTTGGAGTATATAGTATTTTGAGTGTACTACATACTGTATATTGTGTGATTATTTTTGTCATGTACTAAACCTAATAAATGTAAATTTGTTTTCTTTTATTTATATAATTAATACCTTTCAAACATCAATACTGAATGTGATTACGGTTCTGGATTTGGGACTATTGGGAGCGGGGTTAGGGTTAGGGATTTGGGACTATTGGGAGCGGGGTTAGGGATTTGGGACTATTGGGAGTGGGATTAGGGTTAGGGATTTGGGACTATTGGGAGCAGGATTAGGGATTTGGGACTAGTGGGAGTGGGGTTAGGGATTTGGGACTATTGGGAGCGGGATTAGGGTTAGGGATTTGGGGCTAGTGGAAGCGGGGTTAGGGATTTGGGACTATTGGGAGCGGGGTTAGCGATTTGGGAGTGGGCTTAGGGATTTGGGACTAGTGGAAGAGGGGTTAGGGTTAGGGATTTGGGACTAGTGGAAGCGGGGTTAGTGAATTGGGACTATTGTGAGTGAGATTAGGGTTAGGGATTTGGGACTATTGGGAGCAGGATTAGGGTTAGTGAATTGGGACTATTGGGAGCGGGGTTAGGGATTTGGGACTATTGGGAGTGGGATTAGGGTCAGGGATTTGGGACTATTGGGACTAGTGGAAGTGGGGTTAGGGATTTGGGACTAGTGGGATTAGGGTTAGGGATTTGGGACTAGTGGAAGCAGGGTTAGGGATTTGGGACTATTGGGAGCGGGGTTAGGGATTTGGGACTAGTGGGATTAGGGTTAGGGATTTGGGACTAGTGGAAGCAGTGGTTAGGGATTTGGGAGTGGGATTAGGGTTAGTGAATTGGGAGCGGGGTTAGGGATTTGGGACTATTGGGAGCAGGATTAGGGATTTGGGACTATTGGGAGCAGGATTAGGGTTAGAGATTTTGGACTATTGGGAATGAGATTAGGGTTAGGGATTTGGGACTAGTAGAAGTGGGATTAGGGTTAGAGATTTGAGACTAGTGGAAGTGGGGTTAGGGATTTGGGACTAGTGGAAGCGGGATTAGGGATTTGGGACTATTGGGAGCGGGGTTAGGGATTTGGGACTATTGGGAGCGGGATTAGGGTTAGGGAAGTGGGATGTTCTGGTACTCACGTTTGTTGTTTTTTGGTTTGTTTTAGCTTTTCCCAGTCGGGTATGTGCCACCATGTTCCAGCTTTTTTCTTTTCTTGATTCTATTTGAAAAATTTATAGTTTTTGAGATCCCATAGATGTTCTCTTTTCTGCTTGTATGTTAATTTTTTTGTGAGATCATGTGACGTTTCTACAGCTCGGGGCGTTTTTACCGCATTTTCAATTCATTTCAATGGAGAGGGGCGTTTTTGGAGCGTTTTTTTCAGCGCTCAAAAGCTGCTCCAAAGATGCTGCTTGCAGGACTTTTCTCAACGCTCCTCCAGTGCAACTCCTCAGTGTGAAAGGGTCCATTGAGATGCATGGGGTGCGTTTTAATAGCGCTATTTTTACCGCGAAAACGTGGCAAAAACGCACCAGTGTGAAAGGGCTCTAAAGAGAAGGCAGCGGAGATGTGTGGCATTGGGTAGGGGCTGCACACTGAAGATCCCTGAAGCGGGTATAAAGGTAAGTATTTAATACCACTCGCTACAAGCTTTTAATTGAAGGATTTTGTAGTGACTTTTGCAGCAGTCTGTCTTGATGTGGCTTTTGTTACATTCACTGTAACCAACTATTGCACATAGGCAACTACTAGGTGAATGAAATTCAGAGGATGCTCATATTGTACGTTGTTTTTTATATATATATATATATATATATATATATATATATATATATATATATATATATATATATATATATATATATATATATATATATATATATATATATATATATATATATATATATATATATATATATATATATATATATATATTGTGTGTGTTTGTGTGTGTATATGTGTGTATGTGTATATATATATATATATATATATATATATATATATATATATATATTGTGTGTATATATATATATATATATATACATACACACACACACACGGCTCAAAATTTCAAGTCCTGAGCTACTAGCCAGGCCTTAAGGGTTACTCGCCACTAGTTGATCCAACCAATCCCTACCCTGCACCACCCCTAATTCCGCCCCTAAACACGCCCTCATAAATTCTCATGAAATGACACTTACATGTTTTATGCAGAATTAAGTTACAAACTTTATCAGTGCAGCCACACCTGTGCCCATCATTGTAGCCTCTGCTTACTGTGCCCACCATTACGGCCTCTGCTCACTGTGCCCACCATTGCCGCCTCTGCTCACTGTGCCCACCATTGCCGCCTCTGCTCACTGTGCCCACCATTGCCGCCTCTGCTCACTGTGCCCACCATTGCAGCATTTAGTCACTGTGCCCACTATTGCAGCCTTTACTCACCTGTGAAGAGGATCGCCCCATGGGAAGAGGAGCTGGGATGGAGGGGGGGGAGGGAGCGCGGGTTCTGCTAAATCCCTGCATGCCGGCGGTACCCGCGCTCAACCCCCCCCCCACTCCCAGCTCCTCGCCAGAAACAATTTTTCATTCGCAAAATACACACACACACACACACACACACACACACACACACACATAATATGTGTGTGTGTATTTTGCGAATGAAAAATTGTTTCTGGCGAGGAGCTGGGAGTGGGGGTAGCCTGCCCTTCCTGATGATGGTATTGTGGTCGTATATAGACAGCCTAAGTATCATGCAGTCTTGTTGATCTGCCTATGGTTAGCTGTAAGTATCCATTATTATCTACTGACTATAAAAAGGATTGGAGTTTAAGTTATTTAGTAATCATTTATTTGTCTAATAGTCATTGTTTGTAATGCATATTTGTTTGACTTTTTGGGCATATGTTGAATGTGATGATGCATTTTCCTTTTTATTTTTTATATTTTATTTTTTTATATATAATGTATGATAGCGAAAGCTGAACATGTTTTATTATGTTTTCAGTAAAAGATGGAAATATTTTTCTTTTACCAGACTGTCACTTCGAATGTATTTGTTTCTCTCCCCTTCTGCGGGAAGATATGCTTGTTCCAAAGCAATGACAAATGGGCACGTGTGGAGGTGAGTTTTATAAAAAAAATTTGCAGGGAAGTTGGCTGAGGGTACTGCCTTCCTCTTTTTCTACAAAGGAGTCAGAAATTCAGTTTTCTGGAAATTTATTGTGCAACCTGTCCACCTGTTTTCTGTTCGTCTGTCAGCGCATGCGGCACAAACTGGGTACAGATGTACATCTGTGAAATGGCAAAACTATGGTATCCAAAATTGCTCAAGGGCAGAACTTTTAAAAGCTTTTATCGCTCAGTAATGTACAGTTAACAGTGAATAATGGCCCAAGAATTATTGCGGTCACTCCAACTTTCGCAATATGTGGCACAATTCTTGCTTTCACGCGTAGATGCATATGACTTGCATATTACATATTTATTATGTTTTAATTTCTTTAAAGTGATTGTAATGCTTTAAATGTTTTTTTCGTTAAATTAATAAATGTCATACTTGCTGCTCTGTGCAGTGGTTTTGCACAGAGCAGGCCCGGTCCTCCTCTTCTGTCCTGGATTAACCCCCCTCCCGCTTTATGCCCCCATAGGAAGCCACTTCCTTTGGGGGCACTTGTGTGCTTGATCCCGAGTCGGTGGTGTTTGTTTATCCAGACACACAGCCTGGCTCGGCCCCACTTCCCATTCTCTGCTCATGACAGCTCTGATTACTGACAGCAGCTGTAGTCAATTGCGCTCAGCCAAGTCTGCAAGAGCTGGGGGAGAGGGGAGAAGAGCTGCTACAGATGTGCACAGCACTGGCTTGAGATCGAGCTCTGTTAAATATTTACAGGGGGAGCTACTATTAAAGGCTTTTTTACAACCACTTTAACTTTCTGTGGCTTAGGGGCTTAACAAGCCCCCTATGTTATAGCATAATGAAAGTGACTTGTACTTAAAAGTTATTTGCCGGCTGAAAGATTGATACCAAGGTCATGACTGCAGCTTGTATTAACCACTTATTACCGACAATGTAGATATATGTTGGGTGGTCCTTTAAGTGGTTAAACCTGAATTTTTCAGCATGTCAATTTTCAAGCTGTATATTGACAGCTAGAAATGTTTTTTCACAGGGAAATCTGAGGTTTTAACTGATTGAATATTATGCTTATGGTGTCCACACTCCTTTGCAGATAACAAGTGTCCACAGCAGTCGTACATTAGATGTTCAGTTTCTAGATTCTGGAACCATTGCTTCTGTGAAAGTGTCCGAACTGAAAGAAATTCCCTCTCCATTTTTGCGAGATATAATCTCGATACCACCTCAGGTACTCAAAATGTTGTAACAGATTATTGTACCATTTCATCTTCCTCCTAACTTTTTTTCTTCTTTTCTAAATCCTATTCAAACTCTGTCTGTTTTAAGCAATGTGGTCAATGTTAGTGCAACAAAAATCCTACATAATGCACTTGAAAGAGCTTTGAACATCTTTGAATTTATGTTGGAAAGTGCAATCATAAACGCATAGTGCTCCATTTATTTTAATACCATTTTTTTTTAGTTGTCCTGACTGAACTTAAAGTGGATCTTCACTGCATCTGACCCTTGAAAACACACTTTGATTCATTTTTAAAAGTCAAAGCAAACTCCCCTATTGATCTATGTATCTAAGCTTTTATTTTGTTGAGAAAGCACTTTGATGTGGCCATCTTGAGTAAGGGCAGATGATTCCTGTAGCATTTAGTTCCTTAAATCTATCTGCCCTTAGCTCATGCATGCAGGAGTGTGTTCTTCGCTGAGCAAACCTCTCTGAGCAAACCCCTCCGACTCTCCTGAAGACTCCTGGGATGTATGACATAATTTGCCTAGGTAATCAACCAGAAAGTAAAGGAAGTAATGTAAAAATTAATTACCATAAATAAAACCAGTAAGAGCCCATTCACACGGGTCTAACTTTGAATCCGACTTCAAGTCGGCCCTAGTCGCCTCAAGTCGTGCTGCATGAAGAAATCAATGTAAGTGAATGGAGTTGTCTTAATGCACACTACTGCAGTCGCTCCGACTTGAAAAAAGGTTCCTGTACTACTTCAATCCGACTTCTAGGCGACTTGTACCCATTGATTTCAATGGAAATTGTCTCCAAGTCGGATCCCCGTTTATAGTGAGGCAACTTTACAGGAAGTCGTCCCAGTGTGAACCGGCTCTAAGGCAAACCCCTCCCTCCCACAGAGCTGGTATTTGGTATGAATCATGAGGGGAAACTCCGCGCCAAATTTTAAATAAAAAACCGGCATGGGTTCCCCCTCCAAGAGCATACCAGGCCCTTAGGTCTGGTATGGATTTCAAGGGGAACCCCTTACACCAAAAAAATGGCGTGGGGGGTTCCCCCAAAATCCATACCAGATACTTACCTGAGCACGCAGCCTGGCCAATCAGGAAAGGGGGTGGGGACTAGCGAGCGCCCCCCTCCTGAATCGTACCAGGCCACATGCCCTCAACATGGGGGGGGGGGTAGGTGCTTTGGGGGCCCCCCACCCCAAAGCACCTTGTCCCAATGTTGATGGGGACGAGGGCCTCTTCCCGACAACCCTGGCCGTTGGTTGTCGGGGTCTGCGAGCGGGGGGCTTATCGGAATCCTTAATCCTTTATTAAGGGGGCATCCAGATCCCAGCCCCCCACCCTATGTGAATGAGTATGGGGTACATCATACCCATTCACCTGGGGGGGAAAAAGTGTCAAGAAAAAAAACACACCAGACAGGTTTTTAAAGTAATTTATTAGTCAGCTCCGGGGGTGGTCTTCGGATTTCGGGGTCTTCAGACTTCTCAACTCTCTTCTCCCGCTCTATGGTTCTTACTGCCTTCTGCTGGGCACCACTATCTTCTTCCAGCTCTTTTACTAGTGGCGGGCCGGTCTTTTGCGTCGTCTTCCCTCTTCTTTTCTTCGATGTTGACTCGACGCTTCCTCCCGCTGTAATGCCGGGTGCGCAACGATTTATATAGGCATGGGGCGTGGTCACCAGGTGATATCACCCGATGACCCCGCCCCTTATGTCACCACCCGAAGCATGATGGGACTGTGACGTCATAAGATGCCTATATAAATCGTTGCGCACCTGGCATTACAGCAGGAGGAGGCGTCGAGTCAACATCAAAGAGGAGGGAAGAAGACAACTCAGAAGACCGGCCGCCGCTAGTAAAAGAGCTGGAAAAAGATAGCGGTGCCTGGCAGAAGGCAGAAAGAACCAGAGAGCGGTTGAAGAGAGCTGAGAAGTCTGAAGAAGACCCCCGAAGTCGGAAGAAGACCCCCAGAGCTGACAAATTACTTTAAAAACTGTCTAGCGTGTTTTTTCTTGACACCTTTTTCCCCCCAGGTGAATGGGTAGAGGGGTATGATGTACCCCATACTCATTCACATAGGGTGGGGGGCAGGGATCTGGGGTTGTTGAGAAGAGGCCCCTGTCCCCATCAACATGGGGACAAGGTGCTTTGGGATGGGGGGGACCGCAGGGCGCCCCTCTGCCCCAAAGCACCTACCCCCCAATGTTGAGGGCATGTGGCCTGGTACGGTTCAGGAGTGGGGGGCGCTCACTCATCCCCACCCCCTTTCCTGATTGGCCAGGCTGCGTGCTCGGGTAAGGGTCTGGTATGTATTTTTGGGGGACCCCCACGCCATTTTTTCAGCGTAGGGGTTTCCCTTAAAAATCCATACCAGACCTAAGGGCTTGGTTTGCTCTTGGAGGGGGAACCCATGCTGGTTTTTTATTTAAAATTTTGCATGAAGTTCCCCCTCCTGGAGACAACTTCAAGTCGCGCTGGAAGTCGTGTTGCCCCTGTGTGAATGGGCTCTAAAGATATGATATACTTTCCAATCCATTTACTAATGCTAGCAGCATGAGGATTAAAAGTAATCAGTGTTGATAGTGATGTTCCACTTTAACAGTGATTCATAATTTTCATTACTTTCAGTCTCCTATTCCTCTCATTTCTGGCTTGAGTAATTGTCTGACCTTGTTCAAGCGGGTTTTGTTTTTTTAATAGGAGGGTGAATGTTCTCTTGTGAAATGTATCACTTTTGGTTCATTTTTTCAATTGGGCTGCATTCACACCCAAGTGTTTTTGGCTCATAAAACGCCCCAAAAAAATGCCAAACAAGCAAAATCCCATTCATTTAAACCCCTGTTCACATCTGAGCATTTTTTTCACCTGAAGCAAAACGCCTGAATGTCAAAAAAGTACATGAGCTTCTTTTTGGGCAGATTACATGCGTTTTTCTGCTGTTTTACATTGGTGACCTTTTGACCTGTGCAAAATCATGGCAAAAAACTTTAACCACTTCAATACCGGGCTTTAAAACCCACCTCCTTCCCGGGCCTATTCTGGCACTTCTTTCCTACATGTACAAATCATCATTCTTTTGCTAGAAAATTACTCAGAACCCCCAAACATTATATGTTTTTTTAGCAGACACCCAAGGGAATAAAATGGCGGTCATTGCAACTTTTTATCCTGCACCGTATTTGCGCAATAATTTTTCAAACGGCTTTTTTTTTGTAAAAAAATTGTTTCATAAATTAAAAAATAACAAAACAGTAACGTTAGCCCAATTTTTTGGTAAAATATGAAAGATGAGTTTACGCCAAGTAAATAGATGCCTAACATGTCATGCTTTAAAATTGCGTACACTCATGGAATGGCGCCAAACTTCGTTACTTAAAAATCTCCATAGGCGACACTTTAAAATGTTTACAGGTTACCAGTTTAGAGTTACAGAGTAGGTCTAGTGCTAGAATTGTTGCACACGCTCTAACGCACGCGGTTTGAACGACGTTTACATACGTGGGCGGGACTTGCGTGTGCTTACGCTTCTGAGCACGAGCTACCGGGGACAGGGGCATTTTACATTTTTTATTATTATTTCTTTTTTATTTTATTTTTTACACTTTATTTTTATTTATTTTTTTCGTTTTTTTTTTTCAATTGCTTTTATTCCTATTACAAGGAATGTAAACATCCCTTGTAATAGGAATAGTGTGTGACAGGTCCTCTTTAAAGGGTCACTAAAGGAATTTTTTTTTTTTAGCTAAATAGCTTCCTTTACCCTACTGCAGTACTGGTTTCATGTCCTTATTGTTAGTTTTTGCTTTGAAGTAGCTGTAATTCTGCTGTGATCTCCACACTTCCTGGTTGCCTGTTTCCTTATAACCATCGTACTGGGGGATTTTCACGGTGGTCTAAGCTGTCATTACTGTGTGTCTAAAACTCCTCAGAACCAATCAGATTCATTTTAAAAACAAAACACTGCCCTGGATTTGTTGTTTTTGTTCTGTGAGTCTTCCCGACTCACCTCTCACCCGGAACTTCATGTATGTACCTTTAAAACCTAACGTGAAACTAGAGGCACATTATATGATAGATTAAATTCAATTTTTAATCATTTTTAAAAGGAATCAGTTAACTTTTATGTCTCCATACCCTGTAAACAGTCATTTCAGCAAAAACATTTTTTTCCTTTAGTGACCCTTTAAGGAGAGATGCGGGGTCAATAAGACCTCACATCTCTCCTCCAGGCTGGAAAGAATGAGATTGTGAAAAAAAATTCACACATCTCATTCAAACTAGCCGCAATTGCGATTTGTTTACTTACGGGGACCCGGGCGTGACGTCATCACATCGCGCCCGGGCCTCCGACGGTCATAGAGATGACTGGTGACCATCTGGTCACCAGTCATCTCTATGGCAAACATCCGGCGGACGGCGATCATCTCTCCGGGCCCCCGATGGCACGGGAGAGCCCGGAGAGGCACAGGATGGCGGCTGTAAGCCTGTAAGAACGATCTAGCGCCGCTATGATCGTTCTTACGGTGCGCAGGATCGCCGCCGCTAAAAAATGATATCTCAATGATGCCTCTGGTTGCAGGCATCATTGAGATATCCCCCCGCAGAGCCCAGGACGTCATATTCCGTCCACCCGGGATAACAGGTCCCCGTTTTGGACGTCATATTAAGTGGTTAAAAATGCGGGACTTTCTGCCTGAAAACTAAACGCTCAGTTGTGAATGCAGCCTAAACTTTTCATATTGATTAATTTTACTATTTTTGTTGCATTAAAATTAATAAAACAGATGAATGAAAAATCAATGTGTGGCCAGCATTAAAGTGGTTGTGAAGGATTAAGCATATCCCTCCTATAGTGAGTACTTGTCTCAATAAAGTGCACAGTTTCCTGACACCGAGTGAGAAATGTTGATGGGGAGGGACCTCTTAACTGATTGACGGGCCCCAAAGCTTCCTGTCGGCTGTGAAGGGGTGGTGTGTGTATTTTCCCTCCAGTTCTCAGAGCTCTCCTCACTGAGCTCTGCAGAGTGTAATTTCATCTTCCTGCATGCTTTTTCCTGAATTCTTAGACAAAACTTTATAAATTCAGCACTTTAAACAGATTTAGAGAGCTGCAGATAAACAGGTATAAATTATGTAGGAGGATTTGTTTCATCTCGGTGTATCACCTGAGGCCAGTCACTTCAATGGGTATATGTAAGGGGTTACAACCACTTTAAGTCTTTCTCTGTGTTAAGGTAAAAAAAAAAACTTTTAACGTTTTGCTGTCGGTCTGTGAGGAGGGAACGGAGCTAAGCCTCGCTGTCTGGGCACAAACACAGGCAGCGCAGCTCGGAATCGAGCCCACAGGTGTGCTACAATAGGAAGTGGCTTACTGTGATGGCACACTGAGGAACCAGGAGTGCGGTGGGGGACCAGAAAAGAGAAAGACCATTGCACAGAGTAGGTAAGTATAACGCGACATATTTCCTACAATCACTTAAATGCAACAGTTCAGGGTACAGTAGCTTCTAGTCTGGAACTGGTTTAGGCAATGACTACAGTTCTGTTGGTTAGAAGTATTTGTGCCAATAAGTTGCTTTGTGCTACCCTATGTTTTCCAGCTAAAGTGATGTTGATGTGGGCAGCTTCTTACACACTGACCACTATTTGCTATATTTTAATGCTGTTGATATTTTATCTTTAGGCCACCAGGTGCTGTCTTTCTGATCTTCCGCTTAATATTGGAATGTGGACTCCCGATGCAGTGTTGTGGCTTAGAAACACGGTTTTAAACTGTTCAGATTGTAGCATCAAGGTAAGATTTCCTAAAAAGTGTCAGTCTCCTTCCTCTGTACATCTTGCATGGTACTCTGGTAGATACATATTGGCTTATTCAGTCGACCATTTCAAAGAGCAGCTGGGTTTATTTTACTGAGTTTGGATAACTTAAAATAATTCTGATGGATTGCTACTAGTGAGGCTGGATTTTGTATCGTAAGCCTTGGGTTAGCTTGTGAAGATCATTCAATTCTAGCGAGTCGTTACTGAAACTAGAGATGAATAAATGCTGCTTTATGCAGAGGTTCAAACACTAGTGGCTTTTGGTTATTTTGCCAGTGGCAGCTAGAAGTATTTCAAGAGCACTGTTCATAAACATTGAAAACTAGGTGAAGTGGTATGGTTCATTGTCCTTAAAGTGATTATGTCGCCTATGAAAAATTCCCTCTCCTACATGTAGGTCTGGTGTGTGTGTGTGTGTGTGTGTGTGTGTGTGTGTGTGTGTGTGTGTGTGTGTGTTTTTTTAATGACTACTACCCTATTTACAGTGCCATGGGGCGCTCATGTGACCTTACTGCTTTCTCCTTGATCCGAGCACTACAGTGGGGGCGGGTGGGGTTTTCCCTGCTTACATCAGCCAGGAGAGAGCCAGCAGGTCCTGTGGGCGCCCTGCAGCGCTGTAAATAGTCAGCATTTAGATTTAATTTTCAGCCGGTGATTTCCTGCATTGTAAAAACATTCATTATGGCTGTACAGCCGCTAGATTGTTTTCATGGGCGGCGGAAGGTGACGAGTGTTAATGGGTGAAATAAGTATTTGACCCCTTCGCAAGACATGACTTGTGGTAAAACCCTTGTTGGCAATCGGAGGTCAGACGTTTCTTGTACTTTGCCGCCAGGTTTGCACACCTGTCAGGAGGAATTTTGTCCCGCTCTTCTTTGCAGATCCTCGCCAAGTCATTATGGTTTTGAGGCTGATATTTGATAACCCAAACCTTCAGCTTCCTAGATATATTTTTTTATGGGAATAAGGTCTGGAGACTGGCTAAGCCACTCCAGGACCTTAATATGCTTCTTGAGCCACTCCTTGTTGCCTTGGTCGTGTGTTTTGGGTCATTGTCATACCCATCCAAGACCCATTTTCAAAGCCCTGGCTGAGGGATGGAGGTTCTCACCCAAGATTTTACGGTACATGGCCCTGTCCATCGTCCCTTTGATGTGATGTAGTTGTCCTGTCCCCTAAGCAGAATTTCCACCTCCATGTTTGACGGTGGGGATGGTGTTCTTGGGGTCTTCGGCAGTATTCCTCCCCTTCCAAACTCGGCGAGTTAAGTTGATGCCAAAGAGCTGGATTTTGGTTTCATCTGAACACGACCCTTTCACTCAGTTCTCCTCTGAATCATTCAGCTGTTCATTGGCAGACGTCAGATGTGCTTTCTTGAGCAAGGGAGAACTTGCGGGCACTGCAGGATTTCAGTTGCCACACTCTCAAGCTGTTTTGTAGCCCATTCCAGCCTTGTGTTAGGTCTACATACTTGTCGCTGACATCCTTGGACAAGCGCTTTGGTCTTGGCCATGGTGGAGAGATTGGAATCTGATTGATTTCTTCTGTGGACAAGTGTCTTTTTATACAGGTAACAAGCTGAGAATAGGATCACTTCCTTTGAGAGTGCTGGTAATCTCTGCTTGTTACCTGTATAGGAGACACATGGGAGCCAGGGAGTCTTGCTGATTGGGGATCAAATACTTATTTCACTCATTAAAATGCAAATCAAATTAGAACTTTTTTTGAAATAAGTTTTTCTGGATTTTTTTGTTTTTGTTCTGTCTCTCACTCTTAAAATAAATCTACCATTAAAATTATAGACTGGTTATTTCTTTGTCAGTGGGCAAACTTATAATCAGCAGGGGATCAAATATCTTTTTCCCCTTATTGTGTAGCTAGTTAATCTCCCTCTCCCATCCTGTGATTTGGCAGTGATGGAGCAACAGGCTAAAATTGTCACCTTTCTGCAGTCTACCCCAGTCACAGCACATCTACTGCTGTAATAAAGGTTTACAAGAGGCTGAAATAAAGTTACATTCAGGTGATGACATTGGGTACGTTTAACCTTTTGCTTTTAATGTTGGGGGGGGGAAAAAATCTTTGACCTTGGAGCTCAGGTTTAAGGTATACACAGGGATATAACCTACTTTACCATCATATTGTTAAAAAGGAGCTAGAAATGAAAGGGCAAACACTACAGTTGAGCATCTTACAGAACTCGTTATCGGTTTGAAAATATATTGCACATAACCTAGTCCCACACATGGCCTTGCTCAGAGCTCCAGATTATTGCAAAACACATACTTATGGGTGCATGTGTTGTGTTACAATCTGTTTGATAGTTTGTGACTCTGTTTTGAAGTTCTTTATTAACCGTTTAATTTTGTGCTGTTCTGTACAGGTAGTGAAAATAGATGAAGGAAAAAAAATGATGTATGTTTACCTCTTCACATCAAAGAACTTTGCTGATCCTGAACAGAGTGTCAATCGCCAGATTGCAAATGTGGAATTGTGGAAACAGCAGAAGAACATACCTAGCATTGTCACCCCCTTACCAAAAGCCAAAGGTGAAGTTGGCACTCATACAGCTATTCCTCGGAAAGAACAAGCTATCCTTGCAACGAAGCCCATCACTGAGCAGACTAGCACAAGCCCTTCCGTCGATCTGCCCCCCCCTTTACTTCTGCCAAAGAGCAGTGAACACATGGATGTCTTTGTGTCTGTGGCTTGCCACCCTGGCCATTTTGTCTTCCAGTCATGGCAGGAATTGCACAAGTTGGAAGTAGTTATGGAAAAAATGCTTTTACACTACAGCAGTACTGAGGAGAAACGAGTTGACATTGAGAAAAAAAAAATATATGCTGCAAAGGTTGAGAACAAGTAAGTGCATAGTTTAAAATTGTAAAAAGGTTATGTTTGTTACCACAAAACAGTAATGGTATGACCGTTTCCATTTACCTAACTCATACCCACACTGCAGACTCTGTAGGTAGAAGAAAAGCTGAACTACAGCCAGGGGTACTGCGAAAGGCAACAATGTGGAAATAAACCTCTACGCTTTTGACAAATTTTACAAGTCCGATTTAATGGCAAACCAAGATCTCTTTGGGGCGCACAGTTCATTTAACATTTAGCAGTTTTATATGCCAGATATTGTTCTCTGTAGATCTCAGTTGGTGTCATCCATAGTGAGGGAGGAAATTGAGGTTTACGGTTACCAGAATAATGATTTTAGTGAATGCTTTATGACAGACCTGCTTTTTCCATTCAAGTGAAATAAAATTTCTGTCACCATGATCTACATGTCGGGTCATTGAAGAGGTTGAAAGGTGCTTTTGATCTTTAAATGCCTTCTACAGGAAGAACAGTCTCTTGGTGTAAATGGTCATTAGGAAATTTTGGACACTGTTGGATATTTAATACTCTTTTGTGTGCTTTTGTCGCCTAGTCAGGCTTGCTACCACTAAGATTACCATAAGCCAATGGAAAATTTGATCATATGAGTTTGGTAGTAAACTATTTAAGTTATAATTCTTTATCATACGTTGAATACAGACATTCCATTAGTCTGGTTATATTGCTGCTTTCAGGATGCAAAGAAAATGTGGGAAAGAAGGAAAAAGCTTCACCCCAGAAAAGTGGTTACTTCCTGCGACTATTTGGGCATATATCCAGACTGAGTGAAAAAGGTTATATAGTTTATTCAAGCAATATTGTCATTAAAGTATGCTAATCACAAAATGAAAAAGTTGAAAATTCAAAAAAATATAACAAATCAGGAGCTTGTAACACTGGTAAACAAAGCGTCAATCCAACCACCCCTTATATAAGCCCACATTTACCCAGCATGCCTCAGTCTAACCTTGCTGAGTTTAATCAAGGCTCCTTGCTTACCACTGCCTGAGCTGGATCAACAGCTGCTCTGCACCTCGAGATTTTGAATGCTGTACCCAAAAGACCATGGGATGAGTGTGGGGCTAGCATGGAATGTGACCTTTGAGCACGTGATCTGCATTTGGCGCTCTGGTAAGTTAGCTGCAGAGTGCTTTCCAGCTGCAGAGCTGTGGCACTGCCCAGCTGTGACCCTGTCTCTAAAGACTCCCTTTGTGAGTAAGACCAGGTGATCTGAAGCACACTGAGCTACCTTTTGCTACCAGTTTATTGCAGTTAAGGTCCCTTTCACATGGAGCGGATCCATTTTGACAGACTCTGCTAGCTCAGCTGGGATCGCTCTGTTGATCCCTGATGAGCCAGCAGATGACAGATTAGTCTCTGCTCCCTGGGAAGGACCTGTCAGAGCTCCGCTGTCCTCTATGGCGAGATCGGATTGAAACGGACAGCCTGTCAATTTTCAAATGATTCGCTGAACAGATGGCGAACCCATCACCATCTGTCTGTTTTTGAGTGGTTTTAGTCGAATCGGATGGCAGGCGGTTGTCAGCGGACACATCTCCGCTGATATCCGCCTGAAAAACGGACAGGCGGACTGATTGTGCGAAAGGGGCCTAAGAGTTCGACTTCCAACACCATTAATTTCTCCGTGCTTTCTTTGCCTCCATTTGTCTGGAGGAAGCATGATCCCATAGCTGTTCCTACATCTGAAGCAGTACCTGAATCTCCAGTTAATTTACACTGCCCACACATGTTGACTTGGTCATCTCCGGCCAACAGACCTCACCAGCACCTGCTGCCTGGGGTTGTGAGTATTAAGGTGTTTTCTTACTTTGGGGATTGTTTTCGGGCGTTATTCGAGCGTTTGGCGTTAAAAAAAAAAAAAAAAAAAAAAAGTCTGTAAAGCGCCTGAAAGAGGCCTCATCTGCAATCCCAATGTGAAAGACCGAGTGCTGAAAAGGGCAAGGCGTTTTTACAGAGCTTTCAATTCATTTCTATGGAGAGTGGCGTTTTTGGAGTGTTTTTTTCAGCGCCCAAAAGCTCCTTCAGAGATGCTGCTTGCGGGACTTTTCTCAACGCCCTGCCAGTGCAACGCCTCAGTGTGAAAGGGCAAGGCTTTTTTACAGCGCTTTCAATTCATTTCAATGGAGAGGGGCGTTTTTGGAGCGTTTTTTTTTTCTTGCGCCCAAAAGCTGCTTCAAAGATGCTGCTGGCAGGACTCACTGTGAGGGGGTCCATTGAGATGCATGCAGAGCGTTTTATGAGCGTTTTAATAGCGCTATTTTTAACGCTAAAATGATGTAAAAAGTGTGAAAGGGGTCTTGGACACACAGGGGGGCAGTCACACTGCCACAGGTGACTTCAGCACATGCTCCGCTAATGGAGCTCATGGATCAGTGGTCTCTTCCTACCATGCACCACTTATCCACATTAACAGGTGTTCTAGCTTTTGGTATTTTCCTACCAGAATTCTAGATGAATTCCTCCAGATCCCAGTTTGGATTAACTGGAGTGACTTTCCTTCCCATTTTGGCTGAATTTAATCTGCTCGACAGTGCCAGATTGCCCTCCCTTTAAGGGGACCCCTTCATTGGTCTGGTGGGTTCTTATATCATGGAGCAACTGGAACAAATGTATGGAGCCTTGTGCTTCAGTTGTGATGGCTTGTTGCAAGCATCTAAACTTCTGTTTCGGATGACACTGATGTCGGTACAAATGCAAAGGGCATTCCAGCTGTGTGATCAGGATTTAGAATATAGGTCAAGGGAGAATCTGACTTGGCTGCCCTTTGAGAAGGGACCTTCTCTTCACATTGTCATTAGCAACCCCACTGTGGCTGGGGTACACTCCCCACTTCCCTCTCCCATCTTTTACTGCAGTTGTTGCTCATAGGTGCTCAGAGCCTGCTTTTAACTCGGACCTCTGGGGTTGCAGCCAGAGGTCTTGCAACTCTTCTGTTAACCCTTCTGCTTGAAGGTGTGTTCCCACATTTTGTTCATCTGGCATGATCCCTGGGCAGTGTACCTCCCCAGCATTTCAGCCTCAGGTCTTCCCTATAGCCATCAGTTAAAACCCATGCACTTCACTTATTTTTCAGGTGTCCATCATCAAGCTCCTGATTGGGCTTCCATCTGACAGGTTTGAGTCCCTCACAATCTGCATGGCTTTTTATTTGTTTTCAGCTATTTAATCTGTGGTCCGTGCATCCACCCTAGTGTCCTTTGCTGGCATCCCAGTTGCAACACTCAACAGACACCCCCCCCCCCCCCCAGCTGAATAAGGTCCTTGATTAACCATTCAGCAGCTGATCATCCTTTTGCTTACTTCCCTACCTGTCAAGGAAATTTACCCCCCCCCCCCCAAAATAGGGCTGATGAGGTTTCTAGGGATTGCCCTTATTCTCTTCTTTTGTAAGCTCTTGGTTACCTTCAGCCTATCCTTAAGACCCCTTTCATACTGTTTTTTTTTTGCAGGCGCTATAGTGTTAAAAATAGCGTCTGCAATCCGCCCTAAAACAGCTGCTCTATTCACTCCAGCGTGGAAGCCTGAGGGCTTTCACACTGGAGCGCTGCACTGGCAGGGTGTCAGAAAAAGTCGTGCCAGCAGCTTCTTTGGAGCGGTGAACTCACCGCTCCTAATGCGCTCCTGCCCATTGAAAAAAGTAGCAGCGCATTGCGGGCGCTTTCTCGGCCGCTAGCAGGGGTTAAAAGCGCCCAGCTAACGGCTGAAATGCGCCACAAATCCGACGGTAAATCGCCGCTAAAAATAGCGACGTTTCACCGCCAACGCTATGGGCGGCGTAGTGTGAAAGGGGTCTAAATGTCAGGGTGTCTGGGTTCCTGAATTCCCTTGGATCAAGTAGTTCCAGATGCTACTTTGCAGCCCCTGACTAGGGAATGTGCCTTTGAGTTCTTTCATTGTACCTGATCCTAATCAGGGCATTGCTTCAAGTAAATGTGCTGAGCTGTCTGGACTTTACCCCTAGGTGGTGAAAGTGGCTTGGAATTGGGACGAGGGGTTGATTCTTAGAATCATGTGCTGCATAACTAGCTAGGTAGATTTGCAGTGTTTGAAGTCGATTTTCGAGTACATTGTAGCTAACAGAAGGAGAAAAGGTACCTTGAGAGCTTTCTTAAGATTACATTAGTATACAGTGTATAATCAGTAGAGGAGCAGCAGTCAGTTGGCTGGCTGTAGTAAGCATTCCATACGATATATCCTAATGTACATTCTATTAAAAAAAAAACAATGGTAAACAATATCATGCCAAATTATCACAGAACCAACCCTAAGAAAATCTGCTTTTAACCACTTAAGGACCACCTCCTGCACATATACATCGGCAGAATGGCACGGCTGGGCACAGGCACGTACATGTACGTCGCCTTTAAGAGCCCAGCCGTGGGTGACGCGTGCACGTGACCCGGTCCGAAGCTCCATGACCGCGGACCCGATCACCGCCGGTGTCCCGCGATCGGTCACCGGAGCTGAAGAACGGGGAGAGGTGTGTGTGTAAACACACCTTCCCCGTTCTTTACAGTGGCAGTGTCATTGATCATCTGTTCACTGATATAGGGAAAGACTATCAATGACGTCACACGTCCAGCGCCGCCCCCCTACAGTTAGAAACGCATATGAGGTCACACTTAACCCCTACAAGTGGCTAACTCCTAAACTGCAATTGTCATTTTCACAGTAATCAATGCATTTCTATAGCACTTTTTGCTGTGAACATGCCAATGGTCCCAAAAATGTGTCAAAATTGTCCGATGTGTCCGCAATAATGTCGCAGTCACAAAAAAAATCGCTGATCGCCGCCATTGGTAGTGAAAAAGAATTTTTTTTTAATAAAAATGCCATAAAACTATCCTCTATTTTGTAAACGCTCTAATTTTTTTACCAAAAATAGGTAGAATACGTATCAGCCTAAACTGAGGGAAAAAAATGTATATCTTTTTTTGGGGGATGTTTATTATAGCAAAAAGTAAAAAATATTGAATTTTAAGAAATATTGTCGCTCTATTTTTGTTCATAGTGCAAAAAATAAAAACCGCAGAGGTGATCAAATACCACCAAAAGAAAGCTCTATTTGTGGGGGGAAAAAAACGCCAATTGTGTTTGGGAGCCACATCACACGACCACGCAATTGTCAGTTAAAGCGACGCAGTGCCGAATCGCAAAAAGGGGCAAGGTCCTTAACCTGCATATTGGTCCGGGTCTTAAGTGGTTAATAGGAGCGGAATGGACAAAAATGTCTATTCAAGCATAAATTGCATAAAGAACCTTACATTGGAATATAAATGTGAGCACAAAGCTCAGCGTAAAGAGTATAATAAAGTGAACAATAAAGAGGCAGAGTTTTTTTTTTTTTTTGTGCTCGGGAACATGAGGTTGGTCCTCTGCACTCACTTGATTCAGTTTCTGTCTTGTGGAGATCCTTTCCCCATCAATGCTTGATTCAGATGTTGGTTTGGTTGATGAAGATCTCTGACAGGTGATGGTCCTTTTAAATGTTATGGCCCTTTTAGTGGCTGTTGCCCATGCCACAAACGGTGTTTGGACTTCCCAGCTGTAATAGAATTCCTGTGTTCCTCAGTGATAAAGAAAATAAGATATCTCTACAGTACGAAAATTGATTCTTAGACCATGGCTTATATATTGCTACCCTCAGGTGATTGGACACTGACAAAAGGTTTGTTGGGAAATGCTACAGTTTTATTTATTTTTATTTTATTTTTTAGTTGGTGTCTTTAGATGATGGACCTTGAAAGATCGGGTACCCGTGATGAACATCTTGGGAACTGTACCAGGACCTTGCAGTAGCAGGGCTAGCCTGTAATGTTTGCTTTGGGCACTGGATTCTACATTCAGTGCTCATGTTGGTACATGGTGCAACAAGGGAATTGGACACATCATGCTGTACAGGTCCTGGGCTGTGGTCCATTCGTATGACACACACTCTATCCCTATCTATGCCTATCTACCCTATTGGGGGTATGCACACTGTGAGGAAAAGCCTAGACTAGACCCTGGATAGGACCAGTGGCTCGAGAGTTACCCGGTATCTTTTTTTTTTTTATGTGTTTTTTTTTTCTGGCTATACATGTCTTGTTGGTTCATGACTTGTATCTGTAGTACACACTTTATTATGTCTTAGAGACATTGCCAAAGGAATGCAGTTAGCACCTGGGTTATTGCAATTCTTCCCCTCAGTATGCATCTGTAAATACCCCACAATGGTAAATCTTCACCTAGCAATTGCAGATTACGAGCGCTTAGGAGAGGGAGCACATAGGACTAACAGCAGGGATTTCACCGCAGACCCCAAGGAATTTCCAAGAACCTCTCTGATAGTTTTCCCTGTTTCGAAGCAAGGTCTTATGCCGCGTACACACGATCATTTTTCGGCATGTAAAAAACAACGTTTTTCAGCATGTAGAAAAAACTTTGTTTTTTCCAACTTCATCATTAAAACGACGTTGCCCACACACGGTTGTTTAAAAAAAAATGCTCTAGCAAAGCGCGGTGATGTACAACACGTACGACGGCACTATAAAGGGGAAGTTCCATTCGGATGACGTCACCCTTTATTTAGCTGATTCCATGTTAGTAAAAGACGATGCGCGCTTTTCTGTCTGTTACAGCGTGATGAATGTGCTTACTCCATTATGAACGGTAGTTTTACCAGAACGAGCGCTCCCGTCTCATAACTTGCTTCTGAGCATGCGCAGGTTTTTTACGTCGTTTTAGCCCACACACTATAATTTTTTTACAACCCGAAAAACGACATCGTTTAAAACGTCGTTAAAAAATACAGCATGTTCGTGTGTACGCGGCATCACACTGACAAACTGCTCCAGCCCTCTGAATTGGGCTCCCTCACATTCTCGTAAAACATGCAGCCTGACCATATCAGAATTATTTGTATGTCTGTTTTATTCTAAAAGCTATTGCTACTTTTGAAATCAGCAGGTGCTAATACCTGTAAAAGCTCTTCAGTCTCTCCTTCCCCTGATTGTTATATTACAACCTGAGCTTAGTGGTGTACTGCCATTTGCAAAAGGCAATAGGTCGCTGATATTTTAGCAGAGGCTGGTAAAGATTTTTCACAGCCAGCATTTTGGGAAGTTACTTCAGCTTTCTTGCCACATGCTAGCTACTGTGGACTACTATAATTGAGGGTAATAAATATTCTTCTCTGGTTTAGATACACGTAGTGCTTTTCTTAACCACTTAAGCCCCGGACTTAAATGATGCCTAAAGACCCAAGGTGTTTTTACAGTTCGGGACTGCGTCGCTTTAACAGACAATTGCGCGGTCATGCGACGTGGCCCCCAAACAAAATTGGCGTCCTTTTTTCCCCCACAAATAGAGCTTTCTTTTGGTGGTATTTGATCACCTCTGCGGTTTTTATTTTTTGCGCTATAAACAAAAATAAAGCGACAATTTTGAAAAAAATGCAATATTTTTTACTTTTTGTTATAATAAATATCCCCCAAAAACATATATAAAAACATTTTTTTCCCTCAGTTTAGGCCGATACGTATTCTTCGACCTATTTTTAGTAAAAAAAAATCGCAATAAGCGTTTATCGATTGGTTTGCGCAAAATTTATAGCGTTTACAAAATAGGGTATAGTTTTATTGCATTTTTATGATTTTTTTTTTTTTTTACTACTAATGGCGGTGATCAGCGATTTTTTTCGTGACTGCGACATTATGGCGGACACTTCGGACAATTTTGACACATTTTTGGGACCATTGTCCTTTTCACAGCAAAAAATGCATTTAAATTGCATTCTTTATTGTGAAAATGACAGTTGCAGTTTGGGAGTTAACCACAGGGGGTATATAAAAAAATGTGATGGTGCTCTCGCGCCTACCAAAAACAACTTTGAGATGAAAGAAATGATATAATGTGAAATGTAATAATGCTGCTAAGTCTAATAGTGTATTAGATGCTACATAGCCATTTAATATTGCGCTAGTCACTTCATCTTTAACCACAGGGGGTGCTGTAGGAGTTAGGGTGCACCTAGTGTGTGTTTACAACTGTAGGGGGGTGTGGCTGTAGGACTGACGTCATTGATTGTGTCTCCCCTATAAAGGGGATGACACGATCGATGCGCCGCCACAGTGAAGCCGTGTTTACATACGGCTCTCCCCGTTCTTCAACTCCGGGGAGCGATCGCGACGGAGCGGCTATAAACAAATAGCCGCGCCGTCGTCCCGGATCGCTCCCTGAGCGAACCCGACCGCCGCATGTAGCGGGGGGGGTCCCGATCGGACCCCCCACCCGCTAGAAGGCAAGGACGTACATGAACGCCCATGTGCCTGTACGTGCCATACTGTGGACGTACATTTACATGCGGCGGTCGGGAAGTGGTTAAAGGGTCACTAAAGGAAAACTTTTTTTGCTGAAATGACTGTTTACAGGGTATAGAGACATAAAAGTTAACTGATTCCTTTTAAAAATGATTAAAAATAGATTAAATTCAATCATATAATGTGCCTCTAGTTTCACTTTCGGTTTTAAACTGGTTTCATGTTTATGTGAAGTAAAGAGACCCACAGAACAAAAACAAACAAATCCAGGGCAGTGTTTTGTTTTTAAAATCTGATTGGTTCTGAGGAGTTTTAGACACACAGTAATGACAGCTTAGACCACCGTGAGAAAGCTCCCAGTACTGTGGTTATAAGGAGCCAGACAACCAGGAAGTGTGGAGATCAGAGCAGAATTACAGCTATTTCAAAGCAAAAACGAACAATAGGGACATGAAACCAGTACTGCAGTAAGGTAAAGGAAGCTATTTAGCTAAAAAAAAAAATGTCCTTTAGTGACCCTTTAAGCTATTCCCTATTTCACTATGGCAAGCTTTCTCTTCTCTCCTGTGCATTGATTGTTCATCTTACTTGCGAAATATGAGTAGTTGACATTGTAATGAGAAACCACGTTGAAATCGGTCTCTGTGTGCAGTTAAATTTCTATTTGACTCGCTTGATAATACAAGAAGTCAATAACATCTGAAGAGTGCGAGAGCAGCTTGGGATCACCTGGATTTCTCATGGACTTGAGGATGTCACCATAACTATTGGATGAATTTCTACACAAGACGAATCCTGTATTTGGGAATGGTATATGCAATTGGGAATGTATTGGGGCAGTGAAGTAACTTCAATGGGTCTTATACTTTAGGGTTCCTGACTTTTTTTTGTTTCTTGGTGACAAGTTTTAGTCACCAATTGCTTGCAATCTTTGTCCTTATTAATAACATCCTTCATTTTTTAATTTAGGTGGTACAGGGTTCTCTTGAAAGGAATCCTCACGAATGGCCTGGTGTCTGTGTATGAGCTGGACTATGGCAGACATGAGCTTATTAATTCTCGCCAAGTGCAGCCTCTAATTGACGAATTCAGGCAACTCCCTTTTCAGGCTGTAACAAGTCAACTTGCCGGTAAGAACATTGACTGTTGACCTCCTATATTCTACTAAGCCATTTGCATTCATGGTTTTATCTCCTAATATTTCTTTTCAAAATGGTCGATTAACCAACATTAATATGTTGGTAAGGTGTACAATTACCCTTTTTATTGTGTTTATGTTCTGTAATGAATTTCTATTTGGTCAATACCAGAATTTTCTTCTTTACATGCATGTAGTAAGTTCAGCTGAGCTGTGCAATGGTATTTATCAAGTTAAAAGAAAATGACTAGCTAAAATAAATGAATACATCTATACCTTTTTTTTTTTTTTTTTTTTTTTCAATATGGCATAGTTCAGGGCTCGACAAAACCCAGGCGCCAAGTCGCAATGGCGACTGAAAATTGCGTCCTGGCGCCTGGGCTGGCCAAAATTGAGGCTGCGGCTTTGTGGCCTACTGGAGCGAAAATACAAACTTTCTGCGAACCAGCACCCCCTGGGGGGCTGTGCTCTAATTAGAACGTCTTTCTCTCATTGCCCGCCCACCTCTGACATCCAGAAGCCAGGGATATCACTCCAGGGATGCTGGTTGCAGTTATGAGCAGAGAGCGTCTTCTCTGTCACACTTCCCCGACCCCGCACTGACAGCCCACCCCCCTCCTCCTCGTACGGACACTCAGGAGAGAAAAGAGATGGAGAGAGCAGAATCTTCTCCTCCTCCTCCTCCTGTGTGTACCAGCAGCTCCGCCCATATTCCAATCCCTGGCAGCTCCGTGCCTCGCAAAGGGAAAGTCCTGCAGCTAGATAGTGGATGAAAGATCAGTGTGTATGTACCGTGGATGATGCAAGTTTGCAACCCTCCACAGGGGATTCACAGCTCTCCAGGACAGCCTTCCTTCCTTCAAACTTCTCAGTGATTGAAAAGAAAGCTGCACACAGGTGGGTCAGTCAAGAAGAGAGTGTGTTGTCACCTCCAGTGCCCCTCTACCAACACAGCAGCCTGCTGGGATTTCCCTGGTATGGTGCACTACAAGCCCCAGCATACTCTGTCAGCCTATGTGTATGTATAGCACAGGCGAGTAGGCCTGCTTGCTGACCACAGTGGCAGAACTCCAGTGCCCAAGTCAGTGGCAGCTGGTGCTCAAATTTTTGGGTAAACAAACTGTGCCAACACAGCCGCTGCCTGTCGGTGCCCATTAGTGCAGCCTATCAGCGCACATAAGTGAAGGAATAAAATAACTCCTTTGCAAAATCTTATAACAAGCAAAAAACAAGTTTTGTCTTTTTAAATATTCTGTCTTTTTTTGCTTAGGATCAGGCGTGAGCGATTCTTATTGCCCAACAGTCCAGACATGCAGTTCTGGGCGCTGGGCAGCTGATTTAAAAAACTGGCTCCTAACTTTTTCAGTTGGCTCCTAAATTATAAGCAAATTTGTCAAGCCCTGGCATAGTTAATTGTAAAATGTGTTATTAAATGCCATTTACATTGTTTGCTTTTCCTCAGCCTGGTGGTTTTTGATGTGCTTTTTTATGGGTCGATAAATGACACTGCAGAGGTGTATTTTATGCCTGGACTTCTGTGGGGTCAAACATGTTGTCTGCCAAGTCCCCTTGGCACTGGCTAAATGGGTACTGGAACTTAACTGTCCAACATATTGGCAGTAACGGAATTGTAGGTTTGCATTAAAGCTTTATACCAGATAAATGGCTAAACACAAATTGACATTTCATATGGAAACTATTTTACCTACTGTAAAATTTGTATTCTTGTCTCAGGAGATCTGTGTTCTCTCTGCTGCAGTTGAGTGTCATATACAGGTCTCCCCACTCCCGTCTGTAACCTGACAGATGTGCTGCTTTCAGTCACTTTGCTCTCTCCTCCTATCAGCAATTTTTTTTGTTGGTATACAGTGAGGGAGAAAAGTATTTGATCCCCCTGCTGATTTTGTACGTTTGCCCACTGACAAAGAAATGATCAGTCTATAATTTTAATGGTAGGTTTATTTTAACAGTGAGACAGAACAAAAAAACATAACGCATTTCAAAGTTATTAAACTCATTAAAATGCAAATGAATTTATAAGTATTTGACCCCTTGTTGGCAATCGCAGGTCAGACGTTTCTTGTAGTTGGCCACCAGGTTTGCACACATCTTGGGAGGGATTTTGTCCCCCTCGCCTTTGCATATCCTCTCCAAGTCAGGTTTTGAGGCGGACGCTTGGTAACTCAAACCTTCAGCTCCCTCCACATATTTTCTATGGGATTAAGGTCTGGAGACTGGCTAGGCCACTCCAGGACCTTAACCACTTACCCCCCGGACCATATTGCGGCCCAAAGACCAGAGTACTTTTTGCGATTCGGGACTCTGTCGCTTTAACAGACAATTGCGCGGTCGTGCGACGTGGCTCCCAAACAAAATTGGCGTCCTTTTTTTCCCACAAATAGAGCTTTCTTTTGGTGGTATTTGATCACCTCTGCGGTTTTTAGTTTTTGCGCTATAAACAAAAATAGAGCGACAATTTTGAAAAAAATTAATATTTTTTACATTTTGCTATAATAAATATCCCCCAAAAATATATAAAAAAACTTTTTTTTTCCTCAGTTTAGGCCGATACGTTTTCTTCTACATATTTTTCGTAAAAAAAAATCGCAATAAGCGTTTGATTGGTTTGCGCAAAAGTTATAGCGTTTACAAAATAGGGGGTAGTTTTATGTCATTTTTATTATATTTTTTTTACTAGTAATGGCGGCGATCAGCGATTTTTTTCTTTCGGTACTGCGACATTATGGCGGACACTTCGGACACTTTTGACAGATTTTTGGGACCATTGGCATTTTTATAGCGATCAGTGCTATAAAAATGCATTGGATTACTATAAAAATGCCACTGGCAGTGAAGGGGTTAACACTAGGGGGCGGGGAAGGGGTTAAGTATGCCTGGGTGTGTTCTTACTGTGGGGGGGGGGTGGCCTCACTAGGGGAAACACTGATCCTCGGGTTCATACATTGTATGAACCGAAGATCAGCATTTCCCCTGCTGACAGGACCGGGAGCTGTGTGTTTACACACACACAGCTCCCGGTCCCCGCTCTGTACCGAGCGATCGCGTGTGCCCGGCGGCGATCGCGCCCGCCAGGCACGCGCGCGGGGGGCGCGCGCACGCCCCTAGTGGCGGCTGGGAGAGAGGACGTCATATTACGTGCTCTCGCCCAGCAGAGCCACCTTGTGGACGTATTTCGACGGTGCGGCGACGGCAAGTGGTTAATGTGCTTCTCTGGAGAGATTGGATTCTGGTTTCTTCTGTGGACAGGTGTCTTTTCCATACAGGTAACAAGCTGAGATTAGGAGCACTCCCTTTAAGAGAGTGCTCCTAATCTCAGCTCCTTACCTCTATAGAATACACCTAAGAGCCAGAAATCCTGATTGATAGGGAATCAAATACTCATTAAAATACAAATCAATTTAACTTTTTCTGGATATTTTTTGTTGTTGTTCTGTCTCTCACTGTTAGGTTTTTATTTAACATTATAGACTGATCATTTCTTTGTCAGTGGGCAAATGTACAAAATCAGCAGGGGATCAAATACCTTTTTCCCCTCAATAGGCTGTTCCCTCTCCTACTCTGAGGCCTGTGGTACAGGGACTGCAACGGTAGATATCGGGTCACATTCAACTATTTAAACTGCCAACATTAAAAAATCCATCTTCAAATTTTAGATTATCTTTACATTACCTTTTCCAAAAATTCCCAAAAATGCGGCTGTTTTGAGCCGTAAGCTTTTGTGTGCGTTCAGTTTTGCTAAAAAAACACTGAAAAACGCTACTGCAAAAACGCTGCAAAACTCATTCTACAGCTGATGCTGCTGTCTTTTTTTTTTTTTAATAACGTCCTGTGTGTATGAGGCCTTACACGTGCACAAAAATCTGTTTTGGCATTACTTATTATGGCATTTGCCATGCCAGCCTTTCTCAATCAGGGTGCCATCTGAGCTTGTCAAGGGATGCTGTAGCATCCTAATATAAATGGAAAGAAAAATCTGTGATCGAGCTCCCACTGTTCTGCTGAACTGTACAATATTAGCACAGCGGTAGCTTAATCAGGACAGTAAAGGCAAAGGGGTGGAAGAGGTAGTTGTGTTCCCTGAGTCCTGACCTGCTTCACCTCCCCCTACAGTTCAGTACCCGGTAGTGCGGATACAGTACTGCAGTGTTTAAAAATTCTGGGTGTGTTGCATGTATGGTGAGTGTGTGTGTGTGTGTGTGTGTATATATATATATATATATATATATATGTGTGTGTGTGTGTGTGTGTGTGTGTGTGTGTGTATATGTATATATGTGTGTATATATATATATATATGTGTGTGTGTGTGTATATGTATATATGTGTATATATATATATATATATATATGTGTGTGTGTGTGTGTGTGTATGTATGTATGTATGTATGTATATATATATAAATGTGTATAGGTTTATTTGCATGTGTATGTACATTACTTTTAATCCCATACTCCTGTAAGATCAGAACTACTTTTTAGGGCTCACTTACAATAGTGGCCAGGACTGCCACTCTTCTGAAAAGTAGTCAATGCTCAAATCACCTTTCAGAGACATTTGACAGGTGCAAAGGCAATGTATTACCTTCTCGCTGCCTGTTTTACCCCCTAAATGCAGCATCTCCATGCCGCACCTGTGTGCAATGCTTGCAGTGTGACCCTATTTACCTGGGGGGTATACTTCCTGTCACAGGCACACAATGTATATGACCATGGCTCCTGCCAGCTAAAGGGGGAGCAGTTGGGGTGTGGTAAAACTGCGGCTCAACTGAGTGGTTTTGCTGTCTCTCACATATGAACAAGTTCTTGGTTTACATCTATGCGGCTGTGTGTAGCATGCAGCCATTAAGCATTAATGGCACTCATGCGCATCTGCTAAAGAACAGCAGGTTTGTCTGCATGTCGGTAATGCACAGTCCCAACGTGCAGTAATGTGAACTAATATTTAAGCCTGCGCTGTCTCTAGACTGAAAATTATTTTCAAGGGCACCGTGACCGAAAAAAAGTTGAAAAACAGACATTTTATCTGATGAAACATGAATTTTGATACAATTGTTTGAAAGTAAATTATTATTTCTTTTGTAGGTATAAAGTGTGAGCAGTGGTGTGAAGAGGCTTCTATTGTGTTCAGAAACCACGTGGAAAATAAACCTCTTGTGGCACTTATACAGGCAGTTCACGAGAGCGCAAATTCATGGGATCGGAAGGTTGTGGCTTACTTGGTGGACACATCTCTCCCAGACACGGACTTATGGGTTCATGACATTATGTCTGAATACCTTGTTGAATTTTCCAAGCCCCAATAGAGTGCACTACAGAGAACACTGGTGATCCTAAAGCAGAAGCAATAACTGATACGTATAGCCTGGTCTTTTAAGAAGCTACCCTGTTCTTCTTTCTTGATTTGCTGAACGTTTTAAAGTTTGGAGAATTAAAAATTGTTTTCTGTGAAAGATATTTAACAGAATACTTTTGTTTACATTGTTGAAAAGAGTTGATTTTTTTCTGAACATTTGCACATTGTTTAATAATTTAGCTGTACAAAGTTTGAATATATTGCAGAGTACCATTTATTTAACAATAAAAAAGCAGAAAGTGCTGTAACTGCTTTGTAGCTGCATATTGTCTAATATGATACATCTGTACTACTGTGCTTGGTGTAAGATTCTACAAGTCTGTTTAGTATCTCTACTTTCTATTTGCCCTATCAAAATATTAATTGGTTGGTATGCTTTTTTTTATATTCCAACTTCCAAAAACTGCTTCTAGTTTAAAGCGGAGTTCCAGCTAAACCCATGTTTAAGCAGGGGCGGATCCAGATTCTAGTCTTGGGAGGGGCACTGCCAGAATTTTTTTTTGTGGGTAATTTATCGGGGAAACGGCTGGTGTTGGCGCTTCAATCATCCTGGCACCATGATTGTTATGGTGTCGGGATGATAGTGCATCATTTTATTACATTTTTATATAACACTCACCATAATGCTGAATAGGTGGGAGCCCTGAGCGTGTCACTTGCCACACCTTGCGTATTGTCACTTGCCACACCTTGCGTATTGTCACTTGCCACACCTTGCGTATTGTCACTTGCCCGTCACCAGGTGCCGATTGTCACTTGCCCGTCACCAGGTGCCGATTGTCACTTGCCCGTCACCAGGTGCCGATTGTCACTTGCCCGTCACCAGGTGCCGATTGTCACTTGCCCGTCACCAGGTGCCGATTGTCACTTGCCCGTCACCAGGTGCCGATTGTCACTTGCCCGTCACCAGGTGCCGATTGTCACTTGCCCGTCACCAGGTGCCGATTGTCACTTGCCCGTCACCAGGTGCCGATTGTCACTTGCCCGTCACCAGGTGCCGATTGTCACTTGCCCGTCACCAGGTGCCGATTGTCACTTGCCCGTCACCAGGTGCCGATTGTCACTTGCCCGTCACCAGGTGCCGATTGTCACTTGATAATGTAATCTCTCTGCATCATTTTATTACATTTTTATATAACTCTCACCATGGTTCAACTCACCATAATGCTGAATCAGTGGGAGCCCTGAGCGTGTCACTTGCCACACCTTGCGTATTGTCACTTGCCACACCTTGCGTATTGTCACTTGCCACACCTTGCGTATTGTCACTTGCCACACCTTGCGTATTGTCACTTGCCACACCTTGCGTATTGTCACTTGCCACACCTTGCGGATTGTCACTTGCCACACCTTGCGGATTGTCACTTGCCACACCTTGCGGATTGTCACTTGCCACACCTTGCGGATTGTCACTTGCCACACCTTGCGGATTGTCACTTGCCACACCTTGTGGATTGTCACTTGCCACACCTTGTGGATTGTCACTTGCCACACCTTGTGGATTGTCGCTTGCCCGTCACCAGATGCCGATTGTCGCTTGCCCGTCACCAGATGCCGATTGTCGCTTGCCCGTCACCAGATGCCGATTGTCGCTTGCCCGTCACCAGATGCCGATTGTCGCTTGCCCGTCACCAGATGCCGATTGTCGCTTGCCCGTCACCAGATGCCGATTGTCGCTTGCCCGTCACCAGATGCCGATTGTCGCTTGCCCGTCACCAGGTGCCGATTGTCGCTTGCCCGTCACCAGGTGCCGATTGTCGCTTGCCCGTCACCAGGTGCCGATTGTCGCTTGCCCGTCACCAGGTGCCGATTGTCACTTGATAATGTAATCTCTCCATCATTTTATTACATTTTTATATAACTCTCACCATGGTTCAACTCACCATAATGCTGAATCAGTGGGAGCCCTGAGCGTGTCACTTGCCACACCTTGCGTATTGTCACTTGCCACACCTTGCGTATTGTCACTTGCCACACCTTGCGGATTGTCACTTGCCACACCTTGCGGATTGTCACTTGCCACACCTTGCGGATTGTCACTTGCCACACCTTGCGGATTGTCACTTGCCACACCTTGCGGATTGTCACTTGCCACACCTTGCGGATTGTCACTTGCCACACCTTGCGGATTGTCACTTGCCACACCTTGCGGATTGTCACTTGCCACACCTTGCGGATTGTCACTTGCCACACCTTGCGGATTGTCACTTGCCCGTCATCAGATGCCGATTGTCGCTTGCCCGTCACCAGATGCCGATTGTCGCTTGCCCGTCACCAGGTGCCGATTGTCACTTGCCCGTCACCAGATGCCGATTGTCACTTGCCCGTCACCAGATGCCGATTGTCACTTGCTAATGTAATCTCTCTGCTGCCTGCACAGTGAAGGCAGAAGTTACTGCAGGGATGCAGGGCAGGCGCAGAGCCGTGAGAGATGATCTCATCTCTCTGCTCCCACGCCTGCCGGCTCACAGATTGGCAAGCGGTCCTCACACCGAGCCTGCTCTCACCTTCCCACACACTGAGCCGCCAGGCCTACCCGCTCTCTCACCAGCCCGCCCATAAACCTCAGAGCCACCTGCGGAGCCGCCCGGCCCACAACAAAATTCTCGGGGGTGGCAATTGCCACCCCTTCCCTACCCTCGGATCCGCCCATGTGCTTTGTCGGCAGCTACAAAAAGTGTCCCAGAAGATTGCAGGGAGGGGGAGAGGAGGAGTCTAGGCAGCGCAGGCAGAAGTGGGAGCTGATTTGAGTCAATTTCACTGCAGGATATTATCATTTTTGCAGGAGAAGTTGGGGTGATTCAAGTTGGAGGATACAAGGACCAGTACACTTTTTTTAAGGCTCCAGAAGACCTGCAATTTATATAAATAAATATACCAAATTCTATATTTGACAGTCTTCCTTAAAATACTTGTGGTTCTGGAGCTTTAAAGTAAAAATATGATAATTTTTTTTCCTCCATTAGATATCTTCTGTAAAATGTTCTGTCAGGAGGACTGGTAAAAACAGCTGATCACAGCCTCTTGCCATTTGCTATGAGGTGGAAATACACTTACATTTTGTACACAATTAGAATGAATAGCTTTGTTTGATTTACTTGGTAAAATGAACTAGAAGATCCTGCACACAGATCTGCATTGGGCATATGTACTACTTTGTATTTATCCTGGCTTAATGTAAGCTAATAGGATTTACTGAGCTTCAGTAATCCTTGCACCACCTTTAAGATGGCAATTTATGAGTTTGACAGTCATTGGCAAAAATCCATTCAACGGCTCCTGCTAAACTGGAATGTAAAGTGGAAAAATACATGACCAACTTACTTAAATTCTTGAGACATCTTGCAGGTTATGGTAATATGTTCAAATGTGATTGCAAATTAAAGTCCAGTGAACTTTAAAAACTTTGAGTATTCTTGGCTGTGAAGCCACCAAACCAATTTTACACCCCAGTGGCCCCACCGGCCCCTATTGTAATGGTAGTAAAAATGTAAAATAAAATAAAGAATCCCACATGCATACTGTTAGCAGGACACCCTGCATTCACTATATCTGGTATGCATCTACCAATGTACACCGAACATGGAAATTAAATATTTTTAGTAAATACAAACTGCTAAATACCCTTTCTCATAAGCAGTTAGAACAGTCTTGTGACTTCTTTTGGTATCTGGTTAAAGCTTGTAGGAGAAGTTTTCATTCTCCTCCGATTGTCTTATGAGGCTGCAGGACCCCTAAACCTCTGTATGGAAAATGCTGATTGGCCCTGTGCGGATCACATGCACTTTCCCAAGAAAAAAAAACGAGGCTCTGTTCCATCAGCGGATGGTTTGGGGACTGTGGAAGAGAAGGGAAGGATCAGAGAAGACAGGATCAAACAGCCTTTTTTTACACAATGTAGAGGTTTAACCCCTTATGTTCCACATTGAGTATAACAGACATGCTTTACTGCATATACAGACAGATTTTACTGTTGTGGGTTTAGTAACAATTTAAGTGGCATATATATGTCAATGCCTATCACACCTTGGGTATTTCCATGCAAGTAAATTATTAATTTTAGGGCCATCATGTTGGTTTACCTCAGTCTTGTTCACCAGTCTTAATTGTGGTATGTTTTTCATGCCTACCTACCTTTTTGTATTGATGTCTTGTCACCCTTCATCCTTCAGTCATTCGAATTCAAGTGGGTTACAATTGGGGTCTTTTTCTTCCAGCCTCTATGGCTAGTTGGCCATCTCTTCGGATATGATGCTGTCAGGGCAACTCCCGTTCATCAACCTCTCATTCTGATGTTGTCCACCTGCACGGAAACATCTGCTGCTATCACAAATTCTCTTTTCCCTGAATCGTAAGATTCAGAACTAATAGGCTTTCAGCCTTCTGTTCAAGATTGATTGGTCTTATGTTAGACCTGTTCTGCTTGTCCATATTTCCCTGTTGGGTTTTGTAATTCTGGGATATGGCCCAGTGTATTTTTTTTTTTTTTTCTGTTCAGCATATCTTGTTGGTTACGTTCCCATTTGCAGATTACTGGTTGTTCTCCTGTTTTGGTGGATTGCTGATGGGTTTCCACCGTCCTGCACTGGCTGAGGCTCAATGTACCCTGCTAGTGTCACTCTCCCAGGTGATGGCTCTGTTGTAGTCTGGTGCACCTGTTTGCCACTGCTGAGAGGGGACTTAAGTGTATCAGTTTTATTTGTCAGTCTGAAGTTTGCTAATGAACATCTGAATGATTCAGAGGAGAACTGGGTGAAAGTGCTGTGGTCAGGGGAGACCAAAATCAAGCTCTTTGGCCTCAACTCGCCATGTTTGGAAGAGGAGGAATGCTGCCTATGACCCCAAGAACCACCACACCCACCGTCAAACATGGAGGTGGAAACATTATGCTTTGCGGGCTGTTTTTCTGCTAAGGGGACAGGACAACTTTACCGCATCATAGGGGGGACGATGGACGGGGCCATGTATTGTCAAATCTTTGGTGAGAACACATGGCCAAGGCAACAAATGAGTGGCTCAAGAAGAAGCACATTAACCACTTAAGGACTGGAAGGATTTGCCCCATCAATGACCAGGCAATTTTTTGCAATACGGCACTGCGTTGATTTAACTGACAATTGCGCAGTCGTGCAACAAAGTACCCAAATAAAATTTGTCCTTTTTTTTTTTTCCCCGCAGGTAGAGCTTTCTTTTGGTGGCATTTGATCACCTCTACATTTTGTCCTGCGCTATAAAAAGAATATACAATTGTGAAAAAAATTTAAAAAAAATTTGCTATAATATCCAAAAACAAAATGTAAACAAAAAACTAATTTGTTTATCAGTTTAGACCGATATGTATTCTACATATTTTTTGGTAAAAAAAACAAACAAACGCAATAAGCGTATATTGATTGGTTTGCTCAAAAGTTATAGCGCTAAAAAAAGGATTGAATATGCCTTAGTGATGAGACATGTGAAAAATTATTCTAGAAAAACAAGTGCTAAATACCTGTGAATCATAAACTGGAACAAATATATCTGAAATGTCCAAATGAAAGAAAAAAAAAAAAAAACTTTCTTACAAAGTCTTTGATATATGAAAAAAGTCCAAAATAAATAATGTGAACGTGTTCAGTCTATATAATATTGGGATGTCACACAGCTTCAATAGATGAAAATGTGAAAAGCCACCACCAAACAAAAATGCTGACCCTTACCAGAGTCTAAGATCCCTATACGGATCAGATAATGCAGGAAGTATCACAATCCAATGGCTAAACCGGAACGTGCCTCCTGACGGGGTCCTCAGTAATCACCGATAGTGATACGGAACATCCAAATAAAAGATACTAACATAGTGTAAATCCGTGATAGAACAATCCAAACACAGATGGCATCACCCAGTGATTGGTTGACGAACAGTTGTGAAAATTGGAGGGATAACCACCACCAACGTACACACTGACCCTTACCAGAGCCTATGATCCCAAATGGGAATCAGACAATATGGGGGAAGATGTAATTTAGCATGGGGAACCAGAGCGTCCTTGATGTTATGGTCCTCAAAGGGTCACCAATAGAGTGGCTCCTCAGTACAGCACGCAGTGGAGCCACTCCATTGGTGACCCTCGAGGACCATAACATCAAGGACGCTCTGGTTCCCCATGCTGGATTACATCTTCCCCCGCATTGTCTGATCCCCATTTGGGATCATAGGCTCTGGTAAGGGTCAGTGTGTACGTTGGTGGTGGTTATCCTTCTAATTTCCACAACTGTTCGTCAACCAATCACTGGGTGATGCCTTCTGTGTTTGGATTGTTCTATCACGGATTTACACTATTGTTAGTGATACGGAACATCCAAATAAAAAATACTAACAATAGTGTAAATCCGTGATAGAACAATCCAAACACAGAAGGCATCACCCAGTGATTGGTTGACGAACAGTTGTGGAAATTAGAGGGATAACCACCACCAACGTACACACTGACCCTTACCAGAGTCTAAGATCCCTATACGGATCAGATAATGCAGGAAGTATCACAATCCAATGGCTAAACCGGAACGTGCCTCCTGACGGGGTCCTCAGTAATCACCGATAGTATTTTTTATTTGGATGTTCCGTATCACTATCGGTGATTACTGAGGACCCCGTCAGGAGGCACGTTCCGGTTTAGCCATTGAATTGTGATACTTCCTGCATTATCTGATCCGTATAGGGATCTTAGACTCTGGTAAGGGTCAGCATTTTTGTTTGGTGGTGGCTTTTCACATTTTCATCTATTGCAGCTGTGTGACATCCCAACATTATATAGACTGAACACGTTCACATTATTTATTTTGGACTTTTTTTTCATATATCAAAGACTTTGTAAGAAAGTTTTTTGTTTTTTTTCCTTCATTTGGACATTTCAGATATATTTGTTCCAGTTTATGATTCACAGATATGTAGTACTTGTTTTTCTATAATAATTTTTCACATGTCTCATCACTAAGGCATATTCAATCCTTTTTTAGCACGGCTCCATTTTTTGTTTTGTAGTATATGTTGTATAACATTTTTGAGTCGCTGCTTTATTTTCTATGTGGTATGTGCATTATTCTCTTTTTCCATCAAAAGTTATAGCGCCTACAAAATGGGGGATAGTTTTTTTATCATTTTAATTTTTTTACTAGTAATGGCGGTAATCAGCGATTTTTAGCAGGAATGCAACATTGCGGCAGACAGATTGGACACTTTTGACACCATTGACATTTATACAGCGATCAGAGCTAAAAATAGCCACTGATTACTGTATAAATGTCATTGGCAGAAAAGGGGTTAACACTAGGGGCAATCAAAGGGGTTAAGTGTTCCCTAAGGAGGTGTTTCTAACTTTGGGGGCAGTGTAGTGATTAGAGGAGATGACAGATCACTGTTCCTAATCACTAGGAACAGACAATCTGTCTATCCTCCCCTGACAGAGCTGGGATCTGTCTGTTTACATTGACGGATACCCGTTCTGTGTCTCTCGGAAGCAATCGCGGGTGGCCAGCAGACATTGCGGCCGCCGGGGACACACACACACACCTCCTAGTGGTCTTAAAGTGGCCGACGTACCATGGCGGCAATTTGCCCAGGAGAGCCAACCTGCCGCAATACAACTGCGGCAGCTGGTCTTCGGTTAAAGCGGAAGTAATCCCATCCATAAAACTGTTTTGTTTCCGAGACATGTAACACTCCATTTGGTTGTGCCCTCAACCAAACTGTCAAACCATCCAGTGGTTGGTGTCATAACTGATCACATGTGCAGCATTATGGCAGTTGTAGATTAAACAGGCAGCTTACTTGGCTGAAAATATAGGAGGGCTTACTTACACTTTAAGGTTCTGGAGTGGCCTAGCCAGTCTCCAGAATTTAATCCCATAGAAAATATGTGGTGGGAGCTGAAGGTTCGAGTTGCCAAACATCAGCCTCGAAACCCTAATGACTTGGAGAGGATCTGCAAAATCCCTCCTGAAATGTGTGCAAACCTGGTGGCAAACTACAAAAAAACCTCTGACCCCTGTGATTGCCAAGAAGGGTTTTGCTACCAAGTCATGTTTTGCGCAGGGTTCAAATAGTTATTTCACTCATTAAAATGCAAATCCATTTATAACTTTTTAAATTGCGGTTTTCGGGATTTTTTTTTGTTCCGTCTCTCACTGTTAAAATAAACCTACCATTAAAAAAAAAAAATTTCTTCCGCCTCAGAACTATCAGGAGACTTAATTAATTTGTGTTCATTTGCAGTCTCCTTAGTTCACATCATGGTTAGAAAAATATTTGATATTGCAAAAGTGCGTTTAAGTATAATATGTCAATAAATATACAAAAGAGAAAAAATATGTGAATAAATACATTAATTTCCTCCAGCCGAACAAACCCTCATCCCACCCCCATCCCTTAACCCTACCCCCCCACCCTCCCCTATCTCCGAAATTCCGTCTCATATTGTAACTCCCTTTTGCCCATTGTCCTTCCTACACTATATCATCCTATCTATATAACTCGGTGAAAGCTTATAATTAACCCAGTCCTGCCATTTTGATTTAAATCCTTCTCCTTCCTCCCCCATGAACCTGAGCTGTTCAGCATAATATATATCGTTAATTTTACAAAGCCAGCTCCTCTCTGTTGGGCGCATAGGGTCCTTCCACTGTTTGGGGATCAAGCTCTTTGCTGCATCTAGTACGTGGGGAAGTAGAGTTCGCATATACTGTTTTTAATTGACATTTCTGTCCCATGGAACAAACAGACCCATGGATCAGGAAGTATTTTAATTCCGGTAATTTCCTCAATTACTAATACATTATTCCAGTAAGTTTTGATTTTGGGACAGGTCCACCATAGATATGACATAGTACCCACTTCAAGACAGCCCCTCCAACAATATTTGGAGGTTTCTTCTTGATAACGGTGTGCTATGGCCGGGGTTATATACCACCGTGCTAAACATTTAAAGTTTATTTCGATCAATGCACAGTTAGTTGAAGTAGTATGCGTCATTTTTAGTATTTTCCTGACATCTATCTCGGTTTCGCCAGTTTCCAATTCCTCTTCCCATTTATTAATATAAGAAGGTTACTCAAGATTTTTCAATCCCATCAATATTTTGTAAATTGAGGAGATCCCGCCCCTTCCGTTTGGTGCCGAACACAAACGCTCCAAAGGGAGCAAATTTCTATCTGACCTCAGCGGAGAGGGGAAGGAATCTACGAAATGCGTCAGCTGCATATATCGCCACCTGTTCAGCTCAAACAATTCTTTTTTTTTTTTTACTCAATTCCTGATAGGTAAGAATTTTACCGTCTTTTAATATGTCTTTTAATTGGGCATCTGTTTTTTTTATCCAGTTACCAAACAGGCCTATTTTCCCTGGTGCAAAAAAAATTGTGTCGAATAAAGGGATTAGTGGGGAATTATAGTCACATCTATGCTTTTTGTGTACCCTATCCTATATTGACATGGATGCCAAGGTGATCGTGTGCATGTGCGCATTTTGTTGTCTGAAATGTGGCGGAATCCAAATCTTTTTTTCTTAACAGTGACTTGTTTGAACAGCTTTCCAATCTAACCCACCTTTTCTCTTTATTATCTCTAACCCAATCGACCACCCGTGCCATGTGAATAGCCATATAATATGTGTAGATATCAGGTACCCCCAAACCACCATGTTCCTTATCTCTAATTAATATTTCCATACTTATACGCGTTTTTTTATTCCGCCATATAAACCTATTTAATAACTGTTTTAGTATTTTAAAGTAAGCTCCCGGTAGTACGATCGGTAACATTTGAATTTTATATAATATCTTAGGGAGAATAAACATTTTAAAACAATTTATTCTCCCTACTAGAGATCTTTGTCTAGATGCAATTTTCTTTAAATCTATTTTAATATCATTTAATAACGGGATAAAATTCTGTAAGTAAATTAGCTCAGGGGATGATGTAATACAGGGCTTGACAAATCCCGGGCGCCAGGTCGCCATGGCGACTAGAAATAGGGTCCCGGCGACTTGGCTTGGAAGGGGGGCCATCTGGTGGTGAGCCGTTGGTATTACAAGTTATTACCACCAGATGTGTAAGCTGGCGTCATCTGGTGGTGGCCGTTGGTATTACAAGTTAAGCATTACAAGTTAAACAGCAATTCTAATGTAATTTTTCACTATTTTCACTGCCATCTTCCCTCTAATTGGAACCCCCAAACATTATATATATTTTTATCCTAACATCCTAGAGAATAAAATGGCGATCGTTGCAATACTTTCTGTCACGCTGTATTTGCGCAACGGTCTTGCAAGCGCACTTTTTTGGGAAAAAATTACACTTTTTTTAATAAAAAAATAAGACAACCGTAAAGTTATCACCATTTTTTTTAATATTATGAAAGATAATGTTACGCCGAGTAAATTGATACCCAACATGTCACGCTTCAAAATTACGTCCGCTCGTGGAATGGCGACAAACCTTTACCCTTTAAAATCTCCATAGGCGACGTTTAAAAAATTCTACAGGTTGCATGTTTTGAGTTAGAGGAGGTCTAGGGCTAGAATTATTGCTCTCGCTCTACCAATCGCAGCAATACCTCACATGTGTGGTTTGAACACCATTTACATATGCGGGCGCTGCTCACGTATGTGTTCGCTTCTGCGCGCAAGTTTGTCGGGACGGGGCACGTTTTCTGGCTCCTAACTTTTTTAGCTGGCTCCTAGATTCCAAGCAAATTTGTCAACCCCTGATGTAATATTAACTCCTAAATATTTTATCTCGGTGTCTTTCCAAATAAATGGAAACTCTTGCTTATATCTCATGCTAATATTGAGGATTTCTGATTTTAGGGGATTGATTTTAAAATTTGATACATCCCCATACGATTTAAGGGTTTTTAATAGATTCGGGAGAGTTATAGTTGGATTCGTTATAAATAATTAGATATCGTCGGCATATGCTGCGAGTTTATGTTCCCCATCATTTGAATCCCCCTGATGTCCGGGTTATTTCTAATCCCGGCCAGCAATGGTTCCAAAGATAAGATAAACAATAGAGGGGACAGGGGACACCCCTGTCTGGTCCCATTTACATGTCCCTGATAACATCCCATTTACCTTGACTCTAGCCGTTGGATGTTTATACAGAGCATTTATCCATTCCATCATTTTTGGACCGATCCCACTGAACTCCAATGTGTTCAGCAGAAATCCCCAGTCTACCCTGTCGAACGCCTTTTCGGCGTCTATAGACCGGAGTAGACCTGGGGACTTACTATCTTTTATTTTCTGTGTCAATAGGAGTGTTCTGATGCTGTTGTCCCTGCCTTCCCTCCCAGGGACAAAGCCTACCTGATCAGTGTGTACTAAATCTTTCATGATGATCTTCATTCTTCCGGCCAGGATTTTGGCAAACAGTTTTACGTCCGCATTTAATAAAGAAATGGGTCTAAAACTAGAACATAAGGAGGGATCTTTACCTATCTTGGGAATTATTGTGATTGCGGCCTCTAATTCCTCACATCGAATATCCCAATTAGAACCAATACCATTTATGTAAGAACACATCCTGGGGACCAGAATCTCGCTGAACTTTAGGTAATATGCAATCGTTAACCCATCAGGGCCTGGGCTTTTCCCCTTTGGTGACTCCTTTAAATTGTTACGAATTTCCGTTATAGGTTCTTCCAAAAAGGTAATTTTATCCTCAGATATTTTATTTAAACATGTGTTGATTAGACATTTTTTTGTATTCTCACTTCTCCTTTTAATTTTTTCAGGGGGATCCCCTTGAATTATCGAATACAACTTCCCGTAGTATTCTTGAAATACTCTTGCAATCTCAGATGTTGTATATACCTTACCCCCTTTGCCCGTTTGAATACTTTCTATGAAATTACCCTTAAGTTTGTTTTTAAGCCCTTTTGCTAGGTATTTACCCAACAGGTCACCCCATTGATACCTCTCTTTCTTACGTCTGTGAAAAGCCGCTCTGTTTTCATGTTCAATAAGATCTCTTAATTCCTCTCTTTTTAGGATAACAGTACGCTCCACTTCGTGCTCTCCTGTCTGTTTATGGGTCTGTTCGAGATCAAAGATAGTTTTATATAACTCGTCATATTTCTTCTTACTTTCTTTTTTTTTTTTGCTGCTCCTATTGCGATCAGTGTGCCCCTAATATAGGCCTTATGCGCCTCCCAAACTAATGATTCCGACATGTGTTCTGAGCTATTTGTCCTAAAATATCATTCTAATTCCCGTTTTATCCTTTCTACGACTTCTTCATCCTGTATTAAATCCTCGTTTAGTCTCCATGTGATGTTACCTTTAGGAGCTCCCTCGATTTTTAAATTAATTGAAACAGGCGCATGATCTGACAGGGTAGTTATTCCAATTGCAGAACTTGTCACTACATCCAATGAACTGTGATCTACTAAAAAAAAATCGATTCTGGAGTATGTCCCGTGTACAGCGGGGTGGAATGAGAAATCACGTGTTTTCGGATGTTGTATTCTGTTGATGTAATTTTTTATTAAGTAATTTTCTTTGTGCATTCCCAGTCCGCTGTACACGTGATGTACAGTTGACATCTGGGTCCAGAAAGAGGTTCATGTCACCTGCAACAACTACCTGGCCCATCCTAAAATCCATGAACATCTCGATGACCCCCTTGAGAAATCTTATAGAGTTTTTATTTGGACAGTAAATATTTGCTATAGAATACTCCACTTCATTTATTTTTCCTCTGAGAAAGAGATACCGCCCCCCGGGGTCAACTTTCCTCTCTCCCAGGACAAATCTAACTTCTTTGGCGAAACCTATGGCAACTCCCTTTGCCCGTTTAGTGGGTGAGTCTCCATAATACCATAGTGGATAATCCGATGAACTTATTTTAAGATTTGACTCCTGCGAGATATGTGTCTCTTGTATAAATACTATATCCGCTTTAAGATGTTTTATTTCTCTAAGAATATTACCCCTTTTTAAGGGGGTATTTAACCCCCGTACATTATATGAGTATTTTTAAGGTTCCCATTCTATCTACCAGATGGTCAATCTCCCCACTACCACTGCCGCCACTTTATTATTATTATTGTGGGTCTCTGTAGGTTGGGTCATATCAATCTTAACCTTGTATAGACAGATTTTCCAATAAACATCAGGGCAAGACCTCATCATTTGTCTTATTTCTGAAACAGATATTCGGAGAAACTCTCCCCCCATACCCACCCTCCCCCTATCTCCACCCGAACCTTCTCCCTTGCCCCCCCACTTCCCCCAACATACTCTGCACTATACCCACCCCATTCTCCCTATCCCTCTCCCCCTTCCCCCCCGTCCCCTACCAGTTGGGGCATTACGGCCTTAAATAGTCACATGGATCCGTGGCCCACCTACTCCACCCGGCCCTACGGTTCTCACCCCGGAGGTTGAGCTCTACAAGTGGGACTACGTCCGGAACCGCTGCCACCAACCCCCCCCCCCCCCCAACCGACACAGTGGGGGCGGCTAAGTAGCCCCCCGGGCCCCGCGAGCCCATGCCACCTGGCCCCCCCCCCAAACCATCCCCCCCAGCCACCGAACCCCCACTCCCCCGTCTATACATTCAGGCCCTCAGTGTCTTGCATCAGATTTTTCCAATTCTAGTTATTCATCCTATTCGGAACGTTTCCTGATTATTTTCCTCTTTTATTTCCTGAGATAAGGTGCCATGTCTGTTGACTCGGTATAGGAGATTTCTTCTCGTATGGTTCACTCCAACCAGGAATCTCTATCAATGGAATGTCCAATCTCTTACAGAACTTTGTCATCTCTTCAGGGAACCTTAAAGCGGAGGTTCACCCTAAATTTTCACTTTGGGTGAAGTCAACTACTAACCATAGACAAGAAATAATCCACAGTTTTTTTTTTTTTTTTTAATCGCCATTGTTAGAATAATGTATAAAAAAAATTGATAACCCGCGGAACCCCCGCTTTAAGGTCGCGGACCTGCCTTCTTTCCTCCCGATTAAACACGCTGGATAACCCCATGAATATTGGATACCATGCGTTTTTTAAATGTTCAAGTAGTGGTTTCAATAATCTCCTTCTAGAGAGGGTCTCAGTAGCAAGGTCCGGAAAAATCTGTAAGTCTGCCTCATTAACCACTAGCCGACCGCCCACCGCCGTTCTACGTCGGCAAGTTGGCTCGGCTGGGCGAGAGCACGTAGTATAACGTCCTCTCTCCCAGCCGCCACTAGGGGCCCCCCCGCTCGCCCCCGACTCCAGTGCGTGTGCCCGGCGGGCGCGATCGCCGCCGGGCACACGCGATCGCTCGGTACAGAGCGGGGACCGGGAACTGTGTGTGTAAACACACAGCTCCCGGTCCTGTCAGCAGGGGAAATGCTGATCTTCGGTTCATACAATGTATGAACCGAGGATCAGTGTTTCCCCTAGTGAAGCCACCCCCCCCCCCCCCCACAGTAAGAACACACCCAGGCATACTTAACCCCTTCCCCGCCCCCTAGTGTTAACCCCTTCACTGCCAGTGGCATTTTTATAGTAATCCAATGCATTTTTATAGCACTGATCGCTATAAAAATGCCAATGGTCCCAAAAATGTGTCAGAAGTGTCCGCCATAATGTCGCAATACCGAAAAAAAAATCGCTGATCGCCGCCATTACTAGTAAAAAAAATATAATAAAAATACCCCCTATTTTGTAAACGCTATAACTTTTGCGCAAACCAATCAATAAACGCTTATTGCGATTTTTTTTACGAAAAATATGTAGAAGAAAACGTATTGGCCTAAACTGAGATAAAAAAATGTTTTTTTATATATTTTTGGGGGATATTTATTATAGCCAAATGTAAAAAATATTCATTTTTTTCAGAAAATTGTCTCTCTATTTTTGTTTATAGCGCAAAAACTAAAAACCGCAGAGGTGATCAAATACCACCAAAAGAAAGCTCTATTTGTGGGAAAAAAAGGATGCCAATTTTGTTTGGGAGCCACGTCGCACGACCGCGCAATTGTCTGTTAAAGCGACGCAGTCCCGAATCGCAAAAAGTACTCTGGTCTTTGGGCAGCAATATGGTCCAGGGGTTAAGTGGTTAAATGTAACCGGCCCAATAGTTTTCAGACGCTGCCAAATCTGTTCTTTATCTTGGAAATTATGAAATCTTGCGATCACATCTCTGGGTATTTCTGCTGCCAATTCCGCCGGTTTTCTAATCAAAATGACCACAGCTGATCACAGTTGAAAGTCAAATGGCTTTGTGTGCCATTAAGAAGGTGATTAGCTACACCGGATTGAGTTTACAAGTCCTTTTTAGGAAGGGGGTGATTCTTTTTCCAACTCAGTGATTTTTTTTCCGGACGTGTTGGTGTTATATCTTTCACTTTGATGTTATAAGTTGCACTAAGTAAATACAGCTGGATAAATCAACTGTTGGGTCTTCATTTCAGACTGCAAAGCAACAAAAATGTGATTATTTTACATTTCTATACCCACTGTGTAGATCCGGTAGTCACCTCAATTGAGACTATGGGTGCATGCAGGTCTTTAGCTACATGCTGGGTCGGCTGCGACAGCCCGGTGTGGACGACAGGTAGCCTTGTGACTGTTCCTTACTGGATGCATATATGACCACTTGGCTCTGAGCTGGTTGTTCACAGTATCCCCCCAGTTTCAGCTAAAAGGCATTCTGTCACACAACCAATTCAGGGGGTCACTGAGACTGCATGGTATTCTTCCCCTTGGGCAGCATCCCACTTTGTCCTGCCTTGGTGCCCTAATAATTGCTGTGCATACTCTGCTTCTTAGCTGGATCCTGCACTTCCGGGGGTCCTCCCTGGCTCTCACACATATATGGTTGCAGTATCTGAGTCTGTATGTGCTCAGGCTACTGTGCTGCTTCTGCTTTACAAGATCTTTTGGCTCCATCCTTCATTTGATTGTTACTATTCTACAGGTGGGTGACTCTGCATTGCTGCATTCAGGTTTTAGACTTCATTGTTTGTTGTTTTTTTCTCTGGGCAGTTCCATATATAAAATAAAATAGAAAAAGTGCAGCGCAAAACTCAAATATATAAATGATACTGGTATACTCAAACACCAATACCATAAGTGTGAATATGAATATGCAGAAAAAATGGAAAAAAGAAAAAAAAAATATTAAAAATTAAATACAATTCAAACAAACAGTCCAAAAGTCCATAATTGTCAGAAGATGAGTGAATTAAACGAAAATAAATCTCCACCACGTGACAATCCACCAAAATTTTGAAGTGATCCCTCCACCGTTGTAGATGGCTACTCTCACCTTCATATGGACCACTGAGTTAACAGATGGTCAATAAAGCAAATCAAATAGGCAGGTCATGAACAGGAACCAGGCTAATGTATTAGATCCTCATAAGACAACCAAACCGCAAAGGACAGGTGCATGTAAAGAGATAATCACAGACTAAGTGCTCACTGTTGCAATGTGTGGATTTATTCTTTAAAAGAAGCAAAAGTCAGGCTACTCACATTTGGCCAGACAAAAAACGGCATGAAGTAACAATCTTTAGGAATGAACAGCAGATGAGCGACGTGATGTTTCAGGCTCCTAAACCACCGGACGCGTTACGTTATATCAACTTCCTCAGCGGGGCGGGGCCTGTTGCGTCGCTTTCCTGTCTTTAAATAGCTGCTCATTGTCATAGGGACAAGCATCGGGATGGCGTGTGGGGCCTGACGTCGAATCCTGAACAGCTGATTGTTCAGGAAATGATGCAAACAACGTCAGAACATCCAGCATACTGTTCAAATGTGTGCAACTTTATTGTTCACACACACATGGTATAGAACTAGAATATCGCCATCTTGTGGACAATTTAGAAAATTGCATCCGAATGTTAATTTTAAAATAATAATAAAATTAATCAAATCGCTCAAAGCTGTCCATGTACAAACATTGCTATAAAATCTATATTTTTCTATAGTAACATGATAAATCTTTACATGATACTGCATAATAATCTAAAAACTTTTCAAATAAAAAACATATAAACCATTTTATTATTACATATAAAATTATCAATATAAAATCCCCAGTTAAAATTAATATTTAAAAACAAAGTTGCTATTTATTTGATATGAAACAATTCAAATCGAAGTCCACATTTAACCCTTCAGGGGTGAGAACCTTTGCCTCAAATATCCAAAAGGATTCTCTCTGGCTGATGTGGCGTGTGTAATTACCTCCCCTCCAGTGTCTATTTACCTTCTCCAGACCCCAAAATTTTAAACATTTGGGATTCTTGTTATGGTATTGCTTAAAATGTCTTGAGACACTGTGATAACGAAAGCCATTTTTTATATTGTTCACATGCTCGCCTACTCTCACCGCCAGTGACCTTGAGGTGCGGCCTATGTATTGTAGGCCGCAGTCGCATTCTAACATATAAACGACACCCTCAGTGTTGCATGTGGTCAAATGTTTTATGGTATAGGACTTCTTAGTGGAAAAAGAAGTAAATTCTTTGCGTTTTTTTATATTGAATTTACATTGTTTGCATGATTGGCATCTTCCACAGGCATAAAAGCCTGATAAAAAATTAAAAATCCTATTCTCTTTAAAAGGGGGAGGAGGATCTATGACTCCAGGGGCGACAACGTCTCTTAAAGAGGGGGCTTTTCGATAAATAAAACGTGGGTGGGCTGGTAGGACAGTCCCCAAAACCTTGTCCTTCTTGAGGACTTCCCAGTGTTTATTTACAATCTTTTCAAACTGCCGATACTGGATGTTATAATCCAGGACAATTTTGAATTCAAAATTTCCCTCTTTTGTCACCTGTTTGTTGGAGTCCTGTACTAAATCAGCCCTGTTGAGGGAACCCACTCGTGATAGTTCATTTGTAATGACATCTTTGTTATAACCCTTTTGTTGAAACCTGTTGACCAAGACTTTGGATTGTGTAAAAAAGTCAGTGTCAGAGGTGCAGTTCCTTCTGAGGCGTATGAACTGGCCTCTGGGAATGTTGCAAAGCCAGTTTTTATGGTGACAGCTGTCTGAAGGGATATACCCGTTTCTGTCAGAGGGTTTAAAATGATTACGAGTGTTAAAAAACTTTTCTCCTTTAAAAATTTCCAAGTCCAGGAACACAATCTTTTCACTGCTGATATTCCATGTGAGTGAAATGTTTTGAGTATTGCTGTTTAGTTTTGACATAAACGTCTCCAAACTGGACAGATCTCCCTCCCATATCATGACTAAATCATCGATATAGCGTTTATAGCATTTGAGTTGCATGGGGGGGTCTTTGAAAATGATTTCAACCTCCCATAGTGCCATGAAGAGATTGGCGACGCTAATAGATGTTGCATCTCGTCTTTATAGAATTGCTTGGACATTATAACCAAACCTCCTCCTTTATCCGATGGACGGATGACCACTTCTTTCTTAGACTCCAACGACGCTATACCTTTTTTGATGAAGGAGGGTTCTTTAATTTTTCTTACCTTCATCTGGTCCAAATCACTTAGGACCATGTTTTTGAACACGTCAATATGCTTGGAGTCATGATTAGAAGGGTTAAAGACACTTTTATTCCTCAAAGTGGAATAAGTGCTTACTGGAATTAAAGAAGATCTTTCTGCCGGTTTGGATAAAAAATATTTCTTAATATTAAGAGTTCTCACAAATTTCGATACATTTACATACGTCTGAAATTTGTTAAAATTCCTAACAGGGGCGAATTTCAGGCCTTTGTCTAAAACCTGCAATTCTTCATCCGTCAACGTAATCCCACTGATATTGAATATACCAGTGCCTAGTGGGATTTTTGTTTTTTTGATCGTTCTTCTTCCTGCCCGTTTCCCTCTCTTTCCCTTCTTTTCCCCCCCCTGTTTCCAGTCGGGGTGGTTAATGAGGGGCCCCACCACTGGGGCGGGTTCCCTAAAAAACCCCCCTCCACTTCTTCTCTGTTGGACAATGGGGCAAACCGATTATTAACAGGTATGGGGTTATCATGGTAATGATAGTCCTCTCCCCATCCGCCATCTTGGGAGTACCCTCCTCTCGATGTAGATGGATAATTAGGTTTGCCTCTGTAACTGTAATGTTGAGGATTACCATATGTAGTACCCCCATATGAGGTCATGGGGTATTGGTAATTACCTCTTCCTCTCCCTACGCGGCCATTACCCCCCCGTCCCCTTTGGGGATAAGGAGCATAATTGGACTGATAGTCCTGCGGTGGGGCAGATGGTCTAGGAGTATTGATGGGGGTATTGGGAATGGGAGGAGCCTTTACATTAGGCTTGGTGGCCTGGTCGGAAGATCCGACATTCACTTGCCATTTGAAAACCTCTTTGCGTGTAAAATCACCAGAATCCCTAATAAATTTACCCTTCTTTTTATTTTGGGTATCGATGTCCCATTTAGTAAGTTTATTCTTTAATTCCCCTGATAACTTTGGGAAATCAGAATGGTCTTTGAAAACTTCAATAGGAGAGGTAACTGTCAGCGCAGATACAAAGTACATATATGGGTAGGAGTATGGTGATTAGTCCATTGGAAATAGTAGTAACAGGCAGTTCAATGGTTAAAAATGCAGGTGATGTGGCTGTTCAATGGCGGCTGCTGTCCTCAGAGAGCTGACTCTGTGGTAAACAAAAAAGGGGTAGAGAAAGGAAGCGCCACCTAAGTGCAGTATTAAAGAGGTTCTTTTAATGACACATTGTAAAAAACACACTTACAAGAAGGTAAGGAAAGAAGGCTCATCTGTAACATCCTGTAGTCCTCGTCCCGGATCCATGGGCTGCTTTAGAAGTGAAGAAAGCAGATTGTGTGGAGTCTTCAGGCCTGTCCTGTGGCCTTCAGGATGTAGTCTGTTCCAGCCTCACAGGTCACGTGACAGGTCACGTGATTACTTCCCAGGAACACTTCCGGGAGGAGGGTCAAACAGGGAGAACAAAGGCTGATTGGGCTACGCGCTCGGAGCCACTGCTCCTTCTATTGGCCTTCCTTCTCAGGAGGAATTCCATAAGTTCTTGACCTCTTTTGTTAAAGAAGTCGTACCACTCTTGTAGGGACTCCTCATCACCCAGACCATCACTGGGTGGGACATCCCACCTTAGGCGTCTGGGGGTGAGACCGTCCCGAATGTATTGTTCAAAAGAGGTAATGTCCCACCAGGCTTTGACCTTTTTTTCAAACAGAAAACCCAATTTCTTAAAAAGGGCAGATATGTCATCAGGGCCAATGGTGGGAGCAGAGTTGGAAAAAACCTCACTGAGTTTGATCTCTCTGGTTTCCAAAAATTGAAAAACCTCCATAAATGCTGCTAAAGGCGAAAGCGAAAAGTGCAAAAATATATAAAAAACAGGGTGCAATCAGCGCAAATATATAGATAAAAAAATGATGATATTAAAAGTGTATTTATGTGATACAGACCCCCAGGGTTCAGATCACTGGTAATGCCAGCTGAACACTAAGGGAAATTCGCAAAAATCCTAAGCAAGTAAAAAATAAAATAGAAAAAGTGCAGCGCAAAACTCAAATATATAAATGATACTGGTATACTCAAACACCAATACCATAAGTGTGAATATGAATATGCAGAAAAAATGGAAAAAAGAAAAAAAAAATATTAAAAATTAAATACAATTCAAACAAACAGTCCAAAAGTCCATAGGTGTCAGAAGATGAGTGAATTAAACGAAAATAAATCTCCACCACGTGACAATCCACCAAAATTTTGAAGTGATCCCTCTACCGTTGTAGATGGCTACTCTCACCTTCATATATGAACCAATGAGTTAACAGATGGTCAATAAAGCAAATCAAATAGGCAGGTCATGAACAGGAACCAGGTTGATGTATTAAATCCTCATAAGACAACCAAACCGCAAAGGACAGGTGCATGTAAAGAGATAATCACAGACTAAGTGCTCACTGTTGCAATGTGTGGATTTATTCTTTAAAAGAAGCAAAAGTCAGGCTACTCACATTTGGCCAGACAAAAAACGGCATGAAGTAACAATCTTTAGGAATGAACAGCAGATGAGCGACGTGATGTTTCAGGCTCCTAAACCACCGGACGCGTTACGTTATATCAACTTCCTCAGCGGGGCGGGGCCTGTTGTGTCGCTTTTCTGTCTTTAAATAGCTGCTCATTGTCATAGGGACAAGCATCGGGATGGCGTGTGGGGCCTGACGTCGAATCCTGAACAGCTGATTGTTCAGGAAATGATGCAAACAACGTCAGAACATCCAGCATACTGTTCAAATGTGTGCAACTTTATTGTTCACACACACATGGTATAGAACTAGAATATCGCCATCTTGTGGACAATTTAGAAAATTGCATCCGAATGTTAATTTTAAAATAATAATAAAATTAATCAAATCGCTCAAAGCTGTCCATGTACAAACATTGCTATAAAATCTATATTTTTCTATAGTAACATGATAAATCTTTACATGATACTGCATAATAATCTAAAAACTTTCCAAAAAAAAACATATAAACCATTTTATTATTACATATAAAATTATCAATATAAAATCCCCAGTTAAAATTAATATTAATATTTAAAAACAAAGTTGCTATTTATTTGATATGAAACAATTCAAATCGAAGTCCACATTTAACTCTTCAGGGGTGAGAACCTTTGCCTCAAATATCCAAAAGGATTCTCTCTGGCTGATGTGGCGTGTGTAATTACCTCCCCTCCAGTGTCTATTTACCTTCTCCAGACCCCAAAATTTTAAACATTTGGGATTCTTGTTATGGTATTGCTTAAAATGTCTTGAGACACTGTGATAACGAAAGCCATTTTTTATATTGTTCACATGCACGCCTACTCTCACCTCCAGTGACCTTGAGGTGCGGCCTATGTATTGTAGGCCGCAGTCGCATTCTAACATATAAACGACACCCTCAGTGTTGCATGTGATCAAATGTTTTATAGTATAGGACTTCTTAGTGGAAAAAGAAGTAAATTCTTTGCGTTTTTTTATATTGAATTTACATTGTTTGCATGATTGGCATCTTCCACAGGCATAAAAGCCTGATAAAAAATTAAAAATCCTATTCTCTTTAAAAGGGGGAGGAGGATCTATGACTCCAGGGGCGACAACGTCTCTTAAAGAGGGGGCTTTTCGATAAATAAAACGTGGGTGGGCTGGTAGGACAGTCCCCAAAACCTTGTCCTTCTTGAGGACTTCCCAGTGTTTATTTACAATCTTTTCAAACTTCCGATACTGGATGTTATAATCCAGGACAATTTTGAATTCAAAATTTCCCTCTTTCGTCACCTGTTTGTTGGAGTCCTGTACTAAATCAGCCCTGTTGAGGGAACCCACTCGTGATAGTTCATTTGTAATGACATCTTTGTTATAACCCTTTTGTTGAAACCTGTTGACCAAGACTTTGGATTGTGTAAAAAAGTCAGTGTCAGAGGTGCAGTTCCTTCTGAGGCATATGAACTGGCCTCTGGGAATGTTGCAAAGCCTGTTTTTATGGTGACAGCTGTCTAAAGGGATATACCCGTTTCTGTCAGAGGGTTTAAAATTATTACGAGTGTTAAAAAACTTTTCTCCTTTAAAAATTTCCAAGTCCAGGAACACAATCTTTTCACTGCTGATATTCCATGTGAGTGAAATGTTTTGAGTATTGCTGTTTAGTTTTGACATAAACGTCTCCAAACTGGACAGATCTCCCTCCCATATCATGACTAAATCATCGATATAGCGTTTATAGCATTTGAGTTGCATGGGGGGGTCTTTGACCCCCCCATGACCCCCCCATTTCTAACCAAATGGGTCAGGTTTCTTTCATTGATGGACAGACAGATTTGCATGGGACAGTCAATCAAACCCACTTCTATTACTTCGGTCCCCTTTTTTTGCTGGGCAACATGTTGTTCCTTTCTCATTGCTAGACTCTGGTCACACCACCCTGTCTAATAGGGAGGGGGACAGGTCAGTTGTCAGCCCAGGGCCTCTGGACAACGTTCGAATCTTGGTTATCCATCAATGGAGCTATGGACGTTCACGTTTGTCTGTCTTCATCTTTGGGGTTACCCAGTCACGACTCGGACAGTGCCAGGGCACAGGTTATGGTAATCCCCAGGGTGAAACGAAAAGCATGGCAGTGGCACTGCAGGCCTTGTGCACTCTTCAGTGCACTTCTCTCTGCCATGTACAAACTGGCAGGCAGGTTTTCTAAGCTGTCAAATTTTGGACCAAGGTGAGTGGTCCCTGCATCCAGACGTTTTCCATCAGATACAGTATGTCCAAGATGGGGCACCCAGATATGAATCTTTTGGTGTACCTTAATAGGAAGGTGTCAAGATTGTGACCAGTGCGAAGGATCCTTGGGCGGATGGGACAGATGGCTCTGGTGGAGCCATTACCATTTCATTTATGCCTTTCAACCTCTCAATTTTCTCCCACATTTAAGGCGAAGGATAGAAGCTGAGGGAATTGAGTCTTCTGGTGGTTTTGGGTGGCCTCATCAACCCTGGTACACAGATGTGGTACGTCTGGTCATGGACACCCTCTTTGGCGTCTTCCTCTACAAAGTTTCTTCTGCTCAAAGGACCGATCTGCCACCCTGCTGTACTGTTGCTGGTTTGACGGCCAGGCTCTTGAAAGCCAGGTTTTAGAACCAAGAGGTTGTTGGCCTCTGTTTTTGCCACTGCGATGAAGGCTTGTAATATCTACCTCTGGAATTACTGTGAAGTTCTCGACTATTCATGGGAGAGACTGCAGGTTTTCATCCATGCACATTATCAGTGTCTTGGCTTTTGGATTTTTTCTACCGAGGTGTTGATTAGAAGCTTGCCTAGAGTACCTTTTTTTAGGGCCAAGTTCGGCCCTTGCAGTTTTCTGCTCCCCCCCCCCCTCCTGTTAAAGCACACTCCACAAGGGTTATTGGTGCATCTTGGACTTTTGGCATCCAACGTCTATGTCTTAGGTTTGTTAGATGCCTACCTGGTCTTCTGTTCATATTTTTACCAAGTTTTATGAAGTTAAAGCGGGGGTTCACCCTAAAAAAAAATATGTTTTTGTCTACCAATGCATCCAGCATACTAGCGTTGGCAACAGCATGCCTTTATTTATTTATTTTTTGCTGTACTGACAGTTTAATTCATTCAGACTTCTTCGGGGAGTAGGCGTTCCTATGCAGAGGGGAACATGATTGACGGCCAGCTATGGCGCGTCACGCTTCCCGAAAATAGCCGAAATAGGACTTGGCTCTTCCCGGCGCCTGCGTAGTCAGCTCCTAGTCTGTGCGCAGGCGCCGTGAAGAGCCGAGTCCTACTCCGGCTATTTTCGGGAAGCGTGACGCACCATAGCCGGCCGTCAATCATGTTCCCCTCTGCATAGGAACGCCTATTCCCCGCGGGTGTCAGAAACAAAACTAATGGATTAAACTGTGAGTACAGCACAAAAAAATAAAATAAAGGCATACTTTAGCTGACGCTAGTATGCTGGATGGCATGGTAGAAAGTTGATTTTTAGGGTGAACCTCCGCTTTAATGTTTGGTGCATTTTCAGATGCATGTTTTGGCTGCAGGTCTGCAGGCGGTTTGAGGTCCCTTATTCCTCCTCAGGGGGTTTTCCAGCGTGTTGCGTATCTTTGCTCTTGATCTACCGCCCCTTGATGATTTGGGACATCTCTACGGTCAAAAATGATACCGAGCTGTGTCCTTCAACAAATGTAAAAACCTTTATTTTTTATACTCGCCGTAAAATCCCTTTCTCTGAGTTCTTTAAAGGACACAGCACCCAACCCTCATGTGTTTTTGTGCTACTTTTGTGACAAACTGAACTGCCAATTACAGATGGCAAGTTTGGCTACCAGTTAGGGCTGCCCATAGGCTGTGCTGTTGTTTTTTTGTTTTGTTTTGTTTTGTTTTGTTCCTAGTGGTCCTACTCTTGAAGGTGGCAATATAACCCTATGGTCAACGATGACGCCGATCTGTGTCCAACTCAGAGAAAGAGGTTTTACAGTGAGTAGCAAAACATCCAGTTTTTTTTTTTCATTTGCATGTTTTAAACCTTAACCAAAAGTATAAAAAGTGGTGTTTTGTTTTACATATGCAGAGTTGTTGCCCACCCTACTGTACAGGACACAGATCACCCTCCCTAATTATCCTTGTTTGACTCTACATTGCTTGCTACAAAACTGAGGACTCAGATTGGGGAGGTGTCCCAGGGGCCAACTTTCCAGTGTCCGGTTACATAAAGGTATGAACCTAAAACCCATGCTGTATGAATAAGTTGCCTGTGTCCTGTACTGTGCTCCAAGATATGAAATTTACAGGCAAGTCAATATTCCTCTTTTTACTTCTCGGGTTGTGTTAACTAATGACATGCATATAAAAGCTTAGCATTTTGATCTGGAGATTAATTAAACAGATACAAAAGTAACTTTGGCCTCTGAAAAGTGTTCATAAACACTGTCGGATGTCTTGAATGCAGAAATGGTAGTGCACACACTTTTTCAAAACGCACTGTGGTACATACGATTTGGTGCCCATAAACATACTGCATTTGCGATCTGAGTTAGGAGTTGCCACGGGCACCTGCATGTAGCACACAAGGGCGGTGCGTTCACCTGCAGTGTCGGAAACATGCAGGGAGCGTGCCTTTCTCGCACTGCGCTTTGGTGTGAAACTGCCCTCGGGGGCAAAGCAGCAGCTAGCAGAAGGTCAATGCATGCTACACACACACTTTGTGTACTGCACTGGAGATTTTTTTTTTTTTTTATGTGTGTGTTGTATGCCCAGTGTCCACAACTGGTTTAACACCAAAATACTGAAGGACTCGAATGTGTTTAGAGCTTGGTTACACCATGTACAGGGACCTGCTTTTTTTTTTTTGCACTAGAAAAAGGTGATCTCTGCAAGGATACACAGTGCCCTGTTCACTCCAAAATGCTGGTGTGACGAGAAAAGCTGTGTGCAATTATGCACACATGAAATGGATGTAAACCTCACAGAAATATGCAGGTAAAACAAACAAAAAAATCATATTGGTCATAAAGATATAAGGAAGCAATAACGCAGGATGTGGTGTAAATAAAGCTCACATGAACAGATCGCGCATTAAAAAAAAAAATTGGGTTCATACAGTGTGCAGAGCCCTGCGTTTTTCTGTACCTGTCAAACACAAGTTTATGCAAGGTCACAAATAATATTTTATGGCTGAATTTGCATCGCGATTCCGATTTCTGTCCGAGCTAACTGCTATATGCAAACTGATCTGGGGGTGTCGTTAACTTTTGTATTGAAACTCCCAGTGGCTCGCATAAGGCAGTGTGAACTGCCTGTCAAAAATAGGTTAAAAAATGCGCAACCAAAAAGAGCAAACAAACAAAGTGTACTTGTGTAAAAAATATAAAGATATTGACCCAATTAATTAATAAATAAATACAAATGGTGCCAAAAACAAATTAGTGTCCAAATTGAAAAACAGCTGCTAGTGATTTGCTGTAATCACGGGGAAAAAAGACAAAACTTCATCCAATATTTTCATCCAATATTTCAGCCGTTGGAACACATTTAAACAGAGGGGCCGCTTACCAGATCAGATGGACCTCTATTTCGGAGATCTTAGAAGCTCAGCAAACCAGGGGTCACTCAAGGCAATCCACGGTAGCCAGACACTGATCCAGTAGTGTATCTGTTTTTTCTCCAGCCTTCCAAGGGCTGCAGCTAATCCATTTGCAGGCAGGATCCACTCCCAATGGGATAGCGTGATGTGCAGAGATATTAAAGGAAGAGCAAAAAAGGCTTCATGGTGCAATAAGGTTTAAACAATCAAAGCCCCTTTTATTGACAAAGCGGGTTACTGACATCAGATAAAAACTGCAAGTCAGGTGCGATGCGAGAGCCCGCAATGGATTTGCAGTGTTTTCTGCATCTGACTAAATTGAACCGAGCCTGAATGCGATTGCTCAATTCTGAACACCGCTTACAGCCCCAGTTACAAGAGGGTGTGCACACTTATGCCTGACGAAGGAGCACGCATCCTACGGTGACCGGGGACCCTCCGAGTGAAGACTTCCCCCTGCACCCTGTATGCTTCAGCCTGGGACACCGGAAGCCATCGGCGCTGACAGGCAGAATACCACAGCGCTCAAAGATCGTCTTGTGGAACCCTGCTGAGCTGACCATCGGACTTTACCATGATGTGACTACTTTTATCATACTCTGATTGAGTGTATTTCTATTTGAATTAAAAAAGTGTTACATTAATACTGCACTTAGGTTGGCGCTGCTTGTCTGTCTTTTTGTATTTCTCCCAAAGGTTTTTCTACCCTTCAGCGTGCTGCCTCCCTTGTACTAGTTACATATCCCTGTGGTAAAATACCCAGGCTACAGCTCCTCATCTTTCAACAAACTATATTCTCACCAGGAGTAATTTTTTAAACATTTGTCATTTATTGACTCGCTATTGCTTATTATTGTATGTCCTTAATTTTGACATTTGTAACCTTATCATGCAAACAATGCAGCTCTGCATATGGGTGACATTTTAGCACAACAATTATTATTTTTCCTTTTTACACTTATGCAACCAATTTTTTTTTTTTTTTTGGAAAAAGTTCTAAAATTATTGATCTTTGTCTCATTTTTTTTTTTAATTGCATAAACCTGACATTTTAACAGAGGTGTGTGGACTTTTTTTGTGTATCTATGCATACATTTTTAAAAGGCAAACGGGTCCAAAAGTACATAACTAGTACCAGGTATTTACCAAAGTAGCGGTCCTCTAATCATTATAAGAAAGAAGCACACACATTGGAATGACAGATGGTGATAAAAGTCCAGAAAAGACACATTGGTGTTCCTAGTGTTGATTGATAACTGTGCACCTTTCACCAGAATCCTCACAACCGTGGGTCACACTCCCCTCAGGGTTTCAAACTCACCAGAAAAAAAGTCATTTCTCTTTCGTTCATGGAAGGACATAGCTCCAAATATTCTTGACGGTAGGGTTATGTTCCGTCTATCAGGAAACGACTAGGCAGACATGTTAAACAGTTAAAAAAACATGTAACACAGCAAAGCCAAACAGCACCGCCCAGGGGGCGGGCCCTCTGGTCATAACCCCTCACCCTGCAGTCAGCAGCTCAGCTCAGTTTTTTTTTCTGCCTAGCATAGAAGGACCTGGCTCCCTAGGGGCCCATTCGTCCTGGAAAACTTTTGTTTTTTAAACTTTATTTTTTATTTGTATTTTTGATCCTGAGATCTACTATCAACTGCCAGCTGAGTGACAGGCTGGATAATATAGATCCTTGTAGTCTCCCCAGTCCGGCCATCGAGCGCGAGCAGACCTTTAGCAATGCGCTGGGTCGGCAACGACATACACTATTGCTCCAGGGGTGGCCGGTGAGCTATATGCTCCGGGCTCACTTATGACCAGGCTACTGCTGTCCGTGTCACGGTGGGCCATGGCCAACAGCCACTCCATACTGCTCGGCGGTGGGTCTGTCAGGAATGCATCCAGCGGGACGGGTACATTTTGGCACCAAGGGAATTTGAATGGCTTAAAGGTAACCATCTTCACCTGTGATCTGTTTGCTTGTAATTAGTGTGTGTATAAAAGGTCAATGCATTTGTGGACTCCTGACAGACCCTTGCATCTTTCATCCAGTGCTGCACTGATGTTTCTGGATTCTGAGTCATGGGGAAAGCAAAAGAATTGTCAAAGAATCTGTGGGAAAGGGTAGTTGAACTGTATAAAACAGGAAAGGGAAATAAAAAGATATCCAAGGAATTGAGAATGCCAATCGGCCTTGTTCAATCTAATCAAGAAGTGGAAAATTAGGGGTTCTGTTCAAACCAAACCATGGTCAGGTAGAGCAGGAACAAAAATTGTTTCTGGACAGCCGCACTCTGAACAAATTGTTCAGAGTGCGGCTGTCCAGAGACAATTTTTGTTCCTGCTTTGCTAAGTGCATTGCCTGCACCTGAGTTGTCTGCAGTGCAGGATATTCATCTGGGTTCCCACTTGGAGCGGCTACTGCCTTTTCCCATGGTCAGGTAGACCAACTAAAATTTCAGCTACAACTGCCAGGAAAATTGTTTGAGATGCAAAGAAAAACCCACATCTAACTTCAGGTGAAATACAGGACTCTAAAAATATGTGGTGTGGCTGTTTCAAGATGCACAAAAAGGAGACACTTGAATTAAGATGGACTGCATGCTCGATTCGCCAGAAGAAAGCCATTACTATGCAAATACCACAAAGTATCCAACTTGCAATATGACAAACCGCACAGAGACAAGCCTCAAACCTTCTGGCACAAAGTAATTTGGAGTGATGAGACCAAAATTGAGCTTTTTAGCCACAACCATAAATGCTACATTTGGAGAGGAGTCAACAATGCCTATGATGAAAGGTACACCATTCCTACTGTAAAACACTGAGGTGGATTGCTGATATTTTGGGTATGTGTGAGCTACGAAGGCACAGGAAATTTGGTCAAAATTGTTGGCAAGATGAATGCAGTATGTTATCATAAAAAAACAGAGGGACATTTGCATTCATCAGCCAGGAAGCTGCGCATGGAATGTACTTGGACATTCCAACATGACAATGATCAAAAACACAAGGCCAAGTCGACCTGTCATTGGCTACAGCAGAATAAAGTGAAGGTTCTGGAGTGGCCATCTCAGTCTCCTGACCTCAATATCATTGAGCCACTCTGGGGAGATCTCAAACGTGCAGTTCATGCAGGACAGCCCAAGAATTTACAGGAACTGGAGCCTTTTTGCCAAGAGGAATGGGCAGCTTTACCATCTGAGAAGATAAAGAGCCTCATCCACAAATGCCACAAAAGACTTCAAGCTGTCATTGCTGTTAAAGGGGGCAATACATGGTATTAAGAACTGGGTTATATAAACTTTTGACCAGGGTCATTTGGGTAGTTTCTGTTGCCATTATGATTTAAAAAGACTAAACACAGTTGATTGATAATTGGCTTCAGCCAAACACTAACCATGAGTGAAAGAAAAGTTATCATTCATAAAAATGGCCAAAAAAAAATTATGAGCGCAACTGTGTGTGTGTATGTGTGTATATATATATATATATATATATATATATATATATATATTCTGTGAAAAATTCATTGCCCCCTCCCATGCTGAATCATTAATGGACTGTGATTAACCACAATTTTTTGGAAAGATTAGTTAAATTTCACTTGCCACACCTAGGCCGGATTACTGCCAAACCTGTTGCATCAAGAAATCACATAAATAGAAGCCGTCTGACAAAGTGAAGCACGCTAACCGATCACAAAAAGCCACACATCATGCCACAATTTAACCACTTGCTTACTGGGCACTTAAACCACCTTCGTTCCCGGAGCAATTTTCAGCTTTCAGCACTCTCACACTTTGAATGTTAATTACTCAGTCATACAACATTGTATCCAAATGAATTTGTCCTTTTTTTCATACAAACAGAGCTTTCTTTTGGTGGTATTTGATCACCTCTGGACTTTTTATTTTTTGCGCTATAAATGAAAAAAGGTGGAAAATATTGAAAAAAAATGAATTTTTCTTAGTTTATGCGATAAAATTTAGCAAAATATAAATTTTTCTTCATAAATTTTGGCCACAATTTATACTGCTACATGTCTTTGGTAAAAATAACCCAAATTAGTGGATATTATTTGCTCTTTGTGAAAGTTAGAGAGTCTACAAGCTATGGTGCAAATCATAAAAAAATTATCACACCTGTTGTACCGGTGCCTATCTCATTTCTTGGGGCCCTGAACATGCCAGGAAAGTACAAATACCCCCCAAATGACCCCTTTTTAGAAAGTAGACATTCCAAGGTATTTAGTAAGATGCATGATGAGGTTTTTGATGTTGTAATTTTTTCCCACAATTCTTTGCAAAATGAATATTTTTTTTATTTTTTTTTTCCCCCTCACAAAATTGTCATTGTAATAGGTTATTTCTCTCACATGGCATGTGTATACCACAAATGACACCCAAAAATACATTCTGCTACTCCTCCTGAGTATGGCGATACCACATGTGTAGGACTTTTTCACAGCCTGACCACATACAGAGCCCCAATATGCAGGGAGCACCATCAGGTGTTCTAGGAGCATAAATTACAACTTGTTGACTACCTATTACACTTTTGAAGGCCCTGGAGCACCTGGACAATGGAAATGCCCACAAAGTGACCCCATTTTGGAAAGCTAACACCCCAACGTATAATCTATGAGGCATAATGAGTCTTTTGAACGATTCATTTTTTTCCAAACGTTTTTGGAAAATGTGGGAAAAAAATGAAAACGCAATTTTTTTTACGCAAAGTTGTCCATTTATAAGATATTGCCAACACATAGCCTGTACATAGCAAAAATTACACCCCAAAATACATTCTGCTACTCCTGAGTATGGCGATACCACATGTGTGGGACTTTTTCACAGCCTGACCACATACAGAGGCCCAACATGCAAGGAACACCAACAAGTGTTCTAGGGACACATAGCATACACATGACAAGAATTACACCCCAAAATACATTATGCTAAGCAAAGGGTAAACAAAAAATGTACCTGTGGTTTTAGTAGCGCAGTTGTCCACGGGACGATAGCACTGGTCCAGGCAGCAGGCAGGGACTTGGTCAGCAAAAGAAAATGCAATTGTCCAGGCAACAGGCATGATGGCATAGGTCCTACAGGCAGCAGGCAGAAGTAGGGCCTCGTTCAGGACAGAATGGGGACAGGGGTAGAGGCTTCTCCCACCCAAATCTCTTTGAAGCCTCTGGGCAACCAGACCCTAATCTAGAATGAGAAAACAAAAACAATAGTTTTCTTCATCCAGAAAAACAATTCTGGAGCCCCTCACATGTGAGACCCCTGTGCTATGAATCCCACTAGTCCACTGGCAGGGTAAAAGATCAGTCCAAGAGGCAGGCAAAAAGAATGGTCAAACGGTCCAGGGTCAGTTCCAGATCAGGCAGAGGTATAAACAGAATCGGTAGGCATAAGCGTGGTCAAATAACAGTCCAGGGTCAGTTCCATATCAGGCAGAGGTATAAACAGAATCGGTAGGCAGAAGCGTGGTCAAATAACAGTCCAGGGTCAGTTCCATATCAGGCAGAGGTATAAACAAAATCGGTAGGCAGAATCGTGGTCAAATAACAAGCCAGGGTCAAATACAGAGCAAGCAGAGGCATAAGGGGTGTAAAGGTAAATGGCAGGAAGTGACTAATAATTTAGTAAGGAATGATAACGGCGGAAACAGACAACTACGCAGAGGCCTGGTTGGGAAGGGCATTGGGCACAATAAAAACGGGTGTCTCTTCTCACTCCATTTTTGGAGCACACCCGGCATTTTTTGGGGGAATTTCGGCCTGTTGGTCCGGGAGGGATTTTATCTGGGAAGTGGCGCTCGTAGAGTCGGCTTACCACATCGGATCGAATGGTTGCTGGTGGGTTGCTGGGGTATTAAAGTTCAGTGGTGATTTCCTCCTGGTAATAAAGGTAGGATTTGGGTCTTGGAGTGGATTTTCGATATAATACGTAGGTGTTGTATATGGCCAAATTGAATAAGTAAATGGAAACTTTTTTATACCACTGGTATGATCGTCTTGTGGAAAGGTAGGGCTCGATCATTTGATCATTGAAATCGACACCCCCCATGAACTTATTGTATTCGTGGATACATTTAGGTTTCTGGATTTGCCCATTCCTCCTTCTGATGGTAATGCATGTATTGTTGTGGATGGTAGAAAGCACGTACACATCCCTTTTGTCCCTCCATTTCACGGCCAGAACTTCCTCATTCCGTAAACTCGCCGTCTCCCCTTTTCTTAGCTTCTTGGTGACGAGGCTTTGAGGAAAGCCCTTCCGGTTCGACCGTACGGTGCCGCATGCGGGTGTCTTCTTTCTATACAGGTTTCGGAAAAGGGGCAAACTTGTATAGAAATTGTCCACATACAAGTGGTAGCCTTTCTCCATGAGCAGGTTTAGGAGTTGCCAAACAATTTTCCCGCTGGTTCCTACATAGTCTGGGCAATTAGGGGGGTGTAGCTGGCTGTCCTTTCCTTCATATACGTTGAAGGCATACGTACAGGGAGTGCAGAATTATTAGGCAAGTTGTATTTTTGAGGATACATTTTATTATTGAACAACAACCATGTTCTCAATGAACCCAAAAAACTCATTAATATCAAAGCTGAATATTTTTGGAAGTAGTTTTTAGTTTGTTTTTAGTTTTAGCTATTTTAGGGGGATATATGTGTGTGCAGGTGACTATTACTGTGCATAAATATTAGGCAACTTAACAAAAAAATATATATATACCCATTTCAATTATTTATTTTTACAAGTGAAACCAATATAACATCTCAACATTCACAAATATACATTTCTGACATTCAAAAACAAAACAAAAACAAATCAGTGACCAATATAGCCACCTTTCTTTGCAAGGACACTCAAAAGCCTGCCATCCATGGATTCTGTCAGTGTTTTGATCTGTTCACCATCAACATTGCAATGTGCAGCAGCAACCACAGCCTCCCAGACACTGTTCAGAGAGGTGTACCGTTTTCCCTCCTTGTAAATCTCACATTTGATGATGGACCACAGGTTCTCAATGGGGTTCAGATCAGGTGAACAAGGAGGCCAAGTCATTAGTTTTTCTTCTTTTATACCCTTTCTTGCCAGCCACGCTGTGGAGTACTTGGACGCGTGTGATGGAGCATTGTCCTGCATGAAAATCATGTTTTTCTTGAAGGATGCAGACTTCTTCCTGTACCACTGCTTGAAGAAGGTGTCTTCCAGAAACTGGCAGTAGGACTGGGAGTTGAGCTTGACTCCATCCTCAACCCGAAAAGGCCCCACAAGCTCATCTTTGATGATACCAGCCCAAACCAGTACTCCACCACCACCTTGCTGGCGTCTGAGTCGGACTGGAGCTCTCTGCCCTTTACCAATCCAGCCACGGGCCCCTCCATCTGGCCCATCAAGACTCACTCTCATTTCATCAGTCCATAAAACCTTAGAAAAATCAGTCTTGAGATATTTCTTGGCCCAGTCTTGACGTTACAGCTTGTGTGTCTTGTTCAGTGGTGGTCGTCTTTCAGCCTTTCTTACCTTGGCCATGTCTCTGAGTATTGCACTCCTTGTGCTTTTGGGCACTCCAGTGATGTTGCAGCTCTGAAATATGGCCAAACTGGTGGCAAGTGGCATCTTGGCAGCTGCACGCTTGACTTTTCTCAGTTCATGGGCAGTTATTTTGCGCCTTGGTTTTTCCACACGCTTCTTGCGACCCTGTTGACTATTTTGAATGAAACGCTTGATTGTTCGATGATCACGCTTCAGAAGCTTTGCAATTTTAAGAGTGCTGCATCCCTCTGCTAGATATCTCACTATTTTGGACTTTTCTGAGCCTGTCAAGTCCTTCTTTTGACCCATTTTTCCAAAGGAAAGGAAGTTGACTAATAATTATGCACACCTGATATAGGGTGTTGATGTCATTAGACCACACACCTTCTCATTACAGAGATGTACATCACCTAGTATGCTTAATTGGTAGTAGGCTTTCGAGCCTATACAGCTTGGAGTAAGACAACATGCATAAAGAGGATGATGTGGTCAAAATACTCATTTGCCTAATAATTCTGCACTCCCTGTATATCCGGTGGCTCGGTCGCACAATTTATAGAGCTTCACTCCATAGCGGGCCCTTTTGGAGGGAATAAATTGCTTCATGCCGAGCCTGCCAGAAAATTTTACAAGGGACTCGTCAACACAGATGTTTTGGTCCGGGGTAAACAACTGGGGGAAAATTTGGGAAAAATAATCTAGTAGTGGCCGAATTTTATAAAGTTTGTCAAAATTTGGGTCATCTCGGGGAGGGCACTGGGTATTATCACTGTAGTGTAGGAATCGCATGATCATTTGATATCTGGACCTGGGCATTTTTGAGGAAAAGACGGGCATGTGGTAGATGGGGCGTTTTGACCAATATGAACGTATTTCGTTTTTGTGGTTTAGTCCCATACAAAATACGAGGCCCAAAATTTTTTTAAACTCTTCCACTGTTAGGGGTCTCCATTGGAAGGGACGGGCATAATAGGATGTGGGGTGACTGGAAATAAATTGTTCGGCATAGAGATTGGACTGGGAAACAATTGAGGCAAGCATGTCCTCAGTAAAAATTAAATTGAAAAAATCTATTGGGGCAAAATTTTCTGTGTCCACTTGGACTCCTGGCTGGGCAGTGAAAGGGGGAATGTTGGCTTCTCCTGAATTAGGAGGAAGCCACAAGGGGTACTGAGGGGAATAGGGAAGGCTGGCATGGGACCTACTGGTACGTGACCTTGCTTGACGAGGTGTTGCGGTTCTGGTGGATGGCACAGCGGTTCTGGTGGATGGCACAGCAATGCTGGTGGATGGCACTGCCTCCTTAGCAATACGCCTTCGTCTGGCGGGCGGACACTCTTCCTCCTCTTCCTCCTCTTCTTCCTCTTCCTCCTCTTCTTCCTCTTCTTCCTCTTCCTCCTCTTCCTCCTCTTCCTCTTTCTCCTCTTCCTCTTCACTGCTAACTACCGGCTCATAGTCAACATCAGATCCGGCGTCTGACCTTGCGGAGGAATCCGAATCGCAGAGCTCCCCGTTGCTCTCATCGGCCGCAATAATTTCGTACGCCTCCTCAAGTGAAAAAGATCTTTTAGCCATCGTTGGCAATGACAAAAGATGGCACGTGGCACTGATGACACTGACAGGTGGCACTGACGGCAAATGGGACTGGCAGATGGCACGGGCAGATGGCACTGATGGCAGGTAGCACTGATGGCAGGTAGCACTGATGGCAGGTGGCACTGATGGCTGATGGCACGGGCAGATGGCACGGGCAGGTGGCACTGGCAGGTGGCACTGATGGCAGATTGCACTGGCAGGTGGCACTGATGGCAGATTGCACTTATGGCAGATTGCACTGATGGCAGATGGCACGAGCAGGCGGCACTGGCAGGTGGCACTGATGGCAGGGGCAGGTGGCACTGATGGCAGGGGCAGGTGGCTCTGATGGCAGGGGCAGGTGGCTCTGATGGCAGGGGCAGGTGGCTCTGATGAGAATGCACTGGCTGGTGGCACTGGCTGATGGCACTGGAAGGTGGCACTGGAAGGTGGCACTGGCAGGGACTGTGGGTAGTGTTGGTGTCACTCACTAGTTTTTTTTTCACTGTAACGATCACTGTAATCTCTCTCTCCTCACACGCGGTCTGTGTGTGAGGAGAGAAAGCCGGCGATGAGAGATGATCTCATTTGTTTACATTTGAGATCATCTCTCATTGGACGGCTAGATCGAATGCTGAATGGCCGCTGTGATTGGCCATTCAGCACGATCTGTGATTGGCTGTGTCCGAGGGACACGGCCAACACAGTTTTCTGCAGAAGCGCGCTCGCGGGGACGCGCTTTCAGCAGAGAAACGGCAGGCCGTTTAAACACGGCCACTTGGCACTTCAGGTCCGCGATGCAGACGTATTTTTACTATAGCGCGGATCTGAAGTGGTTAAAAAAATTCAAGAACAGATTAGAAACAAAGGGCCAGATCCACAAAAACCTGACGTAACTTAAAAATTCCAATTTAAGTTACACTGCCTTAAAGTTTCTACCTAAGTGCCTGATCCACAAAGCACTTATCTAGAAATTTCAGGCTGTGTAACTAAAATTCCGCCGGCGCAAGGCGTTCCTATTCAAATGGGGCGAGTCCCATTTAAATGAGGCGCGCTCCCGCGCCGGCCGTACTGCGCATGCGCGCTGGCCGTACTGCGCATGCGCGAAGTTACGTTACGCCGAGTTTTGAGGATCGCGACGGCTTAAAGTTGCGTCGGGGATAAAAAAAATGACAGCGGCATGCATTCCTGAGGGAGAACTCCATGCCCATTTTCAAAGAAAAAAACGGCATGGGTTCCCCCCCCAGGAGCATACCAGGCCCTTAGGTCTGTCATGGGTTGTAAGGAGACCCCCCCACGCCGAAAAATTGACGTAGGGGGTCCCCCTACAATCCATACCAGACCCGTATCCAAAGCACGCTACCCGGCCGGCCAGGAAGGGAGTGGGGACGAGCGAGCGCCCCCCCCCCCTCCTGAGCCGTGCCAGGCCGCGTGCCCTCAACATGGGGGGGTTGGGTGCTCTGGGGCAGGGGGGCGCACTGCGGGCCCCCCCACCTCAGAGCACCCTGTCCCCATGTTGATGAGGACAGGACCTCTTCCCGACAACCCTTGCCATTGGTTGTCGGGGTCTGCGGGCGGAGGCTTATCGGAATCTGGGAGTCCCCTTTAATAAGGGGGCCCCCAGATACCGGCCCCCCACCCTAAGTGAATGGATATGGGGTACATCGTACCCCTACCCATTCACCTGGAGGCAAAAAGTAAAAGTTAATAAACACACAACACAAGGCTTTTTAAAATATTTTATTATTCTGCTCCGGACGCCCCCCCTGTCTTCGTTATTAGCTCAATTACCAGGGGGGGCTTCTTCTTCCGCTCTCCGGGGGTCTTCTCCGCTCTCCGGGGGGGGTTTCTTCTTCCGCTCTCCGGGGGGGGCTTCTCCGGACTCCGGGGGTCTTCTTCCATCTTCTCCCCTCTTCCGCTCTTGACTCGGCGAACCCCGGTTCTTCTGCAGCTCTCCGGTGCCTTCTTCTTCAGCGCTGGCTGCCTGCTATGTTTGTGTGTTAGCTCAATTAGTAACAGGCAGCCAGCGCGGTCTTCTGTGGCGTCAGGGTCTTCTCTTCCTTTCTTCCGATGTTGCCTCGTCGCCGGTTGTCGCTGCAATGATGGAAGCGCGCCTTGCATCACATTTATATAGGCATCACCGTCCCATCATGCTCCGGTAGGTACCCACGTGGTGGGTGCACGTGGGTAGGCACCCACCACGTGGGTACCTGCCGGAGCATGATGGGACGGTGATGCCTATATAAATGTGATGCAAGGCGCGCTTCCATCATTGCAGCGACAACCGGCGACGAGGCAACATCGGAAGAAAGGAAGAGAAGACCCTGACGCCACAGAAGACCGCGCTGGCTGCCTGTTTGAAATCGAGCTAACACACAAACATAGCAGGCAGCCAGCGCTGAAGAAGAAGGCACCGGAGAGCTGCAGAAGAACCGGGGTTCGCCGAGTCAAGAGCGGAAGAGGGGAGAAGATGGAAGAAGACCCCCGGAGTCCGGAGAAGCCCCCCCCGGAGAGCGGAAGAAGAAACCCCCCCCGGAGAGCGGAGAAGACCCCCGGAGAGCGGAAGAAGAAGCCCCCCCTGGTAATTGAGCTAATAACGAAGACAGGGGGGGCGTCCGGAGCAGAATAATAAAATATTTTAAAAAGCCTTGTGTTGTGTGTTTATTAACTTTTACTTTTTGCCTCCAGGTGAATGGGTAGGGGTACGATGTACCCCATATCCATTCACTTAGGGTGGGGGGCCGGTATCTGGGGGCCCCCTTATTAAAGGGGACTCCCAGATTCCGATAAGCCTCCGCCCGCAGACCCCGACAACCAATGGCAAGGGTTGTCGGGAAGAGGTCCTGTCCTCATCAACATGGGGACAGGGTGCTCTGAGGTGGGGGGGCCCGCAGTGCGCCCCCCTGCCCCAGAGCACCCAACCCCCCCATGTTGAGGGCACGCGGCCTGGCACGGCTCAGGAGGGGGGGGGGCGCTCGCTCGTCCCCACTCCCTTCCTGGCCGGCCGGGTAGCGTGCTTTGGATACGGGTCTGGTATGGATTGTAGGGGGACCCCCTACGTCAATTTTTTGGCGTGGGGGGGTCTCCTTACAACCCATGACAGACCTAAGGGCCTGGTATGCTCCTGGGGGGGAACCCATGCCGGTTTTGTTTTTTACAAATTGCCGTGGAGTTCTCCCTCGGGAAAGCATACCAAATGCCGTCGCTGGAATGGGCCTTTACAAGGTGTTACTAACTTTACACTTTGTAAAACGAGCCCTAATTTTACACTTGCAAAATAACACTTACGGCGCAAAAAGGAAGCTAGAAAGCTTTGTGGATCGCCTTAAGTGCTAATTTGCATACTAGCAACGGCATTTCGACTCGAAATGCCCCCAGCGGCGGATGCGGTACTGCATCCTAAAATTAGGCAGTGTAATTCAATTACACATGCCGGATCTTCTGTGTAACTTTGGAAAAAGCCTTTTGAGGATCGTTTCCAAAGTTACACACAGACTGAACAGCAGTTAAGTCGGAGTATCTCTTTTGAGGATAACCCCCTTAGTAATGTACATGTATGGGTCTACGAAGGGTTTCAAAGCCATTTCTAAGGCTTTGGAAATCCAGTGAACCACGGGGACAGCCATTATCCACAAATGGAGATAACTTGGAACAGTGGAGAACCTTCCCAGGAGTGGCTGGTGTTCTATCGAATAGTGCCCTCCGTTGAAAAGTGCCTGTAACGGATTATGGACTATTCTGCCTGGACATTGATAATAATTGCAGGATCTTGAGAGACTACAAGATGTTGGTTAATTGTGACCCCAACCAGTCAATATTCTATGACTCAGTCTAGTGACATGCTAATTGCGTCAGGGCCTGGGAGGCAGTCCATTGTCCTTGTATAAAGGTGTTTTAATGGACAGGTGTTAATCCCAGGTCTGCTCTCAGAACTATAATTATGCATGCTAAAAACTGTTTATGTGTGATAACACTGTCTCTGTATGCGGAGACGAAACGTCTGCCTAGGAGACGGAGTGGGTGAAGGTTTTGTTGTTATTAATTAAAGAATGTTTAGTAATTAGCCTTAGTGTGTGATGAGGGGGGGAGTGTCATTTGTTTCTGTACAGTTGTAACCAGATATAAGGAGGAAAAATGTGGAAAATAAAGTCAGTCTGCTTGACCCTTCAAACGTAGCACGTCTCGTTTCTTGGAAGGGCGTTCGATGGGATATACCGGCGGTACCTGCATATCGCAGCTTGCCAGGGAAAAGGACGTCTCCAACGGCTGAGACCCTCACACCAGTGGGTAGCCGTTACATTGGTTGGCAGCGGTGGGATGGTCCTTTTATCCAAAGAGCAAGTGCTGAATGGAGTCGCAGTACGCCAGGCTGAAAAGATCCACACTAAAAGATCTATTGGAGAGTCGTGGTAGGAGCGCCAGCAACAGACCACGGAGGGAGCTGATAGCTGAACTGCTGGAGCTGGACGAAATGGATGGATCCATGGAAGGAACGGAGCCCCTTGCACCGGTCAGCAAAGAAGATGTAATTACTGGGATTGTACAGCGGAGATTATCCTTGTATCCAGAAACGTCCGTGGAACTAATCAACCAGCTGTTCCGGGAAGCAAGGGAAGAGATACAAACGAAGAGGGGACAAGAACTGGAACTGGTAAGAGCGAGACAGCCCATTACACCTGCAGTTCCTACCCCCCCACCTGCTGCTACAGGAAAGAAAATACCGTTCACTGCATTTAAAGCTTTTGTAGAAAGTGAGGAGGAAATCGATGGATATTTGGCGGACTTTGAGAGGCAGTGCTCACTACACCAGGTACCACCAGACCAATGGGTCACTATTTTGTCGGGGAAATTGTCGGGCAAAGCCAATGAAGCCTTTCGGGCTCTTGCTCCAGAGGATATTTTACAATACCAGCAAGTTAAAAAGGCGCTGCTAACCCGATACGCCGTAACGCCAGAAGCCTACCGCCGGCGCTTCCGGGAGTCCAAGAAGATGGCTGTGGACTCCCACATGGAATGGGCCAACCAGTTACAAAGGGTGGCATCCCTTTGGGTCCAAGGGTGCAAGGCCAACACCGGGGAGGAAGTATTGCAGCTGTTCCTAATGGAACATTTCTTTCAAGACCTGGCCGCAGACATACAAGACTGGGTACGAGATCGCCGGCCCGCTAACTTAAACGAGGCGGCTCGGCTAGCAGATGAGTACGCGGAAACAAGGAAAGTAAGCCAGGGTACTACACGGCTGGCTCAGAAGGTAGAACCGCGTACTCCAACCGTCACCCTACGCCCAGAGTTTCGGGCTCCAGTCCCACCACGTCCTCAGGGGCCTAGCAACTACCCCCGGGATTCGCCTAGGGTGACGTGCCATCACTGCAGCGACACTGGACATATTGCTCGTTATTGCCCTTTGAGAGCTACAAATAACAATTGGAGACGCACAACACCCAACACAGAGGTCACTCCATCACGTCCCTCTGCGGACCACTGCCTGGAGACCGAAGGGGGCCCTGAGGAATGTCTGGGAATTTGGTATGAGGCAGACCCAATACAAGCGGCCTCTCCGGATAACCGTCGGCATCACCGTCAGGAGGTACGAGTGAATGGACAAGTAGCACAAGGTCTAAGAGATTCCGGGACTACTATCACTCTGATTCAAAAACATCTGGTAAAGCCAGAGAACGTGTCAACTCGCACAGTTGCCGTCCGGGTCGCAGGGGGTGCTGTATTTCGCGTACCCACCACCCGGGTGCACTTAGACTGGGAAGCCGGGTCAGGAAAGACCACAGTTGGTATCATGGACAACCTACCTGCCGAGGTGGTGCTGGGCAACGACATTGGCCCTCTGACTTCGGCTTATTTACCTACACCTGCTGCTGCTTGTGCCGTGACCACCCGCGTTGCTGGAATCAACCCACTTGCTGCTGAGAACCGGGTAAGACTACCTTCCCCGACATGTACTGTAGATCCGGCACAATATCACAGTCTAAAATGGGAATGTGACAAGTTGGCCAGTGAGAAATCAGAGATGCAACGACACTATGTCACGTATTATGAGATGTCCCGTGGCTTGAACATTGAAATGCACAAACAGGCGGAAATTGTCAAAAGATTAAATGGGATTTGCATCCAGGTGGTGCCGTATTTGTCCCAAGAGCATCAGCAACAGGTTTTGGGAGCCATTGAGAGAGCAAAGCAAGTGACTGTTCCAGAATTGAATTCTATTATTCACCGTCACCATCAGCTACCGACCTGGTAAGCCAATGGGAAGGCCGACGGACTGTCCAGGCAAACGGAACTTTTACCCTAACAGCAGACCGGACATCCCCAAGTTGATCCGAAAAGGATCAATCCGGGTCTGCCGGAGTGTTCCACAAAAGGGGGGCAGTGTAACGGATTATGGACTATTCTGCCTGGACATTGATAATAATTGCAGGATCTTGAGAGACTACAAGATGTTGGTTAATTGTGACCCCAACCAGTCAATATTCTATGACTCAGTCTAGTGACATGCTAATTGCGTCAGGGCCTGGGAGGCAGTCCATTGTCCTTGTATAAAGGTGTTTTAATGGACAGGTGTTAATCCCAGGTCTGCTCTCAGAACTATAATTATGCATGCTAAAAACTGTTTATGTGTGATAACACTGTCTCTGTATGCGGAGACGAAACGTCTGCCTAGGAGACGGAGTGGGTGAAGGTTTTGTTGTTATTAATTAAAGAATGTTTAGTAATTAGCCTTAGTGTGTGATGAGGGGGGGAGTGTCATTTGTTTCTGTACAGTTGTAACCAGATATAAGGAGGAAAAATGTGGAAAATAAAGTCAGTCTGCTTGACCCTTCAAACGTAGCACGTCTCGTTTCTTGGAAGGGCGTTCGATGGGATATACCGGCGGTACCTGCATATCGCAGCTTGCCAGGGAAAAGGACGTCTCCAACGGCTGAGACCCTCACACCAGTGGGTAGCCGTTACAGTGCCCATGCATGCGCAGTATGGAATGGCACTCCAGCTGCTTTCCCGATCAGCTGGTGTGACATCACCATAATGCATGCGCACATCGTAGTAGGCATTTTTCGACAGGAGGCAGTATTTGATGGGCACAATTGAAAGCTATGCAAAAGAGCAGAGGGAGACTGAATTTATCAGATTGTGCCTTGCTGTTGCGGGGAAGGTTAACAGTGTGCTCAAGGTATGGTTTTGTCTGTGTTGCAGGGCAGGTTTTTGGTGTGTTGAACGGCAGGTTTTCCCTGTGTCTAAGGGTGGGCTGCAACACAGACAAAACCCGTCGTTCAACACAGCCACAACCCACTCTGCAACAGTCTGATAACTTTGGTCTCCCTCTGCTGTTTGTATAGCTTTCAATTCTGTTATCTCCCATCGAACAATGCCTCCTACGATGTGCACATGCGCTATGGTGACATCACATCAGCTGATCAGGATGCTCTTCTGTACTGTGCATGCACTTTTCAACAGGGGGCACTATTCGATAGAACACCGGCCAACAAAAATTACTCCAAGAGCATGACGATGACTCATCCAGCAGGTCATAAAAGAACCCAGAACAACATCTAAAGAACTGCAGGCCTCACTTGCCTCAGGTAAGATCAGTGTTTATGATTCAACAATAAGAAAGACTGGGCAAAAATGGCATCCATAGGAGAGTTCCAAGGCCAAAGCCATTGCTGACCAAAAAGAACACAAAGGCTCATCTCACATTTACCAAAAAACATCTTGATTATCCCCAAGACTTTCAGGCAAATATTCTGTGGACTGATGGGACAAAAAATTTACTTTTTGGAAGGTGTGTGTCCTGGCATAAAACTAATACAGCATTTTATAACAAGAACATCATACCAACAGTCAGACATGGTGGTGGTAGCATGATGGTCTGGGGCTGCTTTGTAGCTTCAGGACCTGGACGACTTACCATAATTGATGGAACCATGAATTCTGAGCTCTACCAAAAAATTCTAAAGGAGAATGTCCGGCCATCAGTTTGTGACCTCAAGCTCAAGTGCACTTGGGTTATGCAGCAGGACAATGATCCAAAAAACAATAGCAAGTCCACCTCCAAATAGTTCAAACAAAGCAAAATGTAGGTTTTTGGAGTCGCCTAGTCAAAGCCCGGATTTAAATCCAATTGAGATGCTGTATCATGCCCTTACACAGGCTGTTCATGCTGGAAAACTCTCCAATGTGGCTGAAAAAATCAGAAAGGGAGCAAATACTTTTTCACAGCATTGTATATATACACATACTGCTCAGAAAAATGTAAGAAACTTTTTGAAAATGCATCAGTTCTCAATGGGGGAAAATGTCATGATGGATATCTATACTGATATATACTGGGTAATGTGTTGGGAAGCCACATCGTTTGATGAAAATAAATGATCCCCCTACAGAGGGCTGAATGCAAAGACCTGAAAAATCTAAGTGAAAAAATGATGCAGCAGGTTAGTTCATTTTGCTGAAATTTCATTGCAGCAACTCAAAATGTTACTCGGTAGTTTGTATGGCCCCCACTTGCTTGTATGCATGCCTGCAAGAAGGAACAGGATGATCACTGCCAGAGCCCTACAAAATGAGCTCTGGAAGGCCACTGGTGTGAATGTCTCAGAACAAACAATCAGAAACAGACTTCATGAGGGTGACCTGAGGGCCCGCCCAACAACCTCTAGTGGGCCCTGTGCTAACTGCTCGACACAGTGGAGCTCTATTGGTATTTGCCATGAACAGCACAGGGTGCCAGTGGCAGACCTGCCAGATCTGGTGTTCAATGGCAAATGCCAATTGAGCTCCACGGTGTCGAAACAGTGAGCACGTGGCTCACTAGAGGTTGTTGGGCAGGCCCTCAGGTCACCCTCATGAAGTCTGTTTCTGATGGTTTGGTGAGGCATTCACACCAGTGGTCTGCTGGAGGTCATTATGTAGGGCTCTGGCAGTGCTCATTCTGTTCCTTCTTGCACAAAGGAGCAGATATTGGTCCTGCTGATGGGTTAAGGACCTTCTACAGCCCTGTCCTGCTCTCCTAGAGTAACTGCCTGTCTCCTGGAATCTCCTCCATGCTCTTGAGACAGCAAACCTTCTGGCAATGGCACATATTGATGTGCCATCCTGGAGAAGTTGGACTGCCTGTTCAACCAGTCTATAGGGTCCAGGTATCGCCTTGTGCTACCGGTAGTGACACTGACCCTAACCAAATGCAAAACCAGTGAAAAACAGAAAAAATTTGTAGGGAAAAAAATATCTTGCACCTGTAAAGCTATTCCTGTTTTGGAAGTCGTCTCATTGTTTCATATATAGTGCACATGTTGTTAATTTCATTAACATTAAAGCAGCTGAAATGAATTAACAACCCCCTCTTTTAATTGACTTGATGCTATACTCTGATTAAGCCTAGGTTCACATTGGAGCGATTTGATCTCTCAAAGTTGCAGCCTATTGGAGGCAATGACACTGTTCCAATCGGTGCGACACCGATGTTGCTGTGCCACACCAATTTGCAAAAGTAGTTCCTGCACTATTTTTGCAGATTTCAGGTGTCATTTCAATAGAAATCTATGCATGAAGCCACACAGATGTCTATTAAGTAGTAGCTGAAATTGCGCTGACCTTGCTACTATGAAATCACGCTACTTCAAGTTAACCACTTCAGATCCGCGCTATAGTAAAAATACGTCTGCAGCGCGGACCTGAAGTGCCAAGTGGCCGTTTTTAAACGGCCTGTCGTTTCTCTGCTGGAAGCGCGTCCTCGCGAGCGCGCTTCTGCAGAAAACTGTGTTGGCCGTGTCCCTCGGACACAGCCAATCACAGATCGTGCTGAATGGCCAATCACAGCGGCCATTCAGCATTCGATCTAGCCGTCCAATGAGAGATGATCTCGAATGTAAACAAATGAGATCATCTCTCATCGCCGGCTTTCTCTCCTTACACACAGACCGCGTGTGAGGAGAGAAAGCCTTTTACAGTGCATCCATCCGTTACAGTCAAAAAAAAAAAACAGTGAGTGACACAAAACACTACCCACAGTCCCTGCCAGTGCCACCTTACAGTGCCACCTTCCAGTGCCATCAGCCAGTGCCACCAGCCAGTGCATTTATCAGAGCCACCTGCCCCTGCCATCAGTGCCACCTGCCCCTGCCATCAGTGCCACCTGCCCCTGCCATCAGTGCCACCTGCCCCTGCCATCAGTGCCACCTGCCAAAAGTGCAATCTGCCAAAAGTGCAATCTGCCAAGAGTGCAATCTGCCAAAAGTGCCACCTGCCAGTGCCACCTGCCCGTGCCATCAGTGCCGTCAGCCATCAGTGCCACCTGCCGCCAGTGCCACCTGCCCGTGCCACCTGCCCGTGCCATCTGCCCGTGCCGTCAGCCATCAGTGCCACCTGCCATCAGTGCCACCTGCCATCAGTGCCACCTGCCCGTGCCACCTGCCCGTGCCACCTGCCCGTGCCATCTGCCCGTGCCATCAGTGCCGTCAGCCATCAGTGCCACCTGCCATCAGTGCCACCTGCCATCAGTGCTACCTGCCATCAGTGCCATCTGCCCGTGCCATCTGCCAGTCCCATTTGCCGTCAGTGCCACCTGTCAGTGTCATCAGTGCCACGTGCCATCTTTTGTCATGGCTAAAAGATCTTTTTCACTTACGGAGGCATACGAAATTATTGCGGCCGACGAGAGCAACGGGGAGCCCTGCGATTCGGATTCCTCCGCAAGGTCAGACGCCGGATCTGATGTTGACTATGAGCCGATAGTTAGCAGTGAAGAGGAAGAGGAGGAAGAGGGGGAAGATGAGGAAGAGGAGGAAGAGGGGGAAGATGAGGAAGAGGAGGAAGAAGAGGAAGAAGAGGAGAAAGAGGAAGAAGAGGAAGAAGAGGAGGAAGAGGGTCCGCCCGCCAGACGAAGGCGTATTGCTAAGGAGGCAGTGCCATCCACCAGCACTGCTGTGCCATCCACCAGCACTGCTGTGCCATCCACCAGAACCGCAACACCTCGTCAAGCAAGGTCACGTACCAGTAGGTCCCATGCCAGCCTTCCCTATTCCCCTCAGTACCCCTTGTGGCTTCCTCCTAATTCAGGAGAAGCCAACATTCCCCCTTTCACGGCCCAGCCAGGAGTCCAAGTGGACACAGAAAATTTTGCCCCAATAGATTTTTTCAGTTTAATTTTTACTGAGGACTTGCTTTCCTCAATTGTTTCCCAGTCCAATCTCTATGCCCAACAATTTATTTCCAGTCACCCCACATCCTATTATGCCCGTCCCTTCCAATGGAGACCCCTTACAGTGGAAGAGTTTAAAAATTTTTTGGGCCTCGTATTCTGTATGGGACTAAACCACAAAAACGAAGTACGTTCATATTGGTCAAAACGCCCCATATACCACATGCCCGTCTTTTCCTCAAAAATGCCCAGGTCCAGATATCAAATGATTATGCGATTCCTACATTACAGTGACAATACCCAGTGCCCTCCCCGAGATGACCCAAATTTTGATAAACTTTATAAGATTCGGCCACTACTAGATTATTTTTCCCAAATTTTCCCCCAGTTGTTTACCCCGGACCAAAACATCTGTGTTGACGAGTCACTTGTCAAATTTTCTGGCAGGCTCGGCATAAAGCAATTTATGCCCTCCAAAAGGGCCCGCTATGGAGTGAAGCTCTACAAATTATGTGACCGTGCCACCGGATATACCTATGCCTTCAACATATATGAAGGAAAGGACAGCCAGCTACACCCCCCTAATTGCCCAGACTACATAGGAACCAGCGGGAAAATTGTTTGGCAACTCCTAAACCCGCTCATGGAGAAAGGCTACCACTTGTATGTGGACAATTTCTACACAAGTTTGCCCCTTTTCCGAAACTTGTATAGAAAGAAGACACCCGCATGCGGCACCGCACGGTCGAACCGGAAGGGCTTTCCTCAAAGCCTCGTCACCAAGAAGCTAAGAAAAGGGGAGACGGCGAGTGCACGCAATGAGGAAGTTCTGGCCGTGAAATGGAGGGACAAAAGGGATGTGTACGTGCTTTCTACCATCCACAACAATACATGCGTTACCATCAGAAGGAGGAATGGGCAAATCCAGAAACCTAAATGTATCCACGAATACAATAAGTTCATGGGGGGTGTCGATTTCAATGATCAAATGATCGAGCCCTACCTTTCCACAAGACGATCATACCAGTGGTATAAAAAAGTTTCAATTTACTTATTCAATTTGGCCATATACAACACGTACGTATTATATCGAAAATCCACTCCAAGACCCAAATCCTACCTTTACTTCCAGGAGGAAATCACCACTGCCCTTTTATACACCAGCAACCCACCAGCAACCATTCGATCCGATGTGGTAAGCCGACTCTACGAGCGCCACTTCCCAGATAAAATCCCTCCCGGACCAACAGGCCGAAATTCCCAAAAAAAATGCCGGGTGTGCTCCAAAGATAGAGTGAGAAGAGACACCCGTTTTTATTGTGCCCAATGCCCTTCCCAACCAGGCCTCTGCATAGACGGCTGTTTCCGCCGTTATCATTCCTTACTAAATTATTAGTCACTTCCTGCCATTTACCTTTACACCCCTTATGCCTCTGCTTGCTCTGTATTTGACCCTGGCTTGTTATTTGACCACGATTCTGCCTACCGATTTTGTTTATACCTCTGCCTGATATGGAACTGACCCTGGACTGTTATTTGACCACGCTTTTGCCTACCGATTCTGTTTATACCTCTGCCTGATATGGAACTGACCCTGGACTGTTATTTGACCACGCTTATGCCTACCGATTCTGTTTATACCTCTGCCTGATCTGGAACTGACCCTGGACCGTTTGACCATTCTTTTTGCCTGCCTCTTGGACTGATCTTTTACCCTGCCAGTGGACTAGTGGGATTCAAAGCACAGGGGTCTCACATGTGAGGGGCTCCAGAATTGTTTTTCTGGATGAAGAAAACTATTGTTTTTGTTTTCTCATTCTAGATTAGGGTCTGGTTGCCCGGAGGCTTCAAAGAGATTTGGGTGGGAGAAGCCTCTACCCCTGTCCCCATTCTGTCCTGAACGAGGCCCTACTTCTGCCTGCTGCCTGTAGGACCTATGCCATCATGCCTGTTGCCTGGACAATTGCATTTTCTTTTGCTGACCAAGTCCCTGCCTGCTGCCTGGACCAGTGCTATCGTCCCGTGGACAACTGCGCTACTAAAACCACAGGTACATTTTTTGTTTACCCTTTGCTTAGCATAATGTATTTTGGTGTGTAATTCTTGTCATGTGTATGCTATGTGTCCCAAGAACACCGGTTGGTCTTCCTTGCATGTTGGGCCTCTGTATGTGGTCAGGCTGTGAAAAAGTCCCACACATGTGGTATCGCCATACTCAGGAGGAGCAGCAAAATGTATTTTGGGGTGTAATTTTTGCTATGTACAGGCTATGTGTTGGCAATATCTTATAAATGGACAACTTTGCGTAAAAAAAAATGCGTTTTCATTTTTTTCCCACATTTTCCAAAAACGTTTGGAAAAAAATGAATCGTTCAAAAGACTCATTATGCCTCATAGATTATACGTTGGGGTGTTAGCTTTCCAAAATGGGGTCACTTTGTGGGCATTTCCATTGTCCAGGTGCTCCAGGGCCTTCAAAAGTGTAATAGGTAGTCAACAAGTTAGATGTGTAATTTATGCTCCTAGAACACCTGATGGTGCTCCCTGCATATTGGGGCTCTGTATGTGGCCAGGCTGTGAAAAAGTCCCACACATGTGGTATCGCCATACTCAGGGGGAGTAGCAGAATGTATTTTGGGGTGTAATTTTTGCTATGTACAGGCTATGTGTTGGCAATATCTTATAAATGGACAACTTTGCGTAAAAAAAATGCGTTTTCATTTTTTTCCCACATTTTCCAAAAACGTTTGGAAAAAAATGAATCGTTCAAAAGACTCATTATGCCTCATAGATTATACGTTGGGGTGTTAGCTTTCCAAAATGGGGTCACTTTGTGGGCATTTCCATTGTCCAGGTGCTCCAGGGCCTTCAAAAGTGTAATAGGTAGTCAACAAGTTAGATGTGTAATTTATGCTCCTAGAACACCTGATGGTGCTCCCTGCATATTGGGGCTCTGTATGTGGCCAGGCTGTGAAAAAGTCCCACACATGTGGTATCGCCATACTCAGGGGGAGTAGCAGAATGTATTTTGGGGTGTAATGTTTGCTATGTACAGGCTATGTGTTGGCAATATCTTATAAATGGACAACTTTGCGTAAAAAAAATGCGTTTTCATTTTTTTCCCACATTTTCCAAAAACGTTTGGAAAAAAATGAATCGTTCAAAAGACTCATTATGCCTCATAGATTATACGTTGGGGTGTTAGCTTTCCAAAATGGGGTCACTTTGTGGGCATTTCCATTGTCCAGGTGCTCCAGGGCCTTCAAAAGTGTAATAGGTAGTCAACAAGTTAGATGTGTAATTTATGCTCCTAGAACACCTGATGGTGCTCCCTGCATATTGGGGCTCTGTATGTGGCCAGGCTGTGAAAAAGTCCCACACATGTGGTATCGCCATACTCAGGGGGAGTAGCAGAATGTATTTTGGGGTGTAATTTTTGCTATGTACAGGCTATGTGTTGGCAATATCTTATAAATGGACAACTTTGCGTAAAAAAAAATGCGTTTTCATTTTTTTCCCACATTTTCCAAAAACGTTTGGAAAAAAATGAATCGTTCAAAAGACTCATTATGCCTCATAGATTATACGTTGGGGTGTTAGCTTTCCAAAATGGGGTCACTTTGTGGGCATTTCCATTGTCCAGGTGCTCCAGGGCCTTCAAAAGTGTAATAGGTAGTCAACAAGTTAGATGTGTAATTTATGCTCCTAGAACACCTGATGGTGCTCCCTGCATATTGGGGCTCTGTATGTGGTCAGGCTGTAAAAAAGTCTCACACATGTGGTATCGCCATACTCAGGAGGAGTAGCAGAATGTATTTTTGGGTGTCATTTGTGGTATACACATGCCATGTGAGAGAAATAACCTATTACAATGACAATTTTGTGAGGGGGAAAAAAAAAATAAAAAAAATATTCATTTTGCAAAGAATTGTGGGAAAAAATTACAACATCAAAAACCTCATCATGCATCTTACTAAATACCTTGGAATGTCTACTTTCTAAAAAGGGGTCATTTGGGGGGTATTTGTACTTTCCTGGCGTGTTCAGGGCCCCAAGAAATGACATAGGCACCGGTACAACAGGTGTGATATTTTTTTTATGATTTGCACCATAGCTTGTAGACTCTCTAACTTTCACAAAGAGCAAATAATATCCACTAATTTGGGTTATTTTTACCAAAGACATGTAGCAGTATAAATTGTGGCCAAAATTTATGAAGAAAAATTAATATTTTGCTAAATTTTATTGCATAAACTAAGAAAAATTCATTTTCTTTCCAAATTTTCCGCCTTTTTTCATTTATAGCGCAAAAAATAAAAAGTCCAGAGGTGATCAAATACCACCAAAAGAAAGCTCTGTTTGTATGAAAAAAAGGACAAAAAATTCATTTGGATACAATGTTGTATGACTGAGTAATTAACATTCAAAGTGTGAGAGTGCTGAAAGCTGAAAATTGCTCCGGGAACGAAGGTGGTTTAAGTGCCCAGTAAGCAAGTGGTTAAGTAGAGCGATTTCAAAGTAGCATCAATGTGAACCAGGGCTTAAAAGCGTTTTTTTTTTTTTTTACCGTGTGTGTGTATATATGTGTGTGTATGTATGTATATATATATATATATGTATATATATATATATATATATATATATATATATATATATATATATATATATATATATATATATATATATATATATATACAATATAAATAAAAACATGCTTCCGTGCAAACTGCCGAAGTGATAGTGGAAGCAGAGTCAGACCGTCTGGTCCCATGTCTTGCGTCTCCTCCAATTCCAACAGCCTCACATGGGTACGTACCACAGGTCAGGCAGTAAGTCCAAGTGGGGAAGTTAGCTGTACACTTATGGCACTGAAGGCAAACCAGCCGCAGGATGTCCCGCTCTAACGACCAGCAGTGCAATATTCTGGCCACCAGTAGGTACAGAAGGCTGGTGTCAAACGTGGCTGGCTCTGGTGGGACTTGGCGGCAACCTTTCAGGGTAGGATTTGCTTGGCCATCCTGTGGTCCAATAGTCCAGCACCACCACATGGAGTACAAACTTTTATCCCTCCTCCCCGTCGTAAGGTTTCTGGCCAATAAGAATGCAGGGCCTTACATAGGAACCAATCTGGGTCTAGCTCTTGGTGTTCATGTACCAGAGCACTGGGGCAAGCCTAGACAAGTTCTACCTTGCTACAGCCATGGTTTCTTTACAGGTTAGGCTTCAGGTGCATGTAAGGACGTATATCCTGCCAACTACACCAGGTTGTGGGTGGGGACGGGGACTACTCACCCTGCACATGGGGGGTACCTCTTCGCATGTACGTGCTCATAAATGCACGGAACCAGCCGGGGCCAAAGCCATGTGAAGATCAACATTGAAGTAGAACCTCGACTTAGAAGTGAGGTGTACACCTTGGACAGCTATGCAACAACATGCAGATTCTTTTTGTGAAACACTCTGCCCTGTATTGCTGCACACCATGCCTTCAGAATGTAGTATTTAGAGGGGAACATCGCTAACCTTGTCCACTATTCCAACTTTCCTCTGTCACCTCACTCCCAGTGACAGAATGGGGTCCTGCCGTGTGCTAAGCATGGACCGCGTGTGTGCCTTTTAATTAACTCCTTCAGCTCTCCCATACCTGTGGCTACATTGGCTATTATGCCGGGTAACTCACAATCATTGTTGTTGCCGCCCCGTTACATAACATTTTGAGAAACAAATAAATTAATTGTGTCTCATTGTTCGCTGTGAACATTGGCTAATCCTCTCTCACCTCATCTAAAGAGAGACTTCTTTTGTCTTTTTGTGTACTACTAGGGATGGGAGTGTCAGAGGGGTCACATCAGACCTTACTTTATTTTTCTCATACCTGTGGCTAGGTCCATGGGATCCAGTGGCAGCTGGTGCTCAAAATTTTTGGGGGGGGGCACAAACAAATGAAAAAAACATAAATTGCAGCCTTGTGCCCATCAATTGCCACCACTGTGCCCATCAAACGCAGCCACTGTGCCCATCAAATGCAGCCACTGTGCCATAAGATTGTCGCCACTGTGCCCCTCAATTGTCGCCACTGTGCCATGCCAAACATCGCCACTGTTCCCATCAATTGGCGCCACTGTGCCATGCCAAACGCAGCCACTGTGTCATGCCATTGTCGCCACTGTGCCCATCAATTGCTGCCAGATTGCCCCCTAAAATGCCGCCACATTTCCCCTTTAAAATGCCGCCACATTGCCCCAAAATACCGCCAGATTCCCACCCGGCACTTACCTTATCGGTCATCCATCCTCCTCCACGATCCCTAGATGATGTCTGAGATGCGTGTCAGTGTTAACCAGGGAACGCACACCCCGTGCGTCCCCTGGTTAACTATTTGGAAGCCGATTACAGCCCACAGGCTGTAATCGGAAAGCCTATCTGAGCCACTGGCTCTGATAGACACTTCCACAGCCAACCAGCTGCCGTTATTCAGATTGGTGGGACTCGCCAAGGGGCCGGCCATCTGAATAGTGGGCGGCAGTGGCGCCAGCGACAATACATAGATTCATGCAATGCATAAATCTATGTATTGTTTTCAGTGGCGGTGCAGGAGCGAAAGGGGGCGGCGCTCCTACGCCCTCTATGGACACACCGCCACTGCATGACAGACAGTCCTTGAGTAGAGCCCTCCCCCTATTTATTGACAGCTGAGGGTGGAGGGCAGAGCCCAGAAATGACCAGGAAAATGCTAAGCCTAGCTTAACCCTTTTCCCTCTGGACAGCCTGAAGAATTACCTAAGGCAGGCCATACACAGTGCTAATTGCATAGTTGCAAGAAAAAAAATTGCGAGATTCCCCCATCAACACAGTGTTGACAGGGGAATCGGCAATTGACGTCTTCCGGCAGGGAAGACAGTGATTATTGCTAGCGGCTATAGCAGCCGCTACTGATAATCGCAAAAAAATCCAGCAGGCTGGTTGTACCCAAGTTGATTGATCGATTGATCAACTTGTTACATTCAGCCTGCCCATTAATGGTTCCTGCTGAACCAGCCAAGATTCAGACTGTGTATGGCCAGCCTAATTTTCTACAACCAACCTAAAAGGACCTGCTTGCAATCCCCTAGAGAAATTAACAGTTATGTTCTGTATCGGGTGGGAAACAAGTCCCAATAGTAAGACCAAGGTAAGGATAAAGTCCCTCGTGAAAAAGGTGAGTTTGAATCCTCTGCTGGTGAGCGTGACAACAGAATCCTCCACCACACACACAATGTGCTTACCAGAAAAGATGGACCTCTCTGTGGGAGAAGGTGATGTGAGCATGTATCCAACAAGGGATAATACCAAATGATCCATGCAGCAGGAGTGTCTCCAAACAGATGAGGAGCAAAACCAGGGCTGGCCTGCAGTGTCCGTGATCTCCACTAAAAGTTGCTGGGTGAAATCCCATTGGAATGCATGACCAAAATAAATAAATAAAGGAAACAATCTAAATGGCCTCTGTATGTTTATTTGAATAAAAGGAGGGGACATATAAAAAGGTATACGCTGATGGTAGCACAGGGATAAAACAAAAATATCGAACAAGCGTGGAAGCTGAATATATCGATCCAGCGGAGAGATGGCAGCAGGTGACGTCCGTGCATAAGCTCCTCTTCCCGTACGTGGCGTTACGTCCTGGTTGGACTTCGTCAGCGGGGGGTGGAGCCTAAGTGTCACCCGGCCTGTTAAGTAACAAGCTGGTGACTATAAAAACCAAAAGCGGAACCGGAAGTCAGAGAAAAAAAAACTAAAATGGCTGCCTTTCTCTATGGGGTCACCAGCTCGCATGAAAGGAGGTAAAAAACATAAGAGTAAAGATGGCAATAAAAAGACTGTATGTGTAATATATTTTTATTGTCATAAAAATATCACAAATATCAAATACCATCAGCATATATTTATTTATGTCCCCCTCCTTTTATTCAAATAAACATACAGAGGCCATTTAGATTGTTTCCTTTATTTATTTATTTTGGTCATGCATTCCAATGCGATTTCACCCAGCAACTTTTAGTGGAGATCATGGAAACTGCAGGCCAGCCCTGGTTTTGCTCCTCATCTGTTTGGAGACACTCCTGCTGCATGGATCATTTGGTATTATCCCTTGTTGGATACATGCTCACATCACCTTCTCCCACAGAGAGGTCCATCTTTTCTGGTAAGCACATTAGGCCAGATTCACGTAGAATCGCGGCGGCGTAACTTATCCTAGATAAGTTACACCGCCGCAATTTTTCATCGTAAGTGCCTGATTCACCAAGCACTTGCGATGAAAACTACGCCCGCGGCCTCCGGCGTAAGGTGGGCCAATTTAAATGGGCGTGTGCCATTTAAATTAGGCGCGCTCCCGCGCCGGACCTACCGCGCATGCTCCGTTTCGAAACTCCCGCCGTGCTTTGTGCGCCGTGACGTCATTTTTTGAACGGTGACGCGGGTAGCGTACTTCCGTATTCCCGGACGGCTTACGCAAACGACGTTGATTTTTAAATTTCGACGCGGGAACGACGGCCATACTTTAGACAGCAATACACTTGCTGACTAAAGTTAAGGCACCAAAAAAAAGTGTAACTTTGCGACGGGAAACTTGACTAGCGGCGACGTAGCGAACGCGAAAAACCATTGTAACTCCTAATTTGCATACCCGACGCTGGTTTACGATGCGAACTCCCCCCAGCGGCGGCCGTGGTACTGCATCCTAAGATCCGACAGTGTAAAACAATTACACATGTCGGATCTTAGGGATATCTATGTGTAACTGATTCTATGAATCAGTCGCATAGATAGAAACAGAGATACGACGGCGTATCAGGAGAAACGCCGTCGTATCTCATTTATGAATCTGGCCCATTGTGTGTGTGGTGGAGCTGGAGGATTCTGTTGTCACGCTCACCAGCAGAGGATTCAAACTCACCTTTTTCACGATGAACTTTATCCTTACCTTGGTCTTACTATTGGGACTTTTATTTATAATATATATAAATGTTGTAATATGCATATCACTGTTTCATTTATTACTTTATTTGCGCTGCACATACCCATTGTTTTTGTATTGTTTCTATAGGCTTGTGATTACCTATTTGTGTTCAGCTAGCATTTCATTTTGTTTATTCATATTGGTCTTTTGCGCTGATTGTTTTTCCTATTTTTACACATAAGATCCCAATCACTCTTTGGCTCAATAACAAATCTGTGAGCCAGCACACATTTATATACCCCTTATACTGCCCTTATTAAGACCCTGTATTCAACTTCTCACCCCTTTGCTTTTTTTCTAAAGAAACAAAACAGGGGTTGCCCTCTCTCTCCCTTTTATTTGTCTTATGTATTGAATCCTTGGCAACCCACAACAGAAATTATCCCTACAATCATGGCATTCTAGTTGGAAATGCAGAGTTTTAAATCACCCTATGTGCTCATGATGTGCTTCTAACTTTGACCCAAAGCATGCCACCCTCCCATATCTTCATAAGATGCTGGTTGTTTACAGCTCAATCTCAAGCTATAAAAATTATAATGCTAAAACTGAGGGTATCCCACCATATCTCCTTTTTTAGGCTTCATAGTGATCATAAAAATGGCCATCTTACCAAAATTACTATCCATTTTGAGACTTTACCAATCTCCATGCTAGCCTCCTATCTTAAAAAGATACACAATGACCTACTAAACATCACTTGGAACTACAAATGACCCAGGATGTCCATGATGGTCCTATATGCACCCTTGCTGGACTAAGGTGGAGAAACTGGGGATGACACCTGTCTAAACTCCATGCTGTGAAGCAGCAATGTGGAAATCGAATCATCTACCTACTACACATGATGACCTTATGGGAACATGCAAAACTCCAATACACCTTGATTGAAACTCTTCCTATTCAGTCCCACAATCCCAGAAAGCTTCACCTCACAGATGTCCTAACCCTGGATGTCTAGGGCTTTATTCCACTTTGGTCACCTGGTGAATGTTGGAACTAGAACATTACAACAGGTATGGTATATGCATAATTACATTGGTCCAAGCTGGACCAATGTACCTATGTAAAAATATCCATTCCTTAGAATTCATCTTAGATGTTTTCCATCCAGCCCTTGTTAGTGTATAATTGTAAAGAAGTAATTTGTAAATTATCCACTAGGGGGAACACTTTGACAATTTGATTATTCTCATTGAACAGTTTTTGTTTTTTTGTACATGAAGCCAGTACATATGATGCAAACCAAAAGACATCCCTGGATATTAAAAATTATATTTTTACCCTAGTGTGTGATCACTCAAGTATTCACATGTTTTCCATCCAGTCCTTGTTAGGGTATGATTATAAAAAAGTCATTTGTAAGTTACCCATTATGGGAAACACTTTGACAATTTGATTATTCTCATTGAAGCGTTTTATTTGTACATAAAACCAGAACATACGATGCAAAAAAAGACATCCCTGATCATTTAAAATTTATATTTTTGCCCCAGCGTGTGATCATTCAAGTATTCAGATGTTTTCTATCTAGCCCTTGTTAGGATATAGTTATAAAGAAGTCATTTGTAACTCATCCACTAGGGGGAACACTTTGACAATTCTCATTGAAGAGTTTTATCTGTACATGAAGCCAGTACATACAAGGCAAACAAGACATCCATGTACTATTAAAATTATATTTTTACCCCAGCGTGCGATAATTCATTCATTTTCACAACTGGATTTATAAAGATTAGAAATTAATATTGCAACTTGATTTTAAACTATTTCTGTTCTTATTATAAAGGAACTCCCAATATGTACTGTCTGTAGACATTTTCATTTTTAGAAGCTCATTAGACAACAATAAAACTAAAACTTTTTCTGGGCTATTGAGAGTCTTGGGACACTGTGACAATATTCACCCAATGCACTCTCTCTGTTTATGTTCTGGTGATTATAATAATCAGCACAGAATGTGAGGGAAAATCCAAATTTTTGGGCAGTCCCTAGCGCAGGAGAAGAAATCTTTCTATGGGATCAATTGTTCCAGTTTTAAAGCCAGACATACATGGGTTGAATTCCAAACTAGCTTTCTTCTGAAAATCAGAAATGTTTGTGTGTTACGTGATCTGATGGTGCCACCACTGATTTTGAAATTCAACCAACCACGCCTTCAATTTCACCTCATGTTGCTATAGAAAAGAAATTTTGTGGCCATAATTCTTCTTTTCTTTCCAGGTCACAGCTTATATGCATTCCTTTTTCAATTATATTTATTGCACGATTCTCCCATCATTGATTAGAAATTGGTGTTTTTTTGTTTTTTTTTAATTCAACATGGCCGATCACTCATAATAGATGGCTGCACAAATTCCATTAATGGTGCAAAATCTGAACAAAGATCCATAGTTACGATTTTGAAAGAAAATTTGTTTGGAATTCAACCCATGCATGGCCGGCTTAAAAGTAGATTCCACACTTTGGATAACTGCCTCTCAATTCCTGCTGTTTCCACAAGAAAGCAATGGAAATTAAATCTCCACAATAGGACTCAGATATTTATTTGCACAGATGTCAATGTAAATCACGGGCCGAAATCGCAAAAAGTAGTACAGTAATTACTTTTTGAAATCAGTGCAGCGTCGCACTGATTAGGACGGTGCCATTGCTGGCAATTGCCGCCGATTTGACTTGTGTGAACCAGGGCTCACTCCTGGAAAGCGTGACATTCATATAATGATCTGTGAGCACCATTCTGTTCAGGGGTGCTGGGAGATTACACTTTCTCAAAAAGCGTATCCATGACACCCTGGAGCCACAGAAATTGAATTACAATAATTAGCTGATTTTTTTTTTTTTATTATTATTATAATTTTTTATGGCAAGCTGACCAATGGATTTTTCATTTTGTGCAACAAAGGAAGAGTTGGGCAAAGTGCATCTATGGCTGAAACTTTCTGTGTAGTTTTGAAGAGTGGGGAAGCATTAGAATTCCTGTTGGAGAGATTCGATCAATTTCTGTCTGGTAAAAAGGTTGTCCCAAGAAAAGGAAGTGAGAGGAAGTCTCAAGAAACACAGGCAGAATTTGTTGTTTTTAAGTTAAGTAGGCGAATGGTACAGCCTCTGTTCGGATCACAAATATGGACAAAGAGTCAACCACAGCAGCTCTTTTCCACATGATCAGCTGTGTCCAATTAGAGTCTGCAAAAGACTTGAGACTGGGGCAGAGGTTCACCTTCCAGCAGGCCGACCCTAAACATACAGCCAGAGCTACAATGGAATGGTTTACATCAAAGCATATTTAAGTGTTAGAATTGCCCAGTCAAAGTCCAGACCTAAATCCAATTGAGAATCTGTGGCAAGACTTGAAAATTGTTGTTTACAGACGATCTCCATCCAATCTGACAGAGCTTGAGCTATTTTGCAAAGAAGAATGGGCAAAAATGTCACTCACTAGATGTGCAAAGCTGGTAGAGACAAACCCTAAAAGACTTGCAGTTATAATTGCAGTGAAAGGTGGTTCTACAAAGTAATGACTCAGGGGGCTGAATACAAATGCACCCCACACTTTCCACATATTTATTTGTAGAAAAAAATTAAAAACCATTTATCATTTTCCTTCCATTTCACAATTATGTGCCACTTTGTGTTGGTCTATCACATAAAATCCCAATAAAATACATTCACGTTTTTGGTTGTAACTTGACAAAATGTGGAAAATTTCAAGGGGTATGAATACTATTTCCTGGTGCCTCCATGGCAGCATACCTGTGATAGAGCTCCGCCTCGACTCCTCCTTCAGGACTAGTGAATAGCATAAATTAAAGGCATAGTACCTCCCCCAACATTCTCCTTTTTTCCCCCTCATACCTTGTTGTGCTGGTGAAGAGTAGCAGTACGTCCATACCTCTGCAGTTGGCAGCGTCCGCCGGGTTTAGCCTTTCCCGTGCGCAGTCCCTGTTCTTGGGCCGCTCACAGCGCTAATAAGTCTGGGAACCCCTCTGTGGATCTGTTGGGGTCTTCTTGCAGAGTTTCCTCACAGGAACGCAATCTGCCAAAGCATGTAATGATGAATGTCAGCGAGTCACAGAAGGATCAGCTGCTGTTATCCCCAGGCTAGTGGTTCTTTTTATTTTTCCCATTTATTATCACATTAAAGCATAATCTCTCTCTCTCCCCTTGGTATGTTTCCCCTCTCCCCTTTAGCTTCCTGTAATCTTCCTGGTGGTTCCCACATATTATGCGCACTTTAGGATGGTTTTATCCTGCCAGGGATGTTTCGTTTTTCCCTGGCATGCTTAGCACCTCTCTCACAAATCGAAGGGTCTGGTATGCAGCGGCGCGTGCTGTTTGCCTTCCCTCTCATGTTCCCTTTTAATGGCGGGGGGCGAGTGGTGCAGGTTGGCGTCCCCGCCGCTGTATTGCGTAGGGTCCGGGGCGGGACCCGGCAATCTGTTGCAGGGATTCCTGTGTCTCGGGCACCGGTCTTCTACGCATGCGCAGTTGTTCGGCGAGCTGGCGGCTATCTTGGTTCCTGGAAAAAGGGTCAGTTTGCCCTTTCTTTCCAGCCTTAGTCCAGGGGGTGGGTTTTTTTCATTAACCCACCCACCTGGTCCACACATATAAGCCCTGTTGTCAGGGTTATGGCTGTCAGAGCGATTTTCAGCTGTGCCCTGCAAAGTGCTCCAGCCCAACCTGTGGTAAGTTTTAAAAAAAAAAATTGTGTGTTTACGCTCGTCTGTATGGGTGCAGACAGGCGTTTGTCTATTTCACGATCCCATAGCCTTTTCCTATCTATTATTTTCCGCAACTGATCCTCCTGCCCAACTCCGCAATGAGTTATTCATCTCGTAACAAAGATCCTCACACTATTATTAGGTATGTGACCAACTATACGTGAGTATAAAAAAAAAAAAAAGTGTGCTCACTGGTTTTAAACATGAGTTCCTTACATCATAGCCCTGCCCACTCCAAGAGGTCCAGAAAATCTTTAAGACACCGTGATGACGACTCCTTACGCTCATCAGGTCGGAGGTCCCAGGACCTATAGAAAAAATAAATGCTGGACATGTGGGACTACACCGCTACCAGACAGAGGGGTCTGTAAGGACTGTTTTACGGACTATGCCACGAGCTAGAAAATCAGCGCGCTGTAGATCTGCTAAAGCAAAAAATGAAGGACTCCTTCTCTGAGCTTTTGGCTTCGGTCCCTGCTCAACCAGCTCCGCAGATATCCCAGGTTCAGGATACAGAACCCAATCTCTCGGGTCCTTCAGCAGTCAGTACACCTCTGCCACCGGCAGGCCGACCAGCTAGAGATTCACCACCTGAAGACTCTTCAGGGGACTCTTCAGAAGAGTCAGAACCTTCTGGCTTTAGCCTCTCCTTCGTAAAGCCGTTCATCCAGGCAGTCAAAACTGCAATCGCATTGAAGGAGGTAGAAGATCCTCTGCAAGAGCCTATAAGCTACTTTCCATTCCTCAAAAGGAAGCAGGTTCTCTTCCCATTGATGGGTGAGATTAGTCAAGTCATTCAGAATGAATGATCAAAGACTGATAAAAAAACTTTCATTGGGTCGATTCAATAAACTATTTCCCTTACCACAGTCGGGAACGCAGTCACTAAACTCCTTGCCAGTGGTAGACGCATCGGTTGTACGACTCACAAAAAATATAACTTTGCCAATGGAGGATTCCGCTTCCTTCAAAGACCCTCTAGAAAGGTGAATCGATCTGGAGCTGAGGAGGAGCTACTTAGCTGCGGGGGCAGCATGTAAGCTAGCTATCGCCCTCATGTCGGTATCAAATGCCATAAGGTCTTGGACAGATAATATTGAGACGGCTTTGCGTCAGGATGTCCCCAAGGAGGATATAATTAAACCCTTGAAAGAGCTTAGATTGTCGGCAGACTTTGTCGGGGTAGCAGCCATTGACACAATCAGATGCTCGGCAAGATCCATGTTGCATTCAGTAATGGCGAAAAGAGCCTTGTGGCTGAAACCCTAGATGGCTGACTTATCCTCCAAACAAAACTGGTGCAAAATCCCATTCGATGGGAAGGCACTATTCGGAGACAAAATGGATAAAGCTATCTCCAGGCTGTCAGGAGGGAAGTCGGGTATGTTTCCACAGGACAGAAGGATGCGAAGGTTCAGAGGCGCTTCCTCTAGATTACGCCAGTCAAATCCAAGGGATTTTAGGCAATCTGGGCAGCGCAGAAACAACAAAAGGCATTGAAAAAGGTACTCAGGCATCCTTCTTGAACAGGAAGATGAAAGCCCTTCCGGCTCCTCTGGAGCAGAAGCAGTCTTTTTGATGCCAGAGTAACCCAGACACTCCCGGTGGGAGCCAGGCTAAAGTTCTTTGTCCCAGTCTGGGCCACCCACTGCCAGGACCCCTGGGTTCTGTCAACAATCCGTTGGGGGCACTTTTTGAATTTCTCTCACCCCCCCCCCCCACCTCGGAACTCTTTTCAAAGGAACAGAAATTCCATTCCTCTGCACTGAAGGCTCAAGCTCTGAAAAACTTCCAAACGTCACTCCAGCGTCAGGGGGCGGCTGTTCCGGTTCCTTTGGCAGAGCGCTTCGCAGGCTTCTACTCCACCTTATTTCTGGTCCCAAAGAGGACGGGTGGGGGCGGAGGCCTGTGATAGACCTAAAGAGGCTCAATCAGTATATCCACACCAAAAGCTTCAAAATGGAGTTCCTGCAGACAATAATTCAGGCAGTCCAGCCATCAGATTGGATGATTTCAGTCGATCTGCAGGATGCGTACCTGCATGTTCCAATTTTACCTGCATTTCAGAAATATTCGTGGTGGGACAGACCCACCTACAGTTTCAACCTCTGCCTTTCGGTCTGTGCACCTCTCCCAGGGTGTTCATCAAGATACTAATATCCGCTCTGGCTCCCCTGCGGGAGATAGGCTCCTAGCAAGCAATCCGGATCAGTTGGTGCGTCACCGGGAAATTCTTCTACAGACGCTAAGAGAGCTAGGGTGGCTGATAAATTCAGACAAGAGTCAACTAGCACCAACGCAGCAAATGATCTACCTGGGTGCAATGTTCGACACTCAGGAGGGGACAGTGTCATTACCACCACCGAAGGCAGGGATTGTCATCCAGAGAATGATTCGGAGCCTGTTTCTGACAGCCTCACAATGCCTGAGCCTCATTGGCACAATGTCTTCCTGCATACCCATGGTCCCTTGGGCCCATTGGCACTTGAGGTATTTCCAGACTGGTTTCTTGGCGCAGTGGAAGAAACAACGACTATCCCAGACGATCCTGCTGACGGGAGTAATGCGCAGGAGTCTTCACTGGTGGACAGTTCCAGAAAACCTCTCCAAACCTCGTCACCTGGGCTCCCTTCCTTGGATCACAATTATGTCCGATGCAAGCGGGCAGGGCTGGGGGAGCCCATTGCGGGGAAACCAGAATACAGGGAAGATGGGCATGTTCCACCCATGGAGTGGTATCCAATATCTTGGAAATGAGGGCAGCCTTCTTGGAGCTGACTTCTTTAGCATCCCAAACCAGAGGCCAGAGAATGCAAAAATGTATAAGAAAAAACCGGGACGGTGGCACTCCAAAAATAAAAATGTGTTCCTTTTAATAAAAACTGGTCACAACATCAATATGTCACAGCAAAAAATCAGGAAAAAGGGCTAACGCGTTTCACACTCTCATACAGTGCTTATTCATAGCTCAGAGGCCAAAGAATACTTCTACGCCTAGACAACAGGGCAGCCGTCGCTTATCTGCAGAGGCAGGGAGGCACTCGCAGCAGGTCACTCCTCAAGGAGGTAGAGCCGATCATGTTCTGGGCTGAAGAGAACCTTCTGGACCTCCGAGCGATGTATCTTCTGGGCAGGTTGAACACGGAAGCAGACACGTTGTCCAGGAACTTCCTGGACAACAACGAGTGGACTCTCCACCCCCGCATATTCCATCAGATTGACAGCATTTGGGATCTTCCTCAGGTAGACCCGTTCGCCTCCCCTAAGAACGCCAAACTGGGCAGATTCTTCTCTCAGCTACCGCATCCACAAGCCGAGGCAGCGGATGCACTGTCATGCCCCTTGAGGTTTCCCCACGGCATATGCCTTTTCTCCCCGGTCATTAATATTCAAGTTCCTCCTGAGACTCCTCAGGGAGTCGGTCCAGGTGATGGCAGTACTTCCGTATTGGCCGAAGAGACCCTGGTTTCCTCTAGCCATGAGCCTCAGTGTGGGCCCTCCAATCAAGATCCCTCCTTTTCCTCAACTTCTGTCGAAGGGCAGTCTAGTTCATCCAAACCCTCAGAAGTTGAATCTTCGAATCTGGAAGTTGAGAGGCGAAGGTTCGAGTCCCTAGGGCAGTGATGGCGAATATTGGCACCCCAGATGTTTTGGAACTACATTTCCCATGATGCTCATGCACTCTGCAGTGTAGTAGCGCATCATAGGAAATGTAGTTCCAAAACATCTGGGGTGCCAAGGTTCGCCATCACTGCCCTAGGGTGTTCCCCAGGAGTCATATCAACCCTCCTAAAAGCCAAGAAGCCTGCAACTAATGCCATATACTCAAGAATCTGGGACAAGTTCTTATTGTTTGCTTCCGAAGTGACGACCACATCTCCTTCTTCCCCGATAGAGTGGAACTTCGCCCCCTTCGGGGTTTCACGCCAAAGGTCGCTATTCCAAGCCACCTTTCGGAACCCTGGGCACTATCAGTATTTACAGACACAGATTCAGAGTCTTGTCACGAGCTGGACGTATCCAGAGTGCTCAGTGCCTACTTGGAAGCCACCAGTCCCTTCCGGAACTCTGAGGCCGCGTACACACGGTCGGTCAAAACCGATGGAAACGGACTGAAGGTCCGTTTCATCGGTCCAAACCGATGGTGTGTGGGCCCCATCGGTCAGTTATCCTTCGGTCAAAAATTTTTGAACTTGCTTTAAAATTGAACCGCTGGACGCCTAACTGATAGGTCAAAACCAAAGGTTAGTATGCTAAAGCATCGGTTAGAAACCCGCGCATGCTCAGAATCAAGTCGACGCATGCTTGGAAGCATTGAACTTCATTTTTTTCTTCACTGCGTTGGACTCGATCGTTTTTTTAACTGATGGTGTGTAGGCACATCAGACCATCAGTCAGCTTCATCGGATGAACTGATCGTGTGTACGCGGCCTGAGAGATTTTTCATCGTACCTATCGGTAAATACAGGGGCAAAGAAGCTTCCATCAGAACTCTGGCATCTTTTGTTGTAAAGTTAATACAGAAGGCCTACAGCGTGAAGAATTTGGAGCCTCCATCCCGAGTGAATGCTCATTCTACAAGGGCAGTCTCAGGTTCCTGGGAAGCAAGGGCTAATGTTTCGTTGGAGACGGTGTGCAGGGCCGCCACCTGGTCTTCTTATCATACATTCCTTAGACACTACCATATTGATCCAGGAGTTCTCACAACGGTGGAGTTTGGAAGAAGGGCAGTTCAGGCTGCTATGTCCTCTTCTAATTAAAGATTTATTGTTAAGCATTATCCCACCCGTGTCAGCTAGTTATTTATCACAGGTATGCTGCCATGGAGGCACCATGAAAACAGAAAATTGTATCATACTTACCAGTAATTTTCCTTTTCTGGTGCCTATCCATGGCAGCATACGCTCCCACCCTTGGTATTATATATTACGGAGAATGTTGGGGGAAGGACTATGCCTTTAATTTATGCTATTCACTAGTCCTGAAGAAGGAGTCGAGGCGGAGCTCTATCACAGGTATGCTGCCATGGATAGGCACCAGGAAAGAAAAAGTTACTGGTAAGTATGATACAACTTTCCGTTTTCAATGCACTTTGTATGTATGTATGTATGTATGTGTGTATATATATATATATATATATATATATATATATATATATATATTTATATATATATATACCTTACAACCCAGGCAAGAATTTCCGCTAACACTTTCCCAGTGTGTTCATTAAAAAAAACACATAAATCTACTACAACATAAAATAAGTGCAGCACAGTAAGGTAAAAATGGCCTATACATGCATTGCGTCTGGCCCCCATGTAGGAGGCCAGATGCATGAATTCCAATGGGGGGGGTTTTGAAGCACCTGATTAGAACCAGACGCTCTAATAGGCTTCAAAAAAGGGTGGGCTCAGGGAGCAGAGCACTGCGAACCGAGCCCACCCAGTTGTGTGAGAATAGTAAATGAATATACAAAACAAAACAGTGTTTTGCGCTTCCTAAATATAAAATAACTCCCCAACGATTGCCCAGTGATCAGACCTTTCTGGTTGGACGTACAGTCCCAGATTAAGGAAATTCTGGACCTGGACATCCCGTTCTCCCCGATCCACTTTCTGTTGCACATTCCTCCCATGCCGGCGAGCCGGTATAAACGTAGCCTGCTGCCCCATCTTTTGAACGCAGCGAAACGGCTGCTTCCAATATACTGGAAGCGCCCGCAGGTTCCCAGCAGGGAGGAGTGGATTCGCAAGGTGGGTGAGATACGGGAGGCGGAGGACTGGATCGCCACTTGCAGGAATACCCGAGAGCGCTACTCTAGCACCTGGTTGGCCTGGACGACGTACTTCCTGGACCCGGGACTGGTCCCCTCCAGTTTGGATGTGGCGCTGTTAGAGTTAGCAGACCCCTCCCTTAAGCAAAGACCTCGGGCCCAATAGCCCGTAACTCTGCCCTTGGTGGAGCTGCCTCGGATCCTTTGGGTGTCTTTTCCTTTAAGGTTGCTCTCACTGCGAGACGGTGGTGACCAGTGGCACGGGGGAGGAGCTGGATGTCTGACCTCAGGTACGTTCCTTCTGTTCCTAGTTCCTCTCTATCTCCCTTTCTCTTCTCCTACCTTCCCCACTCCTCTTTTTTTTTCTTTTTTCCTCTTGTCTTTCTCTCTCTAACCTTCTCCGCTTCTCCCACTGGGACCTACAGACACTGTGCTGATACTGGGGACCCGGGTGGTTGGTGTTCTGGGGGAGGGGGTGGGTGCTGGGGGTCCTGGCTGGTTGAGCGGACTCGGCGGCCTGCGTCTGGGGGGCAGCCTGGCCCCTTTGAGGGCTTGGCACTTGTTTTGTCACCCCGGGACGGGCCTGTCGATTGATACGGGGTCGGTGGGGGCTGGGGCGGGGGGGAAGGTAAGATGGAGGTCCTAGGTGGCCCCCCTTCACCCCCGGCGCACCCGGCTGGCCTATCCCGTTAACCTGCACGAAATGTTTAGCCTCACTTGCTGTCCGTCTGACTGGCTAGATTGGCCCCTGGTTGCCCTGCCCCTCCTACGGGTACCGAGGTGCCCCCTCCCTTTTTTCTTTTCACTGCCTAATATGATGTTTGAGATGTGCTGCCCATGTGCCTTGGGCCTATGTCTTGTGAGTATTATATAGGGGGGAGGTCTCTGCTTTCGACCCGCTGCCTGGCCCTACGTCCCCCCTGTGATGCACCCATAAGTAGTAGGCCCCCCAATGGGATTAGTTGCTTCCACTTTCTCTTCCCCCAAAGACTACCTTGTCTTTCCTTAAATGTTACGTTGAAAAACTGTATATTGATGGCTTCTTGTTTGATGTGAGATGTCTTTTCTTTTACAACTATTGTTGTGATGTATTGCTATGCCATCCTCAAATAAAGATTTTACAAAAAAAAATAACTCCCCAACAATCCGTAACCACTTAAGGACCCCTTCACGCCGTTATACATTGGCAGAATGGGGTCGCGCGCGCAAGCCGACGGGGCGTGCACGCGAACCGGTCCAAAGCACGTGACCGCGGGACCCGCGGACCCGATTGCCGCCGGTGTCCCGCGATCAGTCCTCCGGAGCTGAAGAACGGGGAGAGGTGTGTGTAAACACACCTTCCAACACACCTTCCCTGTTCTTCGTTGTGGCAGTATCATTGATCGTGTGTTCACTGTTATAGGGAAACACGATCAATGACATCACACGTCCAGGCCCGCCCCCCTACAGTTAGAAACACATATGAGGTCACACTTAACTAGGGCAGAAACAAAGAATCGATTAATCGACAACTAATCGATTATGAAAATTGTAATTGATTAATTTCATAATCGATTAATCGGCCAGTAACATAATGGGGTTGAAAAAAAAAATTAGCCCTTTATAGTACAAAAAAGCAAATCGCTACTGTAAATATTACTTTCAGGCCTCGTACACACGGCCGGTTGTGTATACGTTTTTCATCGAGGAAACTGTCGAGGAACTCAACGAGCAAAAAAGAGAGCAAGTTCTCTTTTTCCTCGACGGAAGTCTGAATTTGCTCGTCGTGTTCCTCGTCGGGCTGGCTTTCGACGAGAAAATCAAGCGTGTGTATGCTAAGAAACCCGCGCTTGCTCAGAATAAAGTATGAGACGGGAGTAAAAGTAGCATTTGTAATGGAGATGACACATTTTTCAAGCTGTAACAGACTGAAAAGTGCAAATCTTCTCTTAACAAACTTACTAAACACGCAAACACATGAGATTAGCAAAACCAGCCCCAAGAGTTGTGTCAGTGGAATCGAACTTCCCCTGCCGTTGTATGCAGGGCCAGATTAAGAACATCATGGGCCTGGTGCTGAGGATTTTGGTGGGCCTTTTATAAATAATAAATACATAAATATACAAACAATTTTTTTTATAATAAATTAAATTAAAGAGAGAGAGCTAGGATTAGAAAGAGAGAGAGAGAGGATGCGCATGAGCATGCATGGGAATGACATCAACGCAGCCCAGCCAAGGCAAGAGACCGAAGGCACAGAGCCCAGTAGGAAGACCGGGGTGAAGATGGAAGCGCCTGGGACCCGCCGGACTGATCACAGCGCTAATATGCTGTGCATTCTTGTACATTGTGGCATAACCTACCTCAGGGCCTCTAAAAAGTAGTAATGTTAGCGAAGTTTACTACCGCTTTATTATCACAGGATCCCAGGAGCCTCTCATGGGGCCCCTTTCTGACCCGGTGCCCTTGGGCAGTGCATAGTTGCCAACATTTCAAAAATATTTTTAAGGGACACTTTTTTTTACAAGTGCTATATTTAGAGTAGCTGAGATCACCGATGTTCCTCTATACATCACAGTCATAATCACAAAATTAAATAAGTACTAATAATGGGGCAGAACAAATATGAGGACTGAGAAGATTTCCTTTAGTTGAACTAACAAAAGTGTGCCCATTCTAGAGCTGGTAACATTAAGGATATTCAGTATAATTTTAAAGAACTGTTTTTGTGGTTAAGAGGCATAGGAGAGGAGTATGGATGGTATAAAACTGGGAATTATGTGCAGCGGTGGAGAGGAATGTGGAGGGTCTAACAGTGGGCACTATGTACAGGAAAGAAGTGTGGAGGGTATGACAGTGGGCACTATGTATAGGAGAGGAGTGTGGAGGGTATGACAGTGAACAGTATACACAGGAGAGGAGTGTGGAGGGTATGACAGTGGTCAGTATGTACAGGAGAGACGTGTGGAGGGTATGACAGTGGGCAATATGTATAGGAGAGGAGTGTGGAGGGTATGACAGTGAGCAGTATGCACAGGAGAGGAGTGTGGAGAGTATGACGGTGGGCACTATGTATAGGAGAGGAATGTGGAGGGTAGGACAGTGGGCACTATGTATAGGAGAGAAGTGTGGAGGGTATGACAGTGGGCACTATGTATAGGAGAGGAGTGTGGGGAGTACAACAGTGGGCACTATGTACAGGAGAGAAGTGTATGACAGCGGGCACAGTGTCAGAATCGGCCTGGGTGGCGAGGGGTTAATTACCATAAGTAATATACAAATAATTATTATAAGCCCTGTGTAACGTTCGGGGGCTATAGCTCGGTGGGATTAAGTGCACAAACCGTTTGGGGGGAACATAAAAAGGCTTTTATTCATAGATCAACCAAAAATAAGGCTTTTCTCAGCACACAAGGAAAAACTATAACAGAAAAGTCCGCTTAGCTTCAGCATCAAATAAAGGTCTGCTTATCTTCAGCACCAAAAATAAGTCAAAACAAAACACATATAGCTAGATTCAGAAAGAGTTAGGCCGGCGTGTCAGTAGATACGCCGACCTAACTCGGAATCTGCGTAGTCCTAAGTTTAAGTGTATTCTCAAACTGAGATACACTTAAACCTAGCTAAGATACGTCAGCCTGCGCCGTTGTATCTTAGAGTGCAATATTTAGGCTGGCCGCTAGGTGGCGCTTCCATTGAGGTCGGCGTAGAATATGTAAATCACTAGATAAGCCTATTCACGAACGTACGTGCGCCCGTCGCAGTAAAGATACGCCGTTTACGTAAGGCATTTTCAGGCGTAAAGTTATTCCATCAAATAGCTGGACTAGTAATGTTAAGTATGGCCGTCGTTCCCGTGTCGAAATTTGAAAATTTTACGTTGTTTGCGTAAGTCGTCCGTGAATAGGGCTGGACATAATTTACGTCCACGTCGAAACCAATACGTCCTTGCGGCGTACTTTGCCGCAATGCACACTGGGATATGTACACGGACGGCGCATGCGCCGTTCGTAAAAAACGTCAATCACGTCAGGTCACCCCCCATTAACATAAAACACGCCCCCTCAGCCTAATTTGAATTAGGCGCGCTTACGCCGGCCACATTTACGATACGCCGCCGTAAGTTAGGAGGCAAGTACTTTGTGAATACAGTACTTGCCTATCTAACTTAAGGCGGCGTAGCGTAAATACGATACGCTACGCTGCCTTAAAGATGCAGCGGTCTTTATGAATCCAGCTAATACAGTTTGTTGGTAGATGGGTCTTAACCCCCTGTATTCCAAAAAGTCCTCACTGTATACTGAACAGCAGCTATCGGACTCCCAGCTTGTCTTCACAGGTGCAATCTCCACACTCCTTCACCCACCTCCAGCACCACTTCCTGTTTTCATGGGTGGTTCTCTGGGAGTGTTAACACCTTGTGTGCTGGCTCCCAGTGTTTAGGAGTGGAGGCTCTTTCCCACCCAAATAGCGCTTTAGAGCCTCCAGAATTCCAGGCCTGCGAGAACTGCGAGCCAGTCCTCTCTGGATTAACTCTTACCTGGAATCCTTCACCCACTTTGGGTGACCCCCTGAACACTCTTCCCGCTATTTAAAGGGCCCATAGCCCAAATAGTTGTGCTGTATAGCACCCGTCCAGGACCCAACCCTGGCGTCCTGTACATATCCCCCCCCCCTCTGCCTCAACGTGGAGGTGTTGGAGGCACCAGTAGACACCAAACAATGGACACGGGAGAGGGCATCGGCATTCTGATGTTGTCTCCCGGGTCTGTGCTCTACCACGAAATTGAACTCCTGGAGAGAAAGGAACCACCTTGTTACCCTGGCATTGGTGTGCTTGTTCTATCTCATCCAGGTAAGGGGAGCGTGGTCTGACACCAAGCAAAACTTCCTACCCAGGAGGAAATATCGTAGGGAGTCCAAAGCCCACTTGATGGCCAGACACTCACGCTCCACCACCGCGTAGTTTCTCTCAGCTGACGTCAGCTTCCTACTAAGAAAAACCACGGGGTGCTCCTCTCCATTGATTTCCTGAGACAGGACCGCCCCCAACCCTTCACTTGAAGCATCTGTCTGCACTACAAAATCTTTTGTAAAATCTGGAGCTACCAGCACCGGATCTTGGCACAAAGCTGTCTTAAGCTTTTGAAAAGCTATTTTGGCCTCAGCGTTCCACTTTATTATCACTGACTTTCTGCCTTTGGTCAAGTCAGTCAGCGGTGCAGCAATATTGGCGAAGTTGGGAACAAACCTCCTATAATAGCCAACTATGCCCAAAAACGCTCTGACCTGCTTCTTGGTTAGGGGACGGGGCCAGTCCTGTATGGCCTCCACCTTACTCATTTGGGGCTTCACCAGCCCTCTACCCACAATATACCCTAGGTATTTTGCTTCCTCCATCCCAATGGCACACTTCTCTGGATTGATGATGAATCCTGCTCTTCTCAAGGAGTCTACGACTGCCTGAACCCGGGGAAGGTGGGACTCCAAATCAGTGCTGAAGATGACTATGTAATCTAGATAGACGGAAGCGTACCGTTGGTGTGGACGCAGAGTTTTGTCCATGGCCCTTTGGAATGTAGCGGGGGCTGAGTGTAGACCAAACGGCATCCTTTTATATTGGAAGTGGCCTTCCGGGGTAGAGAAGGCTGTTTTCTCCCTGGCTTCCTTAGTCAGGGGGGTCTGCCAGTACCCTTTTGTGAGGTCCAACGTGGTGATGTACCTGGCAGGACCTAACCTCTTAATTAGCTCATCTACCCCTGGCATGTGATATGCGTCAAACTTGGAGACTTCATTAAGTTTTCTGAAGTTGCAGAAGCGGAGGGTGCCGTCGGGCTTGGGTACCAACACGATTGGACTTGACCACTCGCTCTGCGACTCTTCAATGACTCCAAGCTCGAACATTCTTTTAACCTCTTCCGACACTGCCACCCTATGGGCTTCTGGGATACGGTAAGGCTTTAATCGGATTTTTACATTCAGCTTGGTCACAATGTCATGCTCAATGACATTGGTGCGACTGGGCAACCCTGAAAACATATCCCTATTTCTTTGTAAAAATTATTTTGTTTGCTGGGTTTGGGGCCCAGTCAGGGTAGCAGCAACCTGCACCAGGTCGATCCCTGCATGGTCCCCTGACTGTACCCCTACTACCGTGGACACTTGTTCTCTGTCTCTCCAGGGTTTCAACAAATTGACATGATAGATCTGGTATAGTTTTCTTTTCCCTGGCTGGTGTACCTTGCAGTCCACCTCACCGACTTTCTCTACCACCTCAAACGGGCCTTGCCACTTGGCCAAGAATTTGCTCTCTACCGTGGGTATTAGAACAGCCACCCGGTCTCCTACTTGGAACTGTCTAATTTTAGCCGACCTGTTATACACTCTTCTTTGGGCATCCTGAGCCTTCTGCATGTGCTCCCTCACCAGCGGCATCACCTTAGCCACTCTCTCTCGCATTTGAGACATATGCTCTACCACCGTTTTATGCGGTGAGGACTCACTTTCCCACGTCTCTTTTACCAGATCGAGTAACCCCCGGGGCCTTCGTCCATACACTAATTCAAATGGTGAGAAGCCTGTGGATGCTTGTGGAACCTCCCGGATAGCAAACAACGGAGCAGGGAGTAACATATCCCAATCCTTCCCATCTTTCTGGACCACTCTTTTCAACATGGACTTTAGGGTTTTATTAAACCTCTCAACCAGGCCATCGGTCTGTGGGTGATAGATGGACGTCTGCAACTGCTTAATTTTAAACAGTTTGCACAAGTCCGCCATCACCTTTGACATAAAAGGGGTACCCTGATCTGCCAGTATCTCTTTGGGGAACCCAGTTTGTGAGAACATTTGAAACAATTCCCTGGCAATGGCCTTAGAGGAGATTTTCCTCAAAGGGACGGCTTCTGGATACCTAGTTGCATAATCTAGGATGACCAATATTTATTGGTGCCCCCGGGCCGACTTTACCAGGGGTCCCACCAGATCCATAGCGATCCGCTCAAACAGGACCTCAATAATTGGCAAGGGTACCAGAGGGTTTCTATAGTGGGACACTGGGGCGGTTAACTGGCAAATGGGACAAGACGCACAATACCTTTTAACCTCAGCCTTCAGCCCTGGCCAGTAAAACCGGTCAGTTATCCTGGCCTCTGTTTTCTCTGCCCCCAGGTGTCCTCCCAGTGCATCATTGTGGGCTAGATCAAGGAGCATCCTCCTATACGGTTGGGGAACCAGCAACTGCTCTATAGTTTCCCCTCGGCTCTCAGCCACTTGATATACCAAGTCCCCCTTCAATGCAAAGTGAGGAAACCTCTGATCTGCGCCTGGCATTTGTGAGACCCCATCAATAACAGAAACCTGCTCTCGAGCATTGACCAAGGTAGGGTCCTGTAATTGGGCAGTGCCAAACGCACTCCTGGATACATCCAGGTCTGGATGTACTGGCCTTGAGGATGTTTTCCCTTCCCCCTCCTCAACCTGGGAGAGCTCCTCATCATCCTCCCCCAGCATAACTTGCAATGGGAAGACTCCCCCCCCCCTCAGAGATCAACTCGGTTTCTAGACCTGAGACAGGTGCATTATCCTCCACATTAGCATTCTCTGCAATTTCATTATTGGTGACAGGTATCTCCATATCAGAGTTGTGGGTTGGGGAGGTTTCAGGTTCGGACCCCTCAGACCCTGTCCCTTCCAGGTCCAGTGTCCCCAGTTCTCCTGGCAGCCCCATCTGTACCTGGGTCCATAGTTCCAGAAATAGTGGACAGTCCCGCCCCACTATGATGTCATGAATTAAACTTTTTACCACCCCAACCTCCTGTGTAACTGAGGCATGGCCAAAGGAAACAGTCACCGGGACTAAGGGGTACTCCTTGGTGCCCCCATGGATACATACTACCCGTAGCGTCTTGGTTACTGGCCCAAGCCTCCCAAGTACCCTGGCATGTACTAGTGTTACCATGCTACCGGAGTCCAGTAGAGCCCTGGCAGGAAGGTGGTTCACCCACACTTCACACTCAAACCGTCATGCAGCCAGATCAAGATGAGTGGCACACACACTTTGCACATAGAAGGAGCTTTTCCAACCAGTCCCGCAGTCCATAGGCTCCTCCTGCAGTGGGCATTGTGCCCGGGTTTGCCCCCAGGACCGACACCGCCAACACTGTAGGTCCCCTGTCCTTGGGACTGGCGCCAACCTTCGTGCTTCTGCAGAAGTTGATGCAGGTCTGCGAGTTCCCATGTCTGATAGGGCTTCTCTCCTAGGTGTTGTGGTCGGTCTGGTTGGACTTAGCGTGGGTTCCCGGCGCTTGGCAGGCCCAAGCAAGTCCTCTACAACGGTATACCTTTCAACCAACTCAACCAGCTGGTCAGCAGTTGCAGGGTCTCCATGGCTTACCCAGCGCTGTAGGTCCTCTGGCATGGACCGCAGGTACCAGTCCGTCACCACCCGTTCCACCATTTGTGGACCGGACAACTTTTCGGGCTGCAGCCATTTTTTGACCAACTGTATCAGTTCATGCATTTGTGACCTGGGTGGTCTGTCAGGTTTGTACCGCCAGCGATGCACCCTCTGAGCCCGGACGGCTGTGGTTACCCCGAGGCGGGCCAGGATCTCTGCCTTCAGTCGCTCTTAGTCGCTGATGTGCTCAGATGGGAGATCAAAGTAGGCCTTTTGCGGGTCACCGTGAGGAAAGGGGAGATAATGCCAGCCCATTGGTCACGGTGGTAAGAAAGGCCTCTACATCATCGCTGGGTATTAACTTTTGTAAAAAATTACTGGCTCTCACAGACACTGGGTTGCTAGCGGCAACGACCGCTTGCTCTTGTCCCTGAACCAGCCGCTGTACTGCCTCCTGCAAGGCAGCCACCTGTGCTTGAGAGGACTCCTGCTGAGCCGTAAACTGGGCGACTAGCAGTCGTGTGTTTTCTTGCTGCTGAGCCATCGCTTCCTTATGGCGACGGTTTGTCTCTGCCAACGCTTGCAGCTGGGTCACAGTGGCTTGCTGCTGGGTCACGGTGGCTTGTGCCAGAGCCTTGATGACCTCCTCCATGCCTTTGCCTGTTGTTTGCAATGTCTGGGCTGACTTCACCCATGCCATACGCACACTGTCTCTTTAAATGTCAGTTTTTAGTTTTAAACGTTTTTTTGCGCCTGCAAATGCACTTTGGCCGCATTCTCCACCAGTTGTAACGTTCGGGGGCTATAGCTCAGTGGGATTAAGTGCACAAACCGTTTGGGGGGAACATGAAAAGGCTTTTATTCATAGATCAACCAAAAATAAGGCTTTTCTCAGCACACAAGGAAAAACTATAACAGAAAAGTCTGCTTAGCTTCAGCATCAAATAAAAGTCTGCTTATCTTCAGCACCAAAAATAAGTCAAAACAAAACACATAGGCCCAGATTCTCAAAGGGCTTACGATGGCGCAGCGCCATGTACGCCGTCGTAAGTCCTAATCTGGGCCGTCGTATCTTCTTAGAATCAGTTACGCATAGATATCCATTCGATCCGACAGGTGTAAGTCTCTTACACCGTCGGATCGTAACTGCAATTTTTTTCCCCTGCTAGGTGGCGCTTCCGTTGATTTCCCCGTCGAGTATGCAAATTAGCTAGATACGCGAATTCCCGAACGTACGTGCGGCCGACGCAGTAAAGTTACGACGTTTACGTTAGGCTTTTCCCGGCTTAAAGTTGCCCCTGCTATATGAGGCGCAGCCAATGTTAAGTATGGCCGTCGTTCCCGCGTCGAAAATTTATAAAATTACGTTGTTTGCGTAAGTCGTCCGTGAATAGTGCTGGACGTAATTTACGTCCACGTCAAAACCATAGACGTCCTTGCGACGTCATTTAGAGCAATGCACGCCGGGAAATTTTAGGGACGGCGCATGCGCAGTTCGTTCGGCACGGGGACACGCTTCATTTAAATGAAACACGCCCCCTACCCGCCGAATTTGAATTCCGCCGGGTGATTTACGCTACGCCGCCGCAACTTTACAGGCAAGTGCTTTGTGAATAAAGCACTTGCCTGAAAAACTTGCGGCGGCGTAACGTAAATCAGATACATTACGCCCGCCCATTTTTACGCAGATCTACGAGAATCTGCCCCATTCAGTTTGTTGGTAGACGGGTCTTCACCCCCTGTATTCCAAAAAGTCCTCACTGTATACTGAACAGCAGCTATCAGACTCCCAGCTTGTCTTCACAGGTGCAATCTCCACACTCCTTCACCCACCTCCAGCGCCACTTCCTGTTTTCATGGGTTGTCCTCTGGGAGTGTTAACACCTTGTGTGCTGGCTCCCAGTGTTTAGGAGTGGAGGCTCTTTCCCACCCAAATAGCGCTTTAGAGCCTCCAGAATTCCAGGCCCCAAATGGCTCTATCAAGACAGAGAGAACTGCGAGCCAGTCCTCTCTAGATTAACTCTTACCTGGAATCCTTCACCCACTTTGGGTGACCCCCTGAACACTCTTCCCGCTATTTAAAGGGCCCATAGCCATAGTTGCCAACATTTGAAAAAAAAAATTCAGGGACACTTTGCAGCACAGCTATTAATTAATTACCACACTTACTTCCCCGGAGCTCCACCCACTCCGCATAATCTTCGCCTACTTATCAGATTATAGGGTCTACTCAATAAAGAGAGAATTACAGGAAATTGAAACAGGAATTTCAAACTTAAGACCAATGTAGCAGAGTTGGAATAATTCTCCCATTCCCATCACATCACACAGCTCTGTGTATTCCTATCACCGTACTCCCAGCCTGACCCATCACACAGCTCTGTGCATTCCTATCACCGTACTCCCAGCCTGACCCCACCACACAGCTCTGTGTATTCCTATCACCGTACTCCCAGCCTGACCCATCACACAGCTCTGTGTATTCCTATCACTGTACTCCCCATCACACAGCTCTGTGTATTCCTATCACAGTACTCCCAGCCTGACCCATCACACACCGGACTGGTAGTGGAGGGTGTATGGCTGGTTCTCTCTCAGAACTAAATAAGCTTTTTTTGCCAAGTCCGGTCCGGCTATAACACCTCTCACAGGAATTCAAAGCGCTCATGTCACTCACATCACTTTGCTAGCCATCTTCTCCTGGTGACCCCGTTCTCCTCCACCACTCACATTACTCTCCCTCACTTCCTGATACACAGCGCCACCCACAGTTCCGGAGGCCCTAAGAGTGTAGAGTGAAGGCACGGTGTGACCAGCGGCTTACGTTTCCAGCGCCACCTGGCGGCTGGGAGGAGCGGAGACCCCCTGACTGGAGGATTCCCCCAACACTTCCTGTGCTGTTTTCGGGGTCAGGGGGCCGAGGTTCCGGTGCTTGGGAAGCTGCTTCTATGGAATCCTCCGCAGGAGAGCCCACAGCCATGAAACCCGCTAAGCCTTCCCCACTAGCCGGGACAAGTCCCGGCAGGCTAAATTAGCCGGGACTAGGTCCTATTTGACGGGACTGTCCCGTTAAAAACGGGACAGTTGGCAAGTATGCATAGCCCAAATAGTGGTGCTGTATAGCACCCGTCCAGGACCCATCCCTGGCGTCCTGTACACCTGTGATCTCATCCTCTCAGTCTGCTGCTGCAGAGTGTGTCAGCTTGTATTTAAACCGGCCGTTCTGTATGTAGCTTCTGACAGGCTGCGCAAGCAGCCCCAAATCTCCGGAACCATAAATGATAGGAGCCCCATATTTTGACCAGTTGTGGGGTGGGTCTTCAGCTACATACCCCTCAAATGTGGGGTCTCTGTGGCCCCTGGTCGCCGAGCTACAATCCTCGAAGTCTATCTTTTTTTTTTCTTTTTTTTGGGGCAAATGGGCCTATCTTGAGGAAGGGGCCTGGAGCTGCAGCTCCAACAGCCCCTATGTTAATCCAGCCCTGGTTGTATTTGTTGTATGTCACCGCGTTTGAGAACGAGGAGATTTTGTCTTGACAGTGTGTACGCAAAGCAAGCTTGTCAAGTTCCTCTACAAGCCTAACAAGGAACTCGTCGAGGAAAACGATGTGTCTTTTCCGACGAGTTCCTCGGTCGTGTGTACGAGGCCTCACTGTCCCACAGTAAAAAATGAACCCCTTACAGTAGCGATTATTTGCTCTTTTTGTATTTATTTTTTATTAATTTGTTTAACCCCATTATGTTACTAAACATCTCAGGCCTGGGTTCACACCTCTGTTTTTTCGTGCTTATTGCATTTACATGTTTTCCTATGGGACACGTTCACATCCATGATTTTTTTCCGGCTGCTGCGTATTTGGAAAGGGCAAGGACTTTTTAATGCAAAACGGTGCTATTTTGTTTTTTTGGGGTTAATATACTTCAATGGAGAAGCTGCGGAAAAGCATGTAATGTGTTTTTGCGGCAATTTGTGTTTTGTAATCTGCCCAACAACAAATTGGGCCAAAAAAATTAAAAATTCTATATATTTTTTTTTTTTTAGGCTATTATCCGATTAATCGAAACAATAATCGGCCAACTAATCGATTATGAAAATAATCGTTAGTTGCAGCCCTACACTTAACCCCTTCAGCAAGAAATTACAGTGTGATAAAACGTTTCCAGAGTCCGAAATCACAACATTGAATAAGCAGTCTCTAGCCAAAGCATTAAGTGAACTTCATACTTATTATAGCAAAAAATAAAAAATATTGATTTTTCAAAATTGTCACTCTATTTTTGTTTATAGCGCAAAAAATAAAAAACGCAGAGGTGATCAAATACCACCAAAAGAAAGCTCTATTTGTGTGAAAAAAATTAGTTTGGGAGCCACATCACACGACCGCGCAATTGTCAGTTAAAGCGACACATACCGAATCGCAAAAACTGGCCGGGTCCTTTACCTGCATAAAGGTCCGGGTCTTAAGTGGTTAAATGAGAATAAGTGATTAACTTGCAATGTAGCAAGATACTGAGTGCATAATCAAATATTCGTGTTCCCTGAATGGGAATAGTGAACCAAAACAATAATGAAAAATACATGTTCCCTGAATGGGAATAGTGAACAATAAACAATACAATAAAGTCCACCAACTCAAAAGAAAATGAGGCCCAGATTCTCCAGATACGCCATCGTAACTCTGAGTTTGAGGCGTCGTATCTATGCGCCTGATTCTTAGAATCAGTTACGCATATATTTGTCTTAGATCCGACCGACGTAAGTCTCTTACGCCGTCGTATCTAAGTTGCATATTTACGCTGGCCGCTAGGTGGCGCTTCCGTCGATTTAAGCGTCGAATATGGTAATGAGCTAGATACGTCGATTCTCAAACGTATGTGCACCCGGCGCATTTTTTACGTCGTTTGCATAAGGCTTTTTTCGGCGTATAGTTACCCCTGCTCTATGAGGCGTAGGTGAGGCGTACTAATGTTGGGTATGGACGTCGGAACAGCGTAAATTTTTTCACGTTTTACGTCGTTTGCGTAAGTCGTCCGTGAATGGGGCTGGACGTAAGTTACGTTCAAGTCGACTAGGCATTGAGCAGGCGCAATTTAATTTGAAAAATCGACGTGATACTGAGCATGCGCGCGAATGCCCCGTTCGTTAAAAACGTCAATCACTGCGGGTCACGATACATTAACATAAAACACGCCCACACTAGCCTAGTTTGAATTACGCGGGCTTACGCCGTATCAGATACACTACGCCACCGTAACTTAGAGCGGAAAATGTTTCTGAATACGGGACCTGCAGCTCTAAGTTACGGCGGCGTAGTGTATCTGAGATATGCTACGCCCGCCTAAAGATAGGCGTGTTTTTAGAGAATCTGGGCGTAAGAGTCCAAAATTACAAATATAGTCCTCAGAGTCTTCTGCATAAAAACGCACAACACACCACTAGTGCCTGAATGTTGAAAATGCAAGTGCTCTCCTCCACCTCTATATCCTAGCCGCTCACCTCACGTTCTGACCCGTTTCACCAGAAGGTCAGAAAAAGCAGGTTCCCTCTCAAGGATTTAAACGACTCAGCTGGTCATGGAGCTCCTATTCCATCCTTGCTGCCTCTGGCTGATTAGATGAATACTAGCCAGTACAGATTCCCTCAATGGGGTCCAGTGCACATAGGAATAGAAAGGGCAAAATCTAGTGCTCTCTGAATTTCAAAACGGTTTATTTGCTCATTAAAACTTTAAAACATTACTCACAAACGTAGCACTTAAAGGGGAGTTCCAGGCTTTTTTAATGTTTATTAAAATTCAGCAGCTACAAAAAGCATAGCTGCTTTTAATAAACATGCACTCACCTGCTCCATGGTCCAGCGACGCGCCGGGCGGAGTTCCGCTCCTTTAGCCCTGGTTCACACTGGGCTGCGGGAGTGAAGCCGTGCGAGTTCAGCTGAACTCGCACGATTTCACTCCCGCCGGCAGTCCCGATTTCGGCCGCGATTTAAGAGACATCTGTGCAGGTTTCTGCACAGATGTCTATGTAAATCGCGGCCCGAAATCGCAAAAAGTAGTACAAGAACTACTTTTTGAAATCGGTGCAGCGCCGCAGATGCGGCGTCGCACCGATTAGGACGGCGCCATTGCCGACAATTGGCGGCATTTGAGATGCGATTTCACATGTGAAATCGCATCTCAAATCGAATGAAATCGCACCCAGTGTGAACCTGGGCTTACCCCCCTCTCCGGCCGGTGTCTTCATTGTTAGTGTGAGCACCCGGCCCTGACAGCTTTTGGCTTCACGGCCAGGCACTCACTGCCAGGGCCGGACTGGCATACCGGGATATCGGGAGATTTCCCGGTAGGCTGCCTGTCCTGCAGCCGGTTTCAGCTGCTGGGTTGCGTTGCAGTGCTCCCCGTCTTCTCTCTCCTGCTCCTGTCTGTGTATCATCACGGAGCTGGCCTGCCTGGGTCTGTGTTTGGCGGTGACGCTGTAACACGGTCGCTGAACGCTGATTCTATCTACTATAACACAAGCCGGTCTAGGGGGGGTGGGACCGTGTTACAGCGTCACCGCCAAACACATACCCAGGCAGGCCAGCCAGCTCAGTGAGGATACACAGGAGATGCCCGCCGTACAGTCCACTGTATGTGCCTGGATAGGAGGATTGGATTAGGCAGGGGGCTGCATACAGAGGAAATTAGCTTTCTATAGTCCTCCATACAGCCGCTGAATGCTTGCAGGAGGGAGAGGGGGGAGAATCAACCATTCCACGGCTGTATGGAGGAATATAGACAGCTAATTTCCTCTATATGCTGCCCTTCTGCTTCTCCTATCAGGTTCTCCTTGAAGCTCCCCCTCCAGTGTTCTCCTCCCCCACCACACTCTCCAGCCCCCCCCCCCACAGTTTTCTCCACCCCTGTTCTTTCTGCCCCTCCCCCTGCTCTCTAGCTCTCCCCATCCTTCAGCCACCATCCCAGTGCTTCCCCCCCAGTGCTCTCCACCCCTGTCCCCCCAGTGCTATCCACCCCTGTTCCCCCCCAGTGCTCTCCACCCCTGTCCCCCCCAAGTGCTCTCCACCCCTGCCCCCCCAATGCTCTCCACCCCAGTCCCCCCCCCAGTGCTCTCCAACCCTATTCCCCACCCCTCGTGGTCTCCACCCCTGCCCCCCAGTGATCTCCACCCCTGTCCCGCCCCCCCAGTGCTCTCCACCCCTGCCCCCCCACAGTGCTCTCCACCCCTGTTCCCCCCAGTGCTTTCCACCCCTGTCCCCCCCCAGTGCTCTCCAACCCTGTTCCCCACCCTCCGTGGTCTCCACCCCTGCCCCCCCGTGCTCTCCAACCCTGTTCCCCGCCCCCCGTTGTCTCTATCCCTGCCCCCCCTCCAGTGCTCTCCACCCCTGTCCCCCCCCCCCAGTGCTCCCACCCTGTTCTTTTTCTCCCCCCCAGTGCTCTCAAGCTCCACCCATCTCTCTCCAGCCCTCTAGTGCTCTCCACCCCTGTTCTTTTTGGCTCCCCCTCCAGTGCTCTCAAGCTCCCCCCCAGCACTCTTCGCTTCCCACCCCTGTACTCTCCACTCCCCCCTGCATTTTGCCCCCAGCCACGTGCTCTCCAACCCTGCCAGTGCTCTCTCTGCTCCCCCTGCATTTTGTCCCCACCCATGTGCTCTCCAAACCCGCCAGTGGACTCCGCTCCCCCTGCATTTTGCCACCACCCATGTTCTCTCCAACCCCACCAGTGCTCTCCGCCCCCCATAGTGCATACCTCCCAACTTTTCAACTTCAGAATGAGGGACAAATGAGCATACCTCCCAACGAAGTTGTTGAGCGGGGGATTCCGTGGATGGGAGTTGTTACTGATCATGGGACCGCGGGATTTACCGCAAATCGGGGGGACATTCCCGCGAAATCCGGGACGGTTGGGAGGTATGCATATTGTGCTCCAGCCCCCTGTACTTTCCACCCCTGTTTTTTCTGGCCCCAACTGGTGCTCTCAAGCTCCCCCCATTGCTCTCCACTCCCCAGTGCTCTCCACTCCCCCCTGATCTTTGTACCCCCCAGTGCTCTCCAGCCCCCGTGCTCTCCACCCCTGTTCTCTCTACCCCCCAGGGCTCTTTACCCCCACACTCTTAGCCCCCTTAGTGCTCTGCAGCCCCCCCCTCTCAGCCTCCCGTGCTCTCCACCCCTGTTCTTTTTTGGCTCCCCCCAGTGCTCTCAAGCCCCCCCCCCCAGCGCTCTCCGCTCCCCTCCCCTGTGATCTCCACTCCCCCCTGCTCTTTGCCCCCACCCATGTACTCTCCAACCCTGCCAGTGCTCTCCGCTCTCCCTTCTCTCCAGCTCCCACCCAGTGCTCTCACTTCCACATGACCAGAGAACAGGCTGACTGGGGGCAGGAAATGAGGACGGCTGAAGGTGCAGGTGGCCAGGGACCACTCCATCTCACAGCACAGTAAAGTTGCATTTGATTGGGCACAGTGAGGCTGAAATGATGGGCACAGCGAGGCTGCAATGATGGGCACGGCGAGGCTGCAATGATGGGCACGGTGAGGCTAAATTTGATGAGCACAGTGAGGCTGCATTTGATGAGCACAGTGAGGCTGCAATGGTGGGCACAGTCAGGCTGCAATGGTGGGCACAGTGAGGCTGCATTTAATGAGCACAGTGAGGCTGCATTTGATGGGCACTGATGAGGCTGCATTAAGCTCTTGTATCATGTCTGCAGTCTCTGAGGGAGTCTGGAGAGGAGTCAAGAGTGGGAGCACCGCCTGGATGGGGATCATGGGAGAAGTCAAATGTGTGTGGACTGTGGAGAGGAGACTATATAGGATAAATCTAGAGCCACCGAGCTGGAGCCAACTGACTGAGCCCTGCATGGTGCATCTGAGAGGAGGTCAGTGACAGCACCGCCAGGCCAGTCTGAGGGGGGTCACTGATGTAAGGGGGAAGTAAATACAATAATGTAAGGGGGCACTGATATAAAGGTTTCCCCCCTATATCAGTAACCCACCCCCCTTACCTTAGTGTATTCTTTCTGCGGAAGGTGGTCCCCCCCCACGTTCTGAGTTCCTGGGGTCCCCCTTGATGATTGAACACTTTTACCACTTTTAACTGGAATTTGCTTTGATATATTGTAACAGTAGGAGCTACTGTGACGGTAAAATGGACCCAGGGTATGCACACTTGAGATGTGAAAAACTACAGAGCATAGCTGTGGACTGGAGAAGACTGCTTTTGCAGCTTTCTCCAGGTTTTAGTAATCCAGGCTTTGTTCATTACCAGCAGGGTGTGTGCTCAGGTGAGCACAGCCCTTAATAATGAGTGTGTGGGAAGACCTCATGGCTCCCAGTTGGAGACAGCTCCAGAGTAAGAGACAGGAGGTCTCCAGGAATCGGAGAGGCTGTAGGAGACAGCCAGAACCTTGTGTAGATGCTGAAGGGAAGCCGTCTACGTTGAGGAGTCTGCTGGTCTGGGTGACCAGGACAACGAGCAGAAGTACTGCTACGGAGAGCCAGGTGCGCTAGCATTTTCTGTTGTGTATTTCATGGAGAAGAACCCCCCCTGTGTGGGAAAACGCTTGTTTGGACTTTTATTTTGCCTTTTTAATAAAAATGGGCTACCATGCCCTTAAACATAGTTCCTGGCTGAAGTGAATCGCTTAAAAATCGCATAACCCACTTGAGTTAATAACCCCCAACCTTACAATATATAAAGCCCTATGTGCTTTCATATTTGTCTTATCTATATATAATACACTCTTCAAATGTGCTTTAAAATGTATGGTTTTCCCTTTCATGAACAAGAATATAATGACGCTATGCTGTTACGCTGGTATAATAATGCTGTGGGGCTGGTATGACATTTTTTCCAGGGCTGGTTTTTATTCCCAGTCCGGCCCTGCTCACTGCGCATGCGCGAGCGGTGCTGCGTACTGTGATTGGTCAGGCAATCGCCTGGGACCTGTCACGTGTCCCAGACGATCGCCTACAGGGAGGGGCCGCTGTAGGCGATATGATGTATCGCCTAGGCGGTCCCTGGGCGGAAGGAGGAAGTGGGACAGGAAGTCCCACTCCTCCTGAAGCCATCACTCCCCCCCCCCCCCCCCTAAAAAAAAGGGCAAGGAGTAGATTAAGCGGAAGTTCCACTTTTGGGTGGAACTCCGCTTTAAGCAGTGCAGGCTCAGGATACATAGAAACGCCAAGATTCTTGCGGGATGACGTAGCCACTGCGACTTCTTCCCCCCTATACGCGTTAAGTCGAATTGGCGTGACTTTTTCCGTAAAACCCCTTACTGAAGAAGTCACGCAAAGGTTTTATTAATAGTGAATGAATATTTGCTATTTTCACACTCATTCTCTGGGTCTGAGACCCGTTTCCTGATTGGCCAAAAGGAGAAGCATTCCGATTGACCGCCGAGGAGGAGGGAGGAGACGGAAACCGTTTTAATGCCCATGGGGATGTACCTTGCCATCCACATGTTCGGTGCTCGCATCTGTCAACCGCGAGTGAGAAAGCCGATCAACATCTCTTCCTGTTTACATCGTGATCAGCTGTGATTGGACACGGCTGATTACGTGGTAAAGAGCCTCCGTCGGAGGCTCTTTACAGAGATCGGTGTGTCAGGCTGAAACACCGCTCCACTAATCGCCGCGATGTGTGCCCCCCACGGGCACGCGGCGGCTGTTATCCTGTTGGACTTCATATGACGTCCAGTCAGGATAACACAACCACCGATCGGCTGTCATTTTGCTATAGGCCGGGCGGTAAGTGGTTAAACAAAATAGAAAATATAGGCCTGGATTCAAGAAGCAATTGCGCCTGCGTAACCATAGTTACACAGCGCAATTGCTTACTTGCCCCGGCGTAACAAATGCTCCTGATTCAGGAACCTCGTTACGCCGACTGCAGCCTAAGATATGCGCGGCATAAGGCTCTTATGCCCGCATATCTCAGGCTGCATTCTTGCGATGGCCGCTAGGTGGCGTTCCCGTTGTGCTCAGCGTATAGTATGCAAATTGCATACTAACGCCGATTCACAACGTTACGCGAGCCCTGCGTACGCAGTTTACTTCGTTTCCGTACGGCGTTTTTCGCGTAAGGCTGCCCCTGCTATTAGCTACTGCTCCGTGAATCAAGGGCAGCGCAGTAAATTTGCGGGGACGCAGGGCAAAAACGTTGCCCTGCGCCTCCATAAAAAAAGCGCAATTGTAACTGAATCTAGCCCATAGTGCATGAGATGGGTGTAGCACATTACAATGTGAATATAACCTATACTCATTGATCAGACTACACTCTGCAAAACTTGTTAACAAAAAACAAATATAATAATGTACTTTTTGATCACAAGTTCTGCAGTGTAGTCTGATCAATGAGTATAGTTTATATTTACATTGTATTGTGCTACACCCATCTCATGCACTATATTTTCAATTTTGTTTAATTAGTGTATAACATACTTTTCTACCTTATTGCCATGCACGTATTTTATGACACTTATTGAGAATTAGTTTTTTTACCAAAAATATGTAGCAGAATACATATTGGCCTAAAAGTGTGAAGAAATATTATTTAAAAAAAAAATGTATTGGATATATTTTATAGCAGAACGTTTTTTTTTTTTTTTTACAAAATTAATTTTTTTTTGTTTATAGCGCAAAAAAAAAAAAACACAGTGGTGATCAAATACCACCAAAAGACAGCTCTATTTGTTGGAAAAAAAATGAAACCAATTTTATTTGGGTACAGTGTTGCATGACTGCGCAATTATCAGTTAAAATAACGCAGTGCTGTATCTTTAAAAATGGCCTGGTCATTAAGGGGGGTAAATCTTCAGGAGGTCAAGTGGTTATATACATCAAGTTCAACACCGAGTTAATCAGGGGAGGCCCGTCCATTAAGGGTGAACAAGAGCCACCCCCTTTTTCCATCACCGCCTCCCCTATCCATGCCCCTTTTTAGAACGCATGGATTACACTGCAGAGTTGCTGTTTTTTTGAAGCACCGATTAGAGCCAGAGGCTCTAATAGGCTTCAATATAGGGTGAGCTCGGGTCGCACAGAGGGCGCTCCAAGCCCACACAGGTGTGTTACAACAGCGAATCAATATTTGCTGTTGTAACACTGATCCTCCTCCGGGCCAATCAGTAAGTGAGTTTTGATACCGGTCACCCGATTGGATGAGAGGACAGGCGATCCAATGGATGCCTAGGAGGAGGAGGACACTCGGAGCCAAGCCGCTGCACCACACTGCCTGCCACCTGCCACGATGGGGTAAGTGCCAGACCGACCACTTCCAGGGGGGCGGGGGGGGGGGGGGGGGTTTGGTTACTATCATATTAAAAAATATATATATATTTCTTACTTTCTGTTATAAAACATAAAAAAAAATAAAAAAATGTAGGCCAATATGTATTCCACTACATAATATTAGTAAAAAAAAAAACCCAATCAGTGTATATTAATTGGTTTGTGGAAAAGTTATAGGGGCAGATCCACAGAGAGAGTACGCCGGCGTATGTGTACTTTCAAATTTCCCGCGTCGTATCATTGTTTTGAATCCTCAAAACAAGATACGACGGCATCTGGGTTAGATCCGACAGGTGTACGCCTTCGGATCTAAGATGCAATTCTTCGGCGTCCTTTGGGTGGCGTTCGTGTCGTTTTCCGCGTCGAGTATGCAAATTAGCTTTTTCCGACAATCCACGAACGTACGAGCGGCCGGCGCATTCCTTTACGTCGTCTCTAGTCGGCTTTTTTCAGCGTATAGTTAAAGCTGCTATTTGGTGGCGTACGCAATGTTAAGTATGGCCGTCGTTCCCGCGTGTAATTTAATAAAAAAAAATTTGTTTGCGTAAGTCGTCCATGAATCGGGATGGACGTAATTCACGTCTATGTTAAAAAAAAATGACGTCCTTGCGACGTCATTTAGCGCAGTGCACGGCGGGAAATTTAGGGACGGCGCATGCACAGTTCATTCGGCGCGGGGACGCGCTTCATTTAAATGAAACACGCCCCCTAATCGCCGATTTGAATTACGCGCCGTTACGCCGCCAGAGATAGACTACGCCGCCGTAACTTACGGCGCAAAATCTTTAAGGTTTCGAACTAAAGCCGGGTAAGTTACGGCGGCGTAGCGTATCTCTGATACGCTGCACGGGTGCAGATCTCTGTGGATCTGCCCCATAGTGTCTACAAACTATGTGATATATATACTAGAATTTTTTTTTTTTTTTTTTTTTTCTAAAAATAAATAAATTGAAAGACATGATTCATCCAATTAAAGCCTGCAGTGACTGTAAACAGCCTCCTCATAGGAACAAAGAACATTCCTTGGGGATACTGTAGTAGTAGATGTTGTGAAAGCCATCACCTGGTATGGCGCCCCCTAGCGGCGCACCCTGTAGAAGCGCAGCCTTCCATCCCTGATAATAAGGCACATCGGAGCAGTGACGTCAGCTGAGTGACAGATGCAGTGGCCGCAGATGCCTGGCGGAGGGTTCAGCTGCTGAGTTCCTCTAACAATACTTGTCGGGCACAGCTGCTGCAGACAAGTCCTCCATAAGGACAAGTTCATCCTGCCTCTATCCTCATCCTCTGCCCTCAGCCTTCACTGCTACCAGCCAGGGTAAGGATAGATATTATTTTCTTTACAATGCAATGCTATCTTTCTTCTACTGCCTTGTGGGTTTCATGCTGAGCCAGGACCATATCTGGTCAAAATATTCAGTTGTCACCAAAGAGGGGACTCTATAAATAGCAGAAGACAGTGATCTGCTACATGGGGACAATGCATGTTTGTGTGAGTGTGGAGTGCCTGGGATGCTCATACTTTCCTATTACTTCTCATCATTATTCCATAGTCCTTCACTTTTCTGTCCATCCATACTTATTATTAAAGGGACTGATCTCCCAATGTCCATCATGTGTTCCCTTCAATGTTTATTATCCAGATACATGGATTTATACACACTACTTTCAATAAAGCAGTATTAAACCCAAAAAGCATTTATTATATTGCAGCTTACCAATTTTTAGAGGAACTGTGCCCCATCGTTGGTGTCATTGGGAGGAACTGTGCCCCATCGTTGGTGTCATTGGGAGGAACTGTGCCCGATCATTGGTGTCATTGGGAGGAATTGTGCTCCTTCATTGTTTTTGGTGGAAGGAGTTGTGCTCCATCATTGGTGTCAGTGGGAGGAATTGTGCCCCATCATTGGTTTTGGTGGAAGGAGTTGTGCTCCATCATTGGTGTCAGTGGGAGGAATTGTGCCCCATCATTGGTGCCATTGGGAGGAATTGTGCTCCTTCATTGGTTTTGGTGGAAGGAGTTGTGCCCCATCATTGGTGTCAGTGGGAGGAATTGTGCCCCATCATTGGTGTCAGTGGGAGGAATTGTGTCCCATCATTGGTGTCGTTTTGCCCAATTGTTGGTGTCTTTGGGTGTAATTGTGCCTCATCATTGGGAGGAATTGTGCTCCTTCGTTGGTGTTGGTGAGAGGAGTTGTGCCCCATCATAAGGGTCAGTGGAAGGAATTGTGCCCCATTATTGGTGTAGTTTTGCCCAATTGTTGCTGTCATTGGGAGTAATTGTGCCTCATCGTTGGTGTCATTGGTAGGAATTGTGCTCCTTCGTTGGTGTTGGTGGGAGGAGTTTTCCCCATCATTGGTGTCAGTTGGAGGAGTTGTGCCCCATCCTTGGTGGTGTTTTGCCCCGGGCTGCAGTTTGGAGACCACTGGTTTACAGGGATGAGACAAACAATTTTCCAGTGACAGGGGTGCTTACAATGATCAGCTTTTATTTATTCATGTAAAACATGTAGGCTCCATTCACACTGGAGCAACTTGTCATGAGACTTTGGACACATAAAGTCACATGACAAGTCGCAGCCCATCGTTTTCAATGGCACCCATTCAGATCGGTGCGACTTAAAGTCCCAACGATTTTGAAAAGGTGCCTGCACTGCAATGCGACTTAGTGCCAGTGTAAAGTCAGATCAAAGTCGCATCGAAGTCGCGCTCCAAAGTCGCGCAAGTGTGAATGAAGCCTTATCCTAAATGGGGACAAAAACTTTTACTGTAACTGATTATAAAGTGTTAGCTGGAGTTTGGCTTCAATTTGTTAGTGTATTTAAAGTATTTGTTATCCCAAAAATTCATTCTTCTGATAATATATTGTCAAAAGTATTGGGACCCGGCCCAGGCTGGGACAAAAAATAGGCCCAAGCATTTTAGATTGGGCAGCCAGTCACTGGGGAGGGGGGGGGGGGAATATATGAGGGACCGGAGTTAGTGGGGGTGGTTGGTGACAGGATATTCATGCGGAGAGACATGCCAGTCCAGCAAAGAGACATCCCCATATAGCAAAGAGACAGCCCAAATCCATCAAATAGACACCCCAAATCCATCAAATAGACACCCCAAATCCATCAAATAGACATCCCCAGTCCAACAAAAACCCATCCCCATCCAGGAAAGAAACATCCCCAGTCCAGCAAAGACACATCCCAGTCTAGCATAGAGATGGTCCCATCCAGCAAAGGGACATCCCCATATAGCAAGAAGACAGCCCAATCCAGCAAAAAAGACATCCCCAGTCCAGCAAAGAGACATCCCCAGTCCAGCAAAGAGACATCCCCAGTCCAGCAAAGAGACATCCCCAGTCCAGCAAAGAGACATCCCCAGTCCAGCAAAGAGACATCCCCAGTCCAGCAAAGAGACATCCCCAGTCCAGCAAAGAGACATCCCCAGTCCAGCAAAGAGACATCCCCAGTCCAGCAAAGAGACATCCCCAGTCCAGCAAAGAGACATCCCCAGTCCAGCAAAGAGACATCCCCAGTCCAGCAAAGAGACATCCCCAGTCCAGCAAAGAGACATCCCCAGTCCAGCAAAGAGACATCCCCAGTCCAGCAAAGACACATCCCCAGTCCAGCAAAGACACATCCCAGTCTAGCATAGAGATGGTCCCATCCAGCAAAGGGACATCCCCATATAGCAAGAAGACAGCCCAATCCAGCAAAAAAGACATCCCCAGTCCAGCAAAGAGACATCCCCAGTCCAGCAAAGAGACATCCCCAGTCCAGCAAAGAGACATCCCCAGTCCAGCAAAGAGACATCCCCAGTCCAGCAAAGAGACATCCCCAGTCCAGCAAAGAGACATCCCCAGTCCAGCAAAGAGACATCCCCAGTCCAGCAAAGAGACATCCCCAGTCCAGCAAAGAGACATCCCCAGTCCAGCAAAGAGACATCCCCAGTCCAGCAAAGAGACATCCCCAGTCCAGCAAAGAGACATCCCCAGTCCAGCAAAGAGACATCCCCAGTCCAGCAAAGAGACATCCCCAGTCCAGCAAAGAGACATCCCCAGTCCAGCAAAGAGACATCCCCAGTCCAGCAAAGAGACATCCCCAGTCCAGCAAAGAGACATCCCCAGTCCAGCAAAGAGACATCCCCAGTCCAGCAAAGAGACATCCCCAGTCCAGCAAAGAGACATCCCCAGTCCAGCAAAGAGACATCCCCAGTCCAGCAAAGAGACATCCCCAGTCCAGCAAAGAGACATCCCCAGTCCAGCAAAGAGACATCCCCAGTCCAGCAAAGAGACATCCCCAGTCCAGCAAAGAGACATCCCCAGTCCAGCAAAGAGACATCCCCAGTCCAGCAAAGAGACATCCCCAGTCCAGCAAAGAGACATCCCCAGTCCAGCAAAGAGACATCCCCAGTCCAGCAAAGAGACATCCCCAGTCCAGCAAAGAGACATCCCCAGTCCAGCAAAGAGACATCCCCAGTCCAGCAAAGAGACATCCCCAGTCCAGCAAAGAGACATCCCCAGTCCAGCAAAGAGACATCCCCAGTCCAGCAAAGAGACATCCCCAGTCCAGCAAAGAGACATCCCCAGTCCAGCAAAGAGACATCCCCAGTCCAGCAAAGAGACATCCCCAGTCCAGCAAAGAGACATCCCCAGTCCAGCAAAGAGACATCCCCAGTCCAGCAAAGAGACATCCCCAGTCCAGCAAAGAGACATCCCCAGTCCAGCAAAGAGACATCCCCAGTCCAGCAAAGAGACATCCCCAGTCCAGCAAAGAGACATCCCCAGTCCAGCAAAGAGACATCCCCAGTCCAGCAAAGAGACATCCCCAGTCCAGCAAAGAGACATCCCCAGTCCAGCAAAGAGACATCCCCAGTCCAGCAAAGAGACATCCCCAGTCCAGCAAAGAGACATCCCCAGTCCAGCAAAGAGACATCCCCAGTCCAGCAAAGAGACATCCCCAGTCCAGCAAAGAGACATCCCCAGTCCAGCAAAGAGACATCCCCAGTCCAGCAAAGAGACATCCCCAGTCCAGCAAAGAGACATCCCCAGTCCAGCAAAGAGACATCCCCAGTCCAGCAAAGAGACATCCCCAGTCCAGCAAAGAGACATCCCCAGTCCAGCAAAGAGACATCCCCAGTCCAGCAAAGAGACATCCCCAGTCCAGCAAAGAGACATCCCCAGTCCAGCAAAGAGACATCCCCAGTCCAGCAAAGAGACATCCCCAGTCCAGCAAGGAGACATCCCCAGTCCAGCAAGGAGACATCCCCAATCCACCCTTCTTCCCCACTGTTACAGAACAGGATTTTGTAACACACTGGATCAGTTAAAGGGGTTGTAAAGGTATTTTTTTCCCCCTAAATAGCTTCCTTTACCTTAGTGCAGTCCTCCTTCACTTACCTCATCCTTCCATTTTGCTTTTAAATGTCCTTATTTCTTCTGAGAAATCCTCACTTCCTGATCTTCTGTCTGTAACTCCACACAGTAATGCAAGGCTTTATCCCTGGTGTGGAGTGTCATGCTCACCCCCTCCCTTGGACTACAGGAGAGTCAAGAACGCCCACTAACACACAGCTCCTTTCTCTATCTGCAACGTATAGTGTCCTGACTCTCCTGTAGTCCAAGGGAGGGGGCGAGCACGACACTCCACACCGGGAGAAAGCCTTGCATTACTGTGTGGAGTTACAGACAGAAGAACAGGAAGTGAGGATTTCTCAGAAGAAATAAGGACATTTAAAAGCAAAATGGAAGGATGAGGTAAGTGAAGGAGAACTGCACTAAGGTAAAGGACGCTATTTAGGGAAAAACATTTTTTACCTTTACAACCCCTTTAAGGGCTCTATATTATATCTTTTCATGTGACAACACTAAAGAAATGATACGTTGTTACAATGTAAAGTAGTGCATGTACAGCTTGTATAACAGTGTAAATTTGCTGTCCCCTCAAAATAACTCAACACACAGCCAATAATGTCTAAACTGCTGGCAACAAAAGTGAGTACACCCCTAAGTGAAAATGTCCAAATTGTGCCCAAAGTGTTCATATTTTGTGTGGCCACCATTATTTTCCAGCACTGCCTTATCCCTCATGGGCATGGAGTTGGCCAGAGCTTCACAGGTTGCCAATGGAGTCCTCTTCCACCTTCTATTTGAGGATGCCCCACAAATGCTTAATAGGGTTTAGGTCTGGAGACATGCTTGGCCAGTCAATCACCATTACCCTCATCTTGGAGGTGTTTAGGGTCGTTATGTTGGAATACTGCACTGTGACCGAATCTCTGAAGGGAATCATGCTCTGCTTCAGTATGTCACAGTACATGTTAACATTCATGGTTCCCTCAACTGTAGCTCCCTGGTGCTGCCCCAGACCATGACACTCCCACCACCATGCTTGGCTGTAGGCAAGACACACTTGTCTTTGTACTCCTCACCTGGTTTCCCCCACACGCCTGACACCATCTAAACCAAATACGTTTATCTTGTTCTCATGTGACCAGCAGCAGAGGACTAGAAGCCCCTTTTGCCACGGTTTCCCTGCAGACAGATTGGGAAAGATTTTGGTCATGTGAAAGCTGTATATCAATTCGGAAAAAGGGTACGTAGATTTTTTTAAAATAAAATAGTTTAAGTGCCATCATTCACATACAGACAGAGAAGGGATAATGCAAATTAAACAGTGTGGCCCGGATTCACAAAGCACTTAAGCCGACGTATCTCGATATACGCCGAGTAAGTGTAACTATGCGCCGTCGTATTCTTTGCTCCGTGCCCACAGAACTAGATATGCATGAAAATAGGCTTCATCCGACCGACGTAACTTTCCTACGCCGGCGTATCGTGGGCGCATATTTACGCTGGCCGCCTCATTGCAAATATGCAAATGAGGCAGATACGTCGATTAACGAACGTAGTTGCGCCCGGCGCATAATGCGGTTTGCTTAAGGCTTACGTCCGGAGTATAGTTATTCCATATCTATGAGGCGCAACTCATGCAAAGGTATGGACCAGGGAACAGCCGTCGTATTTTACGTCGTTTACGTAGTAGTACGTGAATAGGGCTGGGCGTAGGTTACGTTCACGTCGTAGGCAGTGATTCGACGTATCTTAGGCAGTTGTTTCGACGTGATTCTGAGCATGCGCACTGGGATGCGGCCACGGGACGGCACATGCGCCGTACGTTATTCGTATTTTTATGACGCTCAGTCCATCATTTACATGGGGTCACGCCTCATTAGCATGGCTCACGCCCACTTCCACCTACGCTGGCTTATGCCGAGGAAACCCAGTGCAGATTTGGGGGCGAGTGCTTTGTGAATACTGTGCTTGGCGCTCTGCGCTACGCGGGTGTAGCCCAAAAAAGATACGCTACGCCGGCATAAATATGCGCCAATGTATGTGAATCCGGGCCTGTGTATTTAGTATCACTTTAATTGTAAAAGCTGGGAATTGCTGAGAAGTAGGAGGGGGGGTTACAGCAGTGGGACAGAAGGACTGGGCATAGTACATACGTCATAATTCCAATTAAAAGGACTATGTATAAATTGGACACTGGTGTTGAAAAGCAGAAATTGAATATCAAATATTTGTATTTGTTCCATTCATCTGTTACAATGTTGTGAACTAATGTCCTCACAGACAGTTTTTAATACATTATTTTTTCAGCCTAATGGCCCGTACACACGAAAACAATCGTCCGAGGAAAAATGGTGCGATTTTCAGATCGTGTGTACACTCATTTCGAGAGCCGATCACGAAAGTTCATCCGATTATTATTTGATAGGACAAGCACCAAAATTTTCCTCGTACGATGCCAGATCGTAGGATTTTCTTTAAGTCAGTATAGTTGTCATCCAAAAATACAATACAAATATATTACAACACATGACATCACTTCCGACACGAGAATTTTTTTAGTAACCTATTCAATTTCTACTCGTACGATATTCGGAACGTGTTTACGAGCCATAAAGCTGAAATTCTCTCTAACATTTGCAGACACAGTTAAGGTTTCTGTATGTGAACCTGCCTACAGATTAGTTATTTTACATTGTACAGCCATTTTTCTGATCCAATACTGCCTGGTAGCCTGGATCAGGGCCCACCCCAGGCAGTGATTGGGCAATTAAAGCGTTTGTGAAGGCAAAACGTATTTACTATTACAGGTATTAATATACTGCTGACAATTTACACAGTTTATTACATGCTATACTGTCATCCAAGGTCCTAATCATACACACTAGGGCTAATTTAGACAGGACACTACTTTATTCCATATGCCATGCATTATGTTCCCTATTCTGTGACGCCTCATGTTGTATGCCATGCTATATGTTCCTGATTCTTAGTGTCATTACGTTAGGATAGGGAGAGAACTGAAAGGGGGGGGGGGCACCTATACCTATCAAGCTCCCAATGAAAACACAGCATAGTATCCTGTGACTCCCCCCCCCCCCCCACTCCCACTGGTGTGCCCCCCCCCCCACAGTAGTTTTTCTCCCCCTCTCCCATAGCAGGGACCTCTGCCCCCCCCTATACATTAGTGTCCTTTGCCCCCCCCCCCCATACATTAGTGTCCTCTGCCCCCCTCCACCCTGCAGTAGAGTCCTCTGCCCCTCCTACTATTGCAGTTTCCTCTGCCCACTCCCCTTCACATCACCCCCCCCCTCACTATAGTGTTCTCTGCCCCCCATAGCAGTGTCCGCTGCCCCCCTCCACCCTGCAGTAGGGTCCTCTGCCCCTCCATCCAACTATTGCAGTGTCCTCTGCCCACTCCCCATAGCAGTGTCCTCTGTCCCCTTTACATCACAACCCCCCCCCCCCCACTGTAGTGTTACCTGCACCCCATAGCAGTGTCCTTTGCCCTCTCAAAGTAGTGTCCTCTGTCCCCTTCACACCCACCCCACTGTAGTCTCACCTGCCCCCCAAAGCAATGTCCTCTGTCCCCTTCACACCCTCCCCCCATTGTAGTGTCCTCTGCGCCCCCCATGCAATGTCCTTTGTCCCCTTCACCCCTCCCCCCACTGTAGTGTCCTCTGTCCCCCCAAAGCAATGTCCTCTGTCCCCTCCCTCCACTGTAGTATCTTCTGTGCCCCCCCCCCCCAAATGCAGTGTCCTCTGTCCCCTTTACCTTCCCCCTCCCCACTGTAGTGTCCTCTGCCCTCCAGTGCAAGGCCTCTGTCCCTTTCAAACCCCCCCCCCCCCCAATACAGTGTCCTCTGTCCCCTTCACCCCTCCCCCAACTGTATTTTATTTTGTCCACTTTACATCCCCTACCCCCACTTTAGTGTCCTCTGTGATGTCTTCTGCAGACATCCCAAGTCTCCTTTGGCTGCGCCTCCTTGACACCCACAAGTGCCTTGCTATATCCCGGCTGCAGGGCTTATCTTGTGCTAGGGTGCCCACATTTGACATTTCTGTCCCAGGTGCCAGGCCCCTTTATTCTGAGACAATACAATGTCCAGGAATGGAAGTAACACAGCCAGCCACCCTACCAGTTACATTTACTAACTGGTTGTTGGGACCGTCTTCTGCCTGGCGTCTAGCAACCAGTGACATCACGCGCACACACAGTGAGACCCCGGCATTCAGAGCGGAGGAGGCCTAGTGCTAAGTTCCAGAGGGAAGGACTTGATGGTGTGATCGGGGAGATCGGAGGAGCCCAATGGTCTAAACGAGGACCTGGCACTGTCACCACAGGACTCTGTTGTTTCTTCTGCTTCTTCCCTCTGGTCAGAGATTATCTGATCATCTTCTGTGTGCTGAGATCGGCTGCACGACTTATCCTCCCTGCTCAACTGAGGGACCTGAGAGAGAGGTACTATCGAACTTATCACCGGGGAGTGGGGACGGGGGGAGGGAGTGCATCAGGAGGCAGCTGGTCAGAGAGTTCTCCGGGCAAGAAGATAAGAAAGGGAGTCCCCCCAACGGCCCCACCTAATCTTATACACCGCCCCCCACACCTGGTCATTAACCCCTCCCACCTGGTTATAAACCAGGGGCTAGATTCAGATAGGTTAGCGGATCTTTAGATCCGCGTAACCTATCTGATTTACGATCCGCCGCCGCAAGTTTTTGAGGCAAGTGCTTAATTTAGAAAGCACTTGCCTCTAAACTTGCGGCGGCGTATCGTAAATCCCCCGGCGGAATTCAAATTCTGCGGCTAGGGGGCGTGTACAATTTAAATCAGGCGCGTCCCCGCGTTGATCGAACAGCGCATGCGCTGTCCGCAAATTTTCCCAGCGTGCATTGCTCCAAATGACGTCCTTAGGACGTCATTGGTTTCGACGTTAACGTAAATTACGTCCATCCGTATTCGCGAACGACTTGCGCAAACGACGCAAAAAAATTCAACATTCGACCCGGGAACGACGGCCATACTTGACATAGGATACGCCGCATATAGCAGGGGTAACTATCCACCAGAAAAAGCCGAACGCGAACAACGTAAAAAAAAAGCGCCGGGCGGTCGTTCGTTTCAGAATTGGCGTAACATCTAATTTGCATATTCCTCGCGTATACAAACGGAAGCGCCACCTAGCGGCCAGCGGGAGAATGCAGCCTAAGATCCGACGGTGTAAGTCACTTACACCTGGCGGATCTTAGGGAGATCTAAGCGTAACTGATTTTATGAATCATTCGCATAGATCCGACCAACGGAACTCAGAGATACAACGGCGTATCAGGAGATACGCCATCGTATCTCTATCTGAATCTGGCCCCAGATGTCTAAGAATGGAGAAACTGAAATCAATTTCTGCAGATTTTACTACATGTATTATTCATGAAAAACTGTCAGTCACACCTGAGCCCCGGGGGGGCTAAATGAGTCCAAGTTACACCACTGACATCACCACTAGATCCCTTACAATCCAATTTTTACTACAGGTAAGCCTATATAAGGGCTTACCTGTAGCTACCCTGGATATCTCCTGTATCTGCATGTGCCAATGACGTCATCGGCACATTCGCACTGAAGCAACGGCTTGTTCATGGCATTGCTCCAGCTGATGTGCCGTTACTGGAGTGATGTTATCGGGGCTCCGGTCAAACACAGTGCCGGAGCCTGCGATACCCGGAAATAACTCTGGGAGACATGTCCCCGGGCAGAGCACTGTGCGGGGACCGCAGCGGGGCATTGGATCTAAGGTGAGTTTTTCATAATGAGCTAGTATGCTATGCATACTAGCTCATTATGACTTTGTCTTACAGTTTTTTGTGGGTTTACAACCACTTTAAAGCGGAGCTATATTCACTTTTCCAGCGTTGTGATGTCCTGTAGCTCCCGCATACCACGGTGTATTGATCGCCGGCCCCTTCCATTGGCTGGGCCTATATGACATCACTCCCGTGCATGCAAAGTTCAGTCAGCTTTGGCATTGCTGAATTTCTACGGTGCGCAGCTCACTGTACAGGGGTGGACAGGCAGGTAGGTGACTTTATTTCAGAAGAGACACAGCATGTCTCTTCTGCATTAAAAATCCTGCCAGTTTGCCCATTTTTTTTTACTTAAAGCTCCACTTTAAAGTAGTATTGCCGTCTAAACCTAACTAGTCTTAAAACTGTCCCCTCACCACTTCTAACACCTGTGCTGACTAACCCGTGTAAAAAAGATGTATGTACTTAAGTATTTTCAGCCCCCTCCAGTCTGGTCATGATTTACTAATGGCAAATAGACTGGGGAAGAACATTTTCCCCATGGCTTAGCTAATGTGGTGGCATGCTACTGACTTCTTCCATCATCTAGTCAGTGGCAAGCAAAAATGTATTTCTGTCCGTGGCCAGAGTAGGGACAGGTGATTTATGTAGCATTGATTTCCTGGAATCCATCTGCCCTCAGCTCAGGCATGCAGATGTGCTTAGCTGAGAAAACCCCCCCCCCTCCCCTCCTGAAGACTCCTGGGATGTATGATATCATTTGCCCAGGCCTGGCAACCAGGAAGTAACTGAACAAATGTAAAAGACAAGTAAATATAATATACTTTCCTATCTATATACTAATGCTGGCAGCTTAAAGGGGTTGTAACCCTTTTTTTATTTTTAAATAACAAGTATGTCATACTTACCTCCACTGTACAGTCCATTTTGCACAGAGTGGTCTCGATCCTCCTCTTCTGGGGTCCCCTGGTGATGATGGTAGCTCCTCCCCGCATTGAGTGCTCACATTGGAGAAGGCTTTCCTAAGGCACGCTCCTGAGTCCTGGTTCTGTGTACATTCACACAGAATGCAGGATTCAGCTTCACCCGCATGATTGGATTGATAGCAGCAGGAGCCACTGGCTGAGCTGTTATCAGTCTATCCAATCAAGAGCCAAGACAACGGGCAGATAGGTAGAGAGCGTCTCCACTGAGGGAACAAACGGGCTCAGGTAAGTAAAATGGGGGGGGGCTGGGGGGCCGGTCACTGTCAGAAGTTTTTTCACCTAGGATGCATTAAGGTGAAAAAACACAAGGGTTTACAACCCCTTAAAGGGGTTGTAAAGGTTCGTCTTTTATTCTCTAAATTGGTTCCTTTAAGCTAGTGCATTGTTGGTTTACTTACCTTTTCCTTCCATTTCCCTTCTAAATGTTTTTTTTCTTTGTTTGCATTTCTCACTTCCTGTTTCTCCTCAGTAAGCTTCCCACCATCATCCGAGCAGTGGAAAATCATTTAGAACACCTTACTGAGGAGGAACAGGAAGTGAGAAATTCAGACAAAGAAAAAAAACATTTAGAAGGTAAATTGAAGGAAAAGGTAAGTGAACCAAGAATGCACTAGCTTAAAAGTAACCTATTTAGAAAACATAAAATGAACCTTTACAACCCCTATAAGGATTAAAATAGTCAATGCTGATTGAGAAAGCAAAGTTCTGCTTTAACCTTCATAACATTTCCTAAGGTAACAAATTTCACTTCAAATGGTGCCCTGTGCATGTTTCTGCAATAGTGCAATGCACACATGTATTTATTCTGTCATTTATGTGTCAACAATGGAATCGTAAAAAGATTTTCCACTTATGGTGCTCCATATTTATACCAGTGCCACCCATATCTTTAGGCCTCATGCACGCTGGACGTTAAAATAATGTTATAAAAACGCCAGTAGCTTTGCAGTGAGTTTTTCAACATATTTGCAATAGTGTTTTTTAGCATTTAAAAAAAGAAATACAAATTATTATAATGGTTTTTTTTTTAATGGATCAAAAACATTAAACGTTGGTGAGCCGTGTTTCTGAGCGTTTGCCAGCGTTTTTTTGACGTTAGAGCGTTTTTTGAAAGCAGCTGAAAAACTCCTCTCAGAACCCACTAGTTTTGGTTATTTTTTTACAGCCAAAAAACACCCCAACCAAAAACAGTTGATAACAGCCTATGTTTGCATGGACACATAGGATAACATGCTGGGGAGCTTATTGACTGTAGAAAAAAAACACGTCTGAGGTCAAAAACAGCTGCTGTAAAAACGTCCAGTGTGCATGAGGCCTTATAGAATTAATAAATAATATAAACTATATTAGTCAAATATCTATTCAATTTTCTGTATGCCTGCTACTTTGATGTGATATACAGTATCCTTCCAACTTACTATCTGTGCATGTATATATAGATTTAGCGCCATCATTTACATCATGGACACTACTCAACTCCACATGCATCACTTCACAAATCATTGCAAGTTTTGCTGTGCTTAAACCAAAGAAAGAACGTTTACATAAGACATCTATAAAGACTTTTTTAGACATATATAGACATATTATCATATGGCTAAATGGATTTGGTGTGCACTTTCGAAGGCAGCTCTTATAAATGTCATACAAGTAATTAATGGTTTGGTGGTTGTTGGGGTAAATGGGTATGAGTCATGGTACAGTCTACAAAATGAAACAACCAAATTTAGACAAGACTTCTGTCTTCATCGTCTGTTTAGGACACTTAGAACTTTTCAGATAACAGTGAAAAAAGGGTAGGCTGTGTGCTGTGGAAGAATGACACTATACATTCCCTTATCTTCTAGGAATGACAATGTAATGCCAGCCATAGATGGAGCGTGGTTGCAGGAAAGAAAATCGCTCAGTCAGTGCTGATGGGTGAATCCCTCCCGCAAAACCATTGTGTTCTCCCGGTGGGGGGAGCCGTCCCTGCCAGGAGAACACAATAATGGCTATAATAGCTACTAGCAATAATCGCATGTAAAAATCTATCGATCAACTTGGCCACATTCAGCCTGCACATCAGTGGCGGCTGGTGCTCAAAATTTTTGGGGGGGCGCAAACGAAAATAAAAGAAAAAAATTGCAGCCTCACTGTGCCCATCAAATGCAGCCACTGTGCCATCAATTGTCACCACTGTGCCATGCCATCAAACGCAGCCACTGTGCCATCAATTATCACCACTGTGCCATGCCATCAAATGCAGTCACTATGCCATCAATTCGCACCACTGTGCCATGCCATCAAACGCAGCCACTGTGCCATGCCATCAAACGCAGCCACTGTGCCATGCCATCAAACGCAGCCACTGTGCCATGCCATCAAACGCAGCCACTGTAGCATCAATTGTCACCACTGTGCCATGCCATCAAACGCAGCCACTGTGCCATCAATTATCACCACTGTGCCATGCCATCAAATGCAGTCACTATGCCATCAAACGCAGCCACTGTGCCATGCCATCAAACGCAGCCACTGTGCCATGCCATCAAACGCAGCCACTGTGCCATGCCATCAAACGCAGTCACTGTGCCATGCCATCAAACGCAGTCACTGTGCCATGCCATCAAACGCAGTCACTGTGCCATGCCATCAGACGCAGCCACTGTGCCATGCCATCAAACGCAGTCACTGTGCTATGCCATCAAACGCAGCCACTGTGCCATCAATTGTCTCCACTGTGCCATGCCATCAAACGCAGCCACTGTGCCCCTCAATTGTCGCCACTGTGCCAGTTGTCACCACTGTGCCCATTGTTGCCACTGTGCATGTCACTGTGCCCTTTAATTGTTGCCACTGTGCCCATTGTTGCCACTGTGTATGTCACTGTGCCCTTTAATTGTTGCCACTGTGCCCATTGATGCCACTGTGCCCTTTGTCGCCACTGTGCCCATTGATGCCACTGTGCCCTTTGTCGCCTCTGTGCCCATTGTGGCCGCTGTGCCCTGCAAAATGCACTTACCTTTCTCCTTCCATGTCCCTCAATGTCTTCTCCTGCCTTGGTGACGCTTCAGTCAATCAGGTTACCGATAACCAGAATCAGTGAACCTGATTGGCTGAGACGGCCGTCAGTCTTATCCAAGGAACGCACCCCCCGTACGTTCCGAGGATAAGCCATCCGGGAGACGAGGGCTGTACTCAGAAAGCCTAGCAGAGCCGCTGGCTCTGATAGGCACTACCGCACAGCCAACCAGCTGCCGTTATTCAGGTGGTCGGCGCTCAAGTTCCGGCCATCTGAATAGACCAGCGGCAGCTGGCAACAATAACATACATTCATGCAATGCATGAATTATGTTATTTCAGTGGCGGTGCGGAGCCAGAGGGGGCGGCGCTCCAGCGCCCTCTATAGACGGACCGCCACTGTTGCCCCTGCTGAACCGTCCAAGATTCGAACCATTAATGGCTGACCTGTATGCTTTGTGCTTTAAAGAATACCTATAGGTGATTCTACATGTGACATTCAATTTTATTCATCATTTAGGTTTAAAAGGATAGTTCACCTTTACAAAAAACATGCCTATGCCGATAAGGGCCGTCTGTAGAATAAAACAAACTGTGCAGCTCTGACTAAAGATGAAGAATACCCTTGCTATAGGTGTAAGCCAGGGGTGCCCAACCAGTGGCCCACAGAGCCCTCTGATGTGGCCCGCGACCTCCTGCTCTGGGATGAAATATAATAGAATAGAATACTGTTATTAAAGTTTATTACTAAAATCACGGAGCCAGATTCATGAAGCACTTACACCGTTTTTTTTGGTAGATGCGCGGCGTAAGTGCAGATTTGCGCCGGCGGATCGCTGCGCTGTACCCAGAGAACCAGATTACGCCTCCAAATAGACTTCATCGCCTCGGTGTAACCTTTCCACGCCGGCGCGGCGTTGGCGCAGATTTACGCTGGTCGGATCTGGCGCGGCCATGGTTTTTGTGTTTTAAATATGCAAATGAGGTTTTTGGGCCGATTTATCAACTTAAGCTTGACCGGCGCAGGCTACTCCCGGTGCACGGAGCTGAAATTTCCGGCGCCAAGTTACACCTCATAAAAGCAGGGGTAACTTTGCACCAAACTTGCAGAGGTCAGCTGGAGAGCAGCTAAAGCAGCAGCGTTACAAACGAACTGAGCAACAACACTTGCTGGACAACACATCTGTGTGCCAACATGCCAGGGGCAGCCACTCTGTGGCCCATAGAGGCGGTCCCCATGTTGGGAGAGGCCCTCAATAATTACAGCCCTCTCCTCTGGGCTGAAATTGGTCATCCGCCCACCTGAGGATTCCTCATCAGCCATAACTGCCCCACCACAATGCAAACGACCTAGCTTTGAAAAAACAAGCTTCAGTACATTTGCACCCGCAGGGCGGAAGTCTGGGCTGATTTATGGACTGGGCGTTGGTAGTGGGCCGGCGGAGCTCAGGGCTCACGCTGGGGCGCAGTTCTGAGCATGTGCAGATTGGGGCATTTACCCCTGGATGTCACTGAGCATGTGCGGTCTAAAATGCGCCCCGGCGTGACCCCTGCGCCACGATCGGCACTTCATTAGCATAGGGTGACTCCCATTTGGCCTTACCCCGCCTTACGCCGTCTAAAATCCGCCCCGCTGGGGCATCGTAGACAAAAAAGTTTCTTGAATCACCTAACTGCATCTCCGCGCTGGACTGGTGTAGTCTAAAAATGATGCACCATGCCGGTGCAAATCTGCACCATTGTACATGAATCTGGCCCACAGTGTATATTTGGGCATATCTGTTCTGCAGTGGTTACGGGGCTGCTTTTAAACTGATCCGCAGGTGCAGAGCAGTGAGGGCCACTTAAGCGATTTGGTAACCGGTCGCTGGCCACAATGAGCGGAGCGCGTGGATGGCAGCCCACTCTACTCTATAGAGCCCACTCTACTCTTTTTAAGCCTAGCATATTAGAGGTAGGCAAGGTAGTCAGTTTAAATCTGCCACTCCTTAGAGGTGAAAGGAGGGTCCGATTGGGTCGGACTGACTGTGTGAAAGGAGCCTAAGGCTACTTTCACACTGATGCACGGTTGTTTACCCACACCGCGAGTACAGCACAGTTCACCTGCGGCTTTCCTGCAGGTTAGCTGCACTGAGCCATAGACTTTTATTACCTGCAAGTTTGATGTGCTTCCTAAAAGTGCACCACACCTACAGGATATAATAGAAGTATATGGCAAAGTAGAGTGGGCTGCCATCCACGCGCTCTGCTCATTGTGGCCCACGACCGGTTACCAAGCCGCTTAAGTGGCCCTCACTCTTCAAAAGGTTGGGCACCCCTGGTGTAGGCCAATTATATACCTTATAAAGCCTGACTGGAATATTTCCAGGATGTTGCTAAGTAGTCCCAGGATGTTCCTAAGTGAGGCCTAGTCATCCTCCACCATCACAGGAGTGAGCTCTCAAAATGCTGAGCTCCGAGCTACTGCATCAGGGGGAGATAAAGGGCATGTGAGGGGGTTTGAATCAGAGAAAGAGCTCACTCCTGTGATGGTGGAGGTGAGCAGTGACGACTAGGCCTCACTTAGCAAAGTCCTGGGAGTTGTCTGCAGCTTCCTATTGGGGCACTGGAGCCGAGTCACAGCTACGTGTGTTCATTCAGACACGGAGCCCTGACCTGGCCCCCTCTCTCCCCTAATTGGCTGACTGACTTTGATTGACAATGGCGCCACTGCTGTGTCTCTCAGGAGGAGTGTCTTGAATGGCTTAGACATTCGTAGACATCGCTGGAGAGAGATGGGGCTCAGGTAAGTAATTAGGGGGGTGTTGGTGTGGCCTTCTACAAAAACATTTTTTTTTTTAATCTTACTGCATAGAATGCAGTAAGATAAACCCTCTGCCTTTACAACTCCTTTAAAAATTTTAAATTCCTTTTACAGTGATACTAAAAACTTCTATTCCAGTATGTATTCTTAACTCACAAAAGTCCCTTCTATTGCTCACAGCCTTCTTCACATCTCAAAATTCCTTTTTTTTTTTTTTTTTTGCTGCTGTGATGTGATTTCTTGTTAAAGGGTGGCTAAATTAGTTCTCCATGGTCCTACTGTATGATGGAATGTAGCCACCCTCTCTTGCTCATTTCCGACTATGGACTATGTGCTATAAGATTGCATAGAGTAGTGCACGTGACCACAACTAACGTACAGTACTGCTCATTCCAAACAAACAGAAGTGAGGGGAAAAAGAGGGGTTTGAGAACTCATAGAGACATAGAGGATGTTACAAGGAAGCAGAACAATAGAGTAAGAAATAATTTCATAAAAAACAGTTTACAGGGCCATTAGGCAGTGAATGCGTATGGGGTTATCTATGGAGAAAAGGGATTTCTTTATCGTACATCACGGGACACAGAGCGGCATTCATTACTATATGGGTTATATGGAGTACCTTCAGGTGTAGACACTGGCAATCTCAAACAGGAAATGCCCCTCCCTATATAACCCCCTCCCATAGGAGGAGTACCTCAGTTTTTCCGCCAGTGTCTTAGGTGTTAGTCATGGTTTAGCTTGCCTCCACATCCTTGGGATTAGGTGAGCTAACCGGTTCTGTCCAAAAAAGCCTCAGCGCTAAAGTGGTCAGTAACCGGACCCCAAACCCTTGGGGTATAGCCCATAATGCTTTTCTTTTTAGAGAGCTGGACCCTGGGCCCAGAACTTAGAAACCTTTGGGTGCCTAATGTTTCTGTTGCCAGAGTGCTATATGGGCCCAGGACAGTGGATCCTTCATAGGAACCCAGGGCCTGAAGGTCTAGACATCCCCACCGAGATGGGGGAAGATTGGGCCTCTTGCTTGGCAAAGTCCTGCGGCATGGAGCAGGTAAGTGAGGGGAAAAACTTGCGGAACTTGGTTCTTAGCAGGTTTTTTCTGGGGGGTCACAGGGGACATGCCTAAAGTTATGCACTGCATCTGGCAAACTAGTCACATATCATAAAGATAGGATGGCTCTATATGTATTATTCCCCATAAGATGTGACCTCCCTTGTAGTGTTGGAAAAGCATTGAGTGGGGCCTGTGATATAAAAGTATATGTGTGTGTCAGAGAGCTGTGCTTACCTGCAAGCCTCCAGGCGATGCTCCATTCAGTCTTCCTCCTCACGGCCTGCAAAGCAGGCAAAACGCCGACCTCCTCATGGTTCCAGGCTGCAGGCTGCAGTTTGCTGGAGCAGAGAGGTCCCTTCCTCCCAACCCCACCCCCCCCCCCTGTCGGGAGGGGCATTTCCTGTTTGAGATTGCTGGGGGGGAAGGGCGGGTCAGTGGCTTAAGGAAGGGGCGGCCCTTCCTTGTTTGTTCCATATAGCTCATTCAATACTTTGGAACTGAGGAGGAAAGACCAGAACGGCAAGCACGGGGCGCCGAGGACACACAGTGGCCAGAAAGAATATTGCAGTCTTCAGAAAGACTGTTTTCAAGCCTAGGAATAGGCTGTTTCTTTTCCATCTCATAGTTTTTCTTGCAATACTACTCAGGGGGACAGAATGTTTTTTCTTTCCTAGATTTGAAAAAAAAAAAAAAAAAAAGGGTCATCTAGGGGAGAGGAAGCATTTTTTATCCCCCAAACAGGTGTTTGGGCATTTAACTATTTATAAGTCCCAGGTACCAATAAGTAGCAGGTGTACCTCGGTATTGTACCATGGCATCAAAAAACAAGGGTACAAGAGGTGGGGATTCCCCCAGAGAGTCTGAGGTCTCGGACAATGCTATGCCGCTGCTTTCCCCACAGGGAGCCTTGGGGCCATCGGGATCTGGGGCTGGAGCTGACGCGGGTCAGTCCAACCCTAAGATGGTCACGGAGGAGGTATTACTCACCTCTTTAAAAGAGATGCAGAAAAGCATGGGTAAAATGATAGCCGCAGCTATGCGGGGCAGTAAGCGGAATAGATCTCCGTCGCCCGAGTGCGGACCCTCAGAAGAGGAGGTCCTTTCCTCAGGGGAATTGGACGACCTCTTGGACAAGGACCAAGTAGGTTCAGGGATCGAAGATCCGGATACAGAGGAGTCTGGGGCAGTCTCCCTGAGGGAGAGCTGGTGGATTCAAGGATTGTCGGACTTGGTCCATAGGGCATTCAACTTGCCAGTACCAGATCTCCAGGTATCGACGGTTTCAGCTTTGGGCTCACTGAGGGCGCCTCAAAGCAATGCTGTGTTTCCGATCCATCCTCTATTAGAGGGAGTTTTGTTCCAAGATTGGAACAAGCCAGATAAGATCTTCTTACCACCTAAGAAGTTCTCTGTCCTATATCCTATGGAAGAAAATTTTTCCAAAAGATGGGCTACTCCTGCAGTGGACGCAGCCATCTCATGTGTTAACAAATCGTTAACATGCCCTGTAGAAAACATACAGGTGTTCAAGGATCCAGTTGATAAGCGCTTGGAAGCACTACTTAAGAACTCCTTCACTACTGCAGGGGCAGTAGTACAGCCAGCTGTGGCTGCGATTGGGGTCGCTCAAGCATTATCGGATCAATTTAAGCAGATGCTTAAACTTATTCCTGCCCAGCAGGCAGAAGAATTTTCGGATGTCCCTAAGGCCATATGTTTTACGGTAGACGCAATCAAGGATTCTATCCAGCAAGCGTCACGTTTATCGTTATCCCTTATCCATATGAGAAGACTCTTATGGTTAAAAAGCTGGGAGGCTGAGCCCCCATGCAAGAAGCTCCTGGTAGGGTTCCCCTTCCATGGAGGACGACTCTTCGGAGAAGACCTAGATAAATACATTCAGACCATTTCAAACGGCAAGAGTACTCTCTTGCCAACTAAGAAGAAGGTTCAGGGGCCTGCGTTTAAACGACAGTATTCCCCTGGGCAGGGGCCCTCTAATGCCAAGCAGTATCGACGGCCTCCTGCAAAAGCAAACTTCGGCTTCAACAGCAAATCACAAGGACAGGCTGTTAGAGGCAAAAGGCAGTGGTTTCGCAAACCAGCAAAACCAGCCCCCAAGCCAACCTTATGAAGGGGCGCCCCCACCCACGAAGGTGGGGGGAAGGCTGCGACTCTTTTCAGAGATTTGGGAAGCCAGCATTCCCGACGAGGGGTACGGTCTTCCGTGGCCACAGGCTACAAATTAGATTTCCTAAGGTTTCCTCCTCCTCATTTCCAGGAGTCGAGGATTCCAAACGATCCGCCTCGGATTCCGGCCAGTCCTGGAACAGGGGCTGGGTTTCTACTCCAACCTATTCATCATCCCCAATGGAGATGTCAGGCCAATTTTGGACCTAAAGATGGTAAATGCATATCTAAAGATCCGCTCATTTCGGATGGAATCCGTGCGGTCAGCAGCTGCCACACTCCAGAAGGACGACTTCATGGCGTCCATAGACATAAAGGATGCCTACCTTCATGTTCCAATTTATCAGCCACATCAAAGATATCTACGCTTCATGGTGGCTTCGCGTCACTTCCAATTCGTGGCGCTTCCCTTCGGGTTGGCTACGGCCCCCCGGGTGTTCACGAAGGTCCTAGCTCCGATCCTAGCCAAGCTAAGGATCCAAGGGGTCACGATCCTAGCATACCTGGACGACCTCCTAGTCATAGACCACTCGTCTCCCGGCTTGGAGCGAGCAGTGGCCCTCACGGTCCAATACCTCGAGAGGTTCGGCTGGGTCCTAAATCGAGAAAAGTCAGCTTTCCAGCCCACAAGGCAGTTGGAATATCTCGGCATGAGATTAGACACAGAACAACAAGGAGTGTTCCTACCTCTGAGGAAGGTAAAAGCCATCAAGGAATTAATCCTACTGGTTCTAAGCAAGAAAGAACCGACTATTCGCCTATGTATGAGGTTACTAGGCAAGATGGTGGCCACGTTCGAGGCGGTACCATACGCCCAGAGCCACACTCGCATCCTACAGGCAGCCATCCTGTCAGCATGGAGCAGAAGGCCACAGGCCTTGGATATCCCGTTGCCGCTCTTATCAAGAGTCCGACAAAGTCTGTGTTGGTGGTTAGACCCTCAGAATCTACTGAAGGGGAAGTCTTTCAGCCCAGTGGCTTGGAAGATAGTGACCACAGACGCCAGCCTGACGGGCTGGGGAGCAATTTTGGATGGTTGCACTCGCCAAGGTACTTGGGCAAAGCCAGAGAAGCAGTTGCCCATCAACATCTTGGAGCTCAGAGCTGCTCGACTAGCCCTCAGGGCTTGGACGTCAAAATTGCAGGGGTTCCCGGTGAGAATTCAATCAGACAATGCCACGGCCGTGGCATACATAAATCACCAAGGGGGAACCAGGAGTCAAGCCGCTCAGAGAGAGGTGAGCTTGATTCTTCTATGGGCAGAGGCTCATGTGCCCTGCATATCGGCAATATTCATTCCAGGAGTGGACAACTTTCAGGCGGACTTCTTAAGCCGCCAGACTCTATGGCCGGGGGAATGGTCTCTGCATCCACTAGTCTTTCAAGCACTCTGCCAAAGATGGGGAGTGCCGGACGTGGATATCATGGCATCGAGACTCAACAAGAAACTAGACGGGTTCATGTCCCGCTCAAGGGATCCGATGGCCTGCGGAACCGATGCGTTGGTTTGCCCTTGGCATCAGTTCAAACTTCTTTATGCGTTTCCCCCGCTCCAGTTACTACCCCGCCTGCTGCGCAGGATCCGGGTGGAGCACATACCAGTCATCCTGGTAGCTCCAGCATGGCCCAGAAGGGCATGGTACTCACTAATCTTAAGGATGGTAGTGGGAGACCCTTGGACTCTTCCTCTACGGCCAGACCTGCTATCGCAAGGTCCGATCCTCCACCCTGCCTTACGGCATCTAAATTTGACGGCCTGGAAGCTGAATCCCTGATTCTCAGGGGTAGAGGTCTGTCTCAGAAAGTAATCTCTACCCTAATCAGAGCCAGGAAACCGGTCTCTAGGGTGATTTATTACAGGGTCTGGAAGGCCTATGTAGGCTGGTGTGAGTCCAAGCGATGGCTTTCTCGCAAATTTACCATCGATAGAGTATTAAGTTTTCTCCAGCTAGGAGTGGATAAAGGATTGGCATTAAGCACAATCAAAGGACAGATTTCTGCTCTGTCAGTGTGGTTTCAGCGGCCGCTGGCCACCCACTCGCTGGTTAAGACCTTCCTTCAAGGGGTCTTGCGTATTAGACCTCCAGTTAAATCCCTGCTTTGTCCGTGGGATTTAAATCTTGTTCTGTCAAGTTTACAGAAACAACCGTTTGAGCCGTTGGCTGATATTCCTTTGGTTCTACTGACAAGGAAGTTAGTATTTTTGGTTGCCATAGTTTCCGCAAGAAGAGTTTCGGAGCTGGCAGCCTTATCCTGTAAGGAACCATATCTTGTTTTTCATAAGGACAGGGTCGTTCTCCGCCCTCATCCTTCCTTCCTTCCGAAGGTCATATCCAGTTTTCATTTGAACCAGGATTTGGTATTACCATCCTTCTTCCCTAAACCTACTTCCAGAAAGGAAGGGTTGCTGCATACCTTGGATATTGTCAGGGCCATGAAGGCCTATCTTAAAGCTACAAAGAAGATCCGGAAGACAGATGTGCTGTTCATTCTACCGGATGGGCCCAAGAAGGGGCAGGCAGCTGCAAAGTCCACCATTTCTAGGTGGATTAAGCAATTAATCACTCAGGCCTACGGCTTGAAAGGGTTGCCTCCTCCAGTATCATTAAAGGCTCATTCTACTAGAGCCATGGGCGCCTCCTGGGCAGCACACCACCAGATCTCTATGGCTCAAGTTTGCAAGGCGGCAACCTGGTCTTCTGTCCACACGTTTACAAAATTCTACAAGTTGGACGTAAGAAGGAATACTGATACTGCCTTCGGGCAGGCAGTGCTGCAGGCTGCAGTTTGAGACCCTCGGATTCCGGGGGCTCCTCTTGTTCGAGTTAAATTTAAAAATTTTATTTTTCTCAACTAAGTTGGATTTATTATGATTTGAGTATATCTCTAAATTAAATCCTTTTGTCTTGGAGATGTTCTCCCTCCCCTCATTGTAAGCATTGCTTTGGGACATCCCATATAGTAATGAATGCCGCTCTGTGTCCCGTGATGTACGATAAAGAAAAAGAGATTTTTAATACAGCTTACCTGTAAAATCTTTTTCTTGGAGTACATCACGGGACACAGAGCTCCCACCCCTCTTTTTTGAGGACCATTTTGGGAGGCATACTGCTTGCTACAAAACTGAGGTACTCCTCCTATGGGAGGGGGTTATATAGGGAGGGGCATTTCCTGTTTGAGATTGCCAGTGTCTACACCTGAAGGTACTCCATATAACCCATATAGTAATGAATGCCGCTCTGTGTCCCGTGATGTACTCCAAGAAAAAGATTTTACAGGTAAGCTGTATTAAAAATCTCTTTATTGTTTAGTGTCACTTTAAAGTGCCTGACCATCCCTAAAACACATTGGGCCAGATTCACAAAGGGGATACGACGGCGTATCTCCTGATACGCCGTCGTATCTCTCTTTCTATCTATGCGACTGATTCATAGAATCAGTTACGCATAGATATCCATAAGATCCGACAGGTGTAATTGTTTTACACTGTCGGATCTTAGGATGCAGTACCGCGGCCGCCGCTGGGGGGAGTTCGCTTCGTAAACCCGGCGTCGGGTATGCAAATTAGGAGTTACGGCAATCCAGGACGGATTTTCGCGTTCGCTACGTCGCCGCTAGTCTAGTTTCCCGTCGCAAATTTAGTCGTCGTTTTGGGTGCCCTAACTTTAGTCAGCAATCGTATTGCTGTCTAAAGTATGGCCGTCGTTCCCGCGTCGAAATTTAAAATTTAATGTCGTTTGCGTAACACGTCCGGGAATACGGAAGTACGCTACGCGCGTCGCCGTTCGAAAAAATTGCGTCACGGCGTGCAAAGCACGACGGGAATTTGCGTAACGGAGCATGCACAGTCGGTCCGGCAGCGCACCTAATTTAAATGGCACACGCCCATTTGAATTGGCCCGCCTTGCGCCGGAGGCCGCCGGCGTAGTTTTTATCGCAAGTGCTTTGTGAATCAGGCACTTGCAATGAAAAATTGCGGCGGTGTAACGTATCTATGATACGTTATGCCGCCGCGATTCTACGTGAATCTGGCCCCTTCTTCTTAGCATCTTTGCCGTGTGTCAGTTATAATCTATCCTTTTCCCATATGCACAGTTCTTTACTGGTCGGGTGCATTTTAATCATTATCAGTGGGCGTCATTTGTTATCTGATGACACATGAAGGGCCAGATTCACGTAGCCCGGGCGCAACTTAATTTTTTGGATTTAAGTTACACCGCCGCAATTTTTCCAAGTTAGTGCCTGTGACGGTATTGGTATGATATCCCCGTCAAAGATTCCCTTCTTCCATAAGAACATCACCCAATATTCCACTAGGAGGAATATTCCTGAGATCGCCCATTAAGCCACACATGAGTCCAGGCTTACTGCTAGAACAAGACAGAGTTTAATGTTCTAACACAGAGCTTATATGTAATTTCCAAAACTGTTACAATGACAAATCTCCGCCCCCTCACACTGGGGCTTCCATACAGATGATTAGGCAGACACGACGGAGCCGATCAGTGACGCTCATTACTAGTTGTACTGAATACATTAACTAGACAGCTCGACCCCGCATATAGAGAGATAATTACCACAATGGAGCAATCAGAATAATTAACACAAGCCACTTAAACACAGATCTCCTTCAGACAACACAATAGATCAATTAACCTTTAGAAATAGTGAGGGGACATTAGCACGTCAATAACCTGTTAGCCGAGGACGGAATCACACATGGCAAGCAGGGAGAATTACAATGAGACATATAAGCAAATGCATCACAATGGCCCCCATTTTTCTCCCTGCTACGGCAAACCCGGTTGGACCTTTCCTGGTCCAGTAGGGTTGACGGGTTCAGAGCTTTTAGTCCGAGGTTAACTCCGTTTGGCATGACTGATCTCCCTTGGCAACTGCTTCAGACTCAGGTATGCCACCGGGTCGTCAGATCACACGCCGTTCAGTCCCCAAGTCTTTGTGCGATCTGCAGAGTCACCAGAAGTCAGTGTGAAGACGGCAAATGGGTCTGTGCGCCGCCATCTAGGTGTCCCGCTATGGGAGGAGGCAGGTTATGGCTCTGAAGTGACAATCACAGGAGATTCATAAAAAGAAAAAGTTATATTTGTTGAAATGCTGTAGCACTGGTGCTCAGAGTCCGGGGGGGGGGGGGGTTGGATCAGTGCCCCATAGGGTCAGCCACCCTCTGCTCCCTCCGCAGCCGCCGGTTCTCCTCTTTGAGCTTCTCCAGCTCCATCTCCAGTTCATGGAGCCTGGGGGGGTCAGCCTGCTGTGACCTCAGGTGGTTGTTCTCCTCCTCCATGCGGCTTATGCACTCCTCCAGCTCTATGTACTCACGGATCAGCTCCTGCTTGCTCATGTCCTGCAGGCTCTCCACGTGGTCCTTCATCATCAGGAACTGGGTGGTGGTGTAAGGGGCCACCGGTGGGCCCTTGGCGAACATCTCGGCCCGCATCTGGGACGCCCGCTGCGACTCCCTCTCCTCCAGTCGCTTCTTCTCCTCCCAGGTCAGCTTGTTATACGGCTTCCAGGACCTCTTCTTCTTGGGGGGTAGCCGGCGGTGCCTCTTTCTGCCCAGCTCCCTCCAGGGCCCCTCCGGCTCATGGCTGTCGCCCATGACCAGCTGACAATGGTGTTCCCTGTTGTCTGTAATACCAGATTGTACCGTGAGGACTTCATAAATGGTGTCCAATGGTTCTTCCGGACCCAGCTCCTGGAGATCCCAAGCCGAGTCTATACAATGGGCTGCTGCTGGTGGGCGGTACCCAGGTTGAGACCAATTTGACCTGGTGTTGTCGTTCATGGGGCAATTCTGCTTGAAGTGACCCAGCTGTTTGCACCGGAAGCAGCGTTTTTCGTTGTCCTCCTGACGTGGATAGCGAGGGCTAGATGTCACCGGTCTGTTATGAGGTTGGTATCTAGCGGCTGGTGGGTGTGAGGGCACCGTTGGTCGTGGAGGTTGTACCCGTGGTGTGACCTGGTTTGTCTTGCGAGTATCCGCATATTCATCCGCCAACTTCGCGGCCTCTAGTAGAGTTATGGGCCTGCGATCTCTCACCCAATCTTTGACATGCGTCTGGATGTGATTGTAAAATTGCTCCAGGAGCATTAGTTGCAAAATGTCCTCTGCGGTGGTGGCCTGGCTGCTGTTAACCCAGTTAGAGGCCGACAGGGACAACTGGCATGCCCATTCCGCGTAAGAGTCTTTCGTGGTTTTGCGTGAGTCCCTGAACTTCTGTCGGTGGGACTCTGGGGTTACTGCATAACGAGCCAGGAGCGCTTCTTTAACCCTGGCGTAGCTATGGATATCCTGATCTGGCACGGTCCGGAAAGCATCAGAAGCTTTGCCTGACAATATTGCAACCCACTCTCTTCTAGCTATTCGGTGCAGGTTACATTGTCGCTCAAAATCTGCCAGGAAGTTATCAATCTCACAGTCCTTTTCATCAAAAGCTTTAAAAGCGCTAAACGGAATCGTCCTTGCGTCTGCTGTGCTGTACTCACTGTTTGGAGAATGTGCGGCTGCTTGTTGGACTGCTGCCAGTTTTAACTGTAGCTCTGCGTCTCTTATTTGTTTATCCTTCTGTAGTTCTGCGTCTCTTATTTCTTTAGCCTTCTGTAGCTCTGCGTCTCTTATTTGTTTAGCCTCCTCCGCTAACAGGTCCATCACTTTCAGCACCACATCCGGCGTTGGGTTCGGACCGAACCAAGCTAGCTTCTCTCTCATTAGCTTGTTGGTTGGTGACTCACTGGTCTCTCCATCTCTTGTACTGCTGGCGTTGCTGCAATCCCGTTCTCCTGGTCTAGCTCCATTAATTCTGCTATGATGACCCGCTTGGCTTTGTTGCTAGCAATCCTTCCACGAACTTCCAGTAGTTCTTCCAGTGTCTGCTTGGAATCCGGGTGTAAAGGGGAATAGAAGGGAAAATCCCACTGCTGCCACCAATTGTGACGGTATTGGTATGATATCCCCGTCAAAGATTCCCTTCTTCCATAAGAACATCACCCAATATTCCACTAGGAGGAATATTCCTGAGATCGCCCATTAAGCCACACATGAGTCCAGGCTTACTGCTAGAACAAGACAGAGTTTAATGTTATAACACAGAGCTTATATGTAATTTCCAAAACTGTTACAATGACAAATCTCCGCCCCCTCACACTGGGGCTTCCATACAGATGATTAGGCAGACACGACGGAGCCGATCAGTGACGCTCATTACTAGTTGTACTGAATACATTAACTAGACAGCTCGACCCCGCATATAGAGAGATAATTACCACAATGGAGCAATCAGAATAATTAACACAAGCCACTTAAACACAGATCTCCTTCAGACAACACAATAGATCAATTAACCTTTAGAAATAGTGAGGGGACATTAGCACGTCAATAACCTGTTAGCCGAGGACGGAATCACACATGGCAAGCAGGGAGAATTACAATGAGACATATAGGCAAATGCATCACAGTGCCCGATCCACAAAGCACTTACCTGGAAATTTGCGGCGGTGTATCCTAAATCCGGCCGTTGCAAGGCTGGCCAATTCAAATGGGGCGAGTCCCATTTAAATTAGGTGCGCTCCCGCGCCGGACGTACTGCGCATGCTCCCGACGCAAATTTCCCGACGTGCTTTGCGCGAAGTTACGATGCGCCAAGGTTTTGTGAATTGCAACGGGTAAAAAAAAGTTGCGCCGGGAATTTTTTTTTTTTTTAAATTTGACAGCGACGCGGGAAAGACGGGTACACTTTTACATGGTGTACTAACTTTACACTTTGTAAAAGGTACCCTATCTTTGCGACGGCAAACTAACACTTACGGCGACTTAACGAAGGGAAAAAGCTTTGTGGATCTCCGTAAGTGCTAATTTGCATACCCGACGCTGGTTTACGACGAGAACTCCCCCCAGCGGCGGCCGCGGTACTGCATCCTAAGATCCGACAGTGTAAGTCCATTACACCTGTCGGATCTTAGGGCTAGCTATGCGTAACTGTTTCTAACTATGCGACTGATTCATAGAATCAGAGATACAACGGCGTATCAGTAGATACGCCGTCGTATCTCGTTTGTGAATCTGGCCCGGAGTTCTTATGTTCACTGTAATCTGACTGTAAATGGCAGCACTGCATAGTGCAAAATTGTTGCGATAACAGTAACCACAGAAGACAGGCAGTACACGCAGGGAGATTTGACTTATGCACATGAAAGCAAATCTGGCCATATTTGCTCACCGGCCACTTTATTATGTATAAGGTTCAATTGCTTGGTAACACAAAATGCTAATCAGCCAATCACATGACAGCAACTCAATGCATTTAGGCATCTAGATGTGGTGAAGATGACTTGCTGAAGTTCAAACCGAGCATCAGAATTGGGAAGAAAGCCGATTTAAGTGACTTTGAACGTGGCATGGTTGTTGGTGCCAGACGGGGTGGTCTGAGTATTTCAAAAACTGTTCATCTACTGGTATTTTCACGCACAGCCATCTCTAGGCTTTACAGGGAACAGTCTGAAAAAGAGAAAATGTCCAGTGAGTGGGAGTTGTGTGGATGAAAAAATGCCTTGTTGATGTCAGAGGAGAATGTGCAGACTGGTTTGAGATGATAGAAAGACAACAGTTACTCAAATAACCACTCGTTACAAGGTATGCAGAATACTATCTCTGAATGCATCACACGTCGAACCTTGAAGCAGATGGGCTACAGCAGCAGGAGACCACACTGGGTTCCACTTCTGTCAGATAAGAACAGTAAACTGAGGCTACAATTCGTACAGGGTCACCAAAATTGGACAATAGAAGATTGAAAAAACATTGCTTGGTCTGATGAGTCTCGATTTCAGCTGTGGCATTCAAATGGTAGGGTCAGAATTTGGCATAAACAACATGAAAGCATGGATCCATCCTGTCTTGTATTTATTGGTTCAGGCTGGTAGTGGTGCAATGGTGTGCGGAGATTTTTCCTTGGCACACTTTGGGCCTCTTAGTACCAACTCGCCAGCATTTAAACTCCACGGCCTACCTGAGTATTGTTGCTGACCATGTCCATCCCTTTATGACTACAGTGTACACATCTTCTGATGGCTCCTTCTAGCAGGATAATGCACCTTATCACAAAGCTCAAATCATCTCCCCACTGGTTTCTTGAACATGAGATCACTGTACTCCAATGGCCTCCAGAGTAACCAGATCTCAATCTAATAGAGCACCTTTGGGATGTGGTGGAATGAAAGATTTGCATCATGGATGTGCAGCCGACAAATCTAAAGCAACTGCGTGATGTTATCATGTCACTATGGACTAAAATCTGAGGAATGTTTGCAACACCTTTCTGAATCTATGTCACAAAGAATTAAGGCAGTTCTGAAGGCAAAAGGGGGTCCAACCCGGTACTAGCAAAGTGTACCTAATAAAGTGAGCGGTGAGTGTATATATATATGTAAAGTGTATATTTACTAATTTATGTTAGATGTTTGGGTATATAAAATGAGCTAAGGCATATTAATACTAATCTAATTTTTTTTAGAAACAGTTAGGTACTCGATGTCATATAGACATAGCTGCCAATTAAAATAAATGATATCCTAACCCAGAGAACTAATATTTAGATAAAACTTTGGAGAGCAGCCAAAAGGAATAAAACAAACCTACAGTAAGTGCATGTGATGGAATAGATTTACTAAAGTTTGTGTGGCCCTTTTCATACTGACACGTTTTTCAGGCAGTTTAGCGCTAAAAATAGCGCTGCTATAACGCCTGAAAAAATCGTGCCCTGCAGTCTTCAATGTGAAAGCCCGAAGGCTTTCACACTGAATCGGTGCGCTGGCAGGACCGCTCCAAAAGTTGTGCTAGCCGCATCTTTGGAACGGTATAGGAGCCGGGTGTTTACCGCTCCTACACCGCTCCTTCCTATTGAAATCAATGGGAAACCGCAGTAATACCGCCGACAATGCACCGATAGAGGCCGAATATCGCAGTAAATACGACGGTATAGCGGCGCTATACCGCCACCGCACCTCCTGTGCCCAGTGTGAAAGGGGCCTAAGTAGTGATCCCTCCAGGTGGATGTTCGCTCACCCTGTGTTGTGTAGCACTCTCCCTTGTGGCATTGGGCAGCGTGTCGCTCTCTGGTGGTGCTCCTTAGTGGCGCTGAGCACGGTGGCACTCTCTCTGCTGGTGCTGGACAGCGTTGAGCTCTCTCTGGTGGTGGCACAGTGCAGCATTGCACTCTCTCTTGTGGCACTGGGCAGCGTACAGTCTGTACCTGCTCATTGATCTTCTACTCTCTACTGTTTTGCTTAACCTGCAATGGTATAGTTTGTTCTATGCTTGTTTTTTGCACTCCCTGCAACGCTGTATCCTGGCCTAGGCCAACAAGGCCCAGGCCTAGGGCAGCACTTTGCAGGGAGGCATATTGGAAAGAGTCCCCACTGTCTTGCGCTATACGTTTAGTGTGTTAGCGGCAGTCTTATGGGGCTGACTGGGCTAAGAGCAGGGGCATTGCTAGGTGGCAAAAAGACCAGGGGCTTCAGCCCGAAGTCCAAGGCCGGAACCGGGGGGGGGGGATTAGTAGTGTTGTACGTGGCGTAGCATTTTTTTGGGGTTGGGCGGTGGGGTTGTGTGACTTACCAGTGCCCATCAATGCTGACCACTGACCTACCTGCACTGACCTACCTGCACTGACCTACCTGCACTGACCTACCTGCACTGACTTACCTGCACTGACCTATCTGACCTACATGCACTGACCACTGACCTGCATGACCTTAACACACACTGACCTACTGACAATCGTCGTACGTGTTGTATGTCACCGCGCTTTGCTAGAGCATTTTTTAAAAACCATGGTGTGTGGGCAACGTCGTTTTAATGATGAAGTTGGAAAAACTTTGTTTTTTCTACATGCCGAAAAACTTCGTTTTTTTTTTCATGCCGAAAAATGATCGTGTGTACGCAGCATATGTCCTCTCCATAAAATTATCAGAAATTTGTGCTTAAAGTTGAACTATAGGCAACACTTTTTTTTTCATTTTGGATAGAGTAAGGGAGGGTTATAGCCCCTGTCAGTTTATTTTTTACCATCCCTGCCCCATTGCAGAGATTTTCCTTCACTTCCTGCCCCATAGCCAGACAGGGAGTGAGAGGAAATCTATGCTAATTATGAGAACCTATTGCCCCCCCCCCCAGGCCCTCAGAACTAGTGTCCCCACTCAAAAATTTCAGGGCGGGTCTTAAACAGAAAGGAAAGTGGCCTTGACAGGAAGGGGTGGATCATATTTAAATTAGGGGGTGCACGAGTTTAGTCAGGCCTAGGGCAGCACAAAACCTAAATACACTACTGACTCCCTGTGAGTGATTTCATTATGTCTATTTTTGTTTTGTCTTGTCTGTGTTCTGTGATTTTACCTTCATTAGCCCTCCCAGGTTTTTTGTCATGTTGTCTTTTGTTGTTCAAATCTTTAGTAAGAACATTCAGTTAAGCAAACCTTTGTCTTCCAGTCTGGCCATGACCTTCTAGATTAGGCAATGATCATCCTATGTCTATGGACATCTTAGTGAATACCTGATTGGGGATTAGGCAGCTGATCCAAAATGAAGGCCCCTTGACCCCATTGGGAAAGAGCCCTGACTGCCGGGAGCATGGCTATGTTACTTTTGTAGTGTCAGATAAAATTGCTTCTGTGTGACCTTTTTACATGCTGTCACAGGCTGACATATAACCCAGGTCTTGACCTGAAAAACAACTCTCTATATGGGTACAATAACATGTCAGCTTGTTGCATGAGCTTAATGAATAGCTGAATTCTGAAGCACTTATGCTGAATGCTATATTATCCCAGACAAGAATGTAAACATAGTCAAGGAGATTTGTGGTTTACATCTCAGTGATTCTTTTATTAGCTGAAAAGGTGCAGACTTGTAAAGAGGGCAGCATAATTAATGCCTGGGAGATATTTTTTTGCCGAGGAAACCGGTCGTGTGTACATTTTCGTCAAGGAAACTGTCGAGAAACTCGACGAGCCAAAAAGAGAGCAAGTTCTCTATTTCCTCGACGGGAATGGAGAAACTTGCCTTGGTTCCTCGACAGCCTAACAAGGAACTCGACGAGGAAAACGATGTGTTTCGCCCATCGAGTTCCTCGGATGTGTGTACGAGGCTTCAGGCTCAGCACCAACATACGCTACATAAAAGTCGACACATGAAATCTGAATATTTAATTACTCTAGACATACATCACATGCTTTTCTATTAATTGAAACTAGTGTGATCAGTCTGTGGGGTTCATTTACTAAAATTATAGAGTGCTAAATCTGGTGCCGCTGTGCTGGTAGCCAATCAGCTTCTAACATCAGCTTGTTCAATTAAGCTTTGACAATAAGGCCACGTTCACACTGGTATGACATCCACTCCGACTTTGGGAGTACATGTTGCATAACGTACATAAATCAATGGCTCCATATGAGAGCGGACTTAACTGGTCCGACACAAGTCGATTCAACTTTGAAAAAGGTTCCTGCACTACTTTGGTCTGACTTTGGTCCTACTTCAGCCCATTGAATATCATTGAAGTCGGATCAAAGTCGGATTATCATCTTAACTGATCCGCCCTTGGCGTGCGACTTGGGCTTTGAAGATATTGAAGGGGAATCCACTCCAAAACAAAAAATGGCGTAGGGTTCCCCCCAATTCCATAGCAGCTCCTATGGGTCAGGGAAGGGATCTTGAGGGGGTATCCCATGCCAAAATAATAAAAAAAATGACGTAGGATCCCCCCAAAATCCATGCCAGACCCTTACCTGAGCACGCAGGCCGGCAGGTCAGGAAAGGGGGGGGATGAGCGAGCACCCCCCCGGACAATAACCGGTCACATGCCCTCAACATATAAGGGTGGGTGCTTTGGGGCAGGGGGTCACTGCGCCCCCACCCCAAAGCACCTTGTCCCCGTGCTGATGTGGACAAGGGCCTCTTCCCCACAACCTGGGCGGTGATTGTGGGGGTCTGTGAGTGTGGTGCTTTTTTAAATCAGGAAGCCTTCTTTAACAAGAGGGCCCCCAGATCCTGGCCCCCCACCCTATGTGAATGAGTATAGGGTACCCATTCACCGAAAAGAAAGTGTCAAAGAAATAAAACCAGCACACAGGTTTTTGACAAAGTCCCTCATTAACCACTTGCCGACCAGCTCACGCCGATGTACGTCGACAGAATGGCTCTCCTGTGCAAATTGACGTACCTGTACATCAGTCTGTAAAAGCAGGACAATGGGTGTGACACGCGCTCCTGCTGTAGGAGTGTGCCTGCAGACTCGTCACTCGATGTCTGCTGGCGGCCCGTGATTGCGGCGAGGAGAGGCAGAGCGGGGAACTGCCTATGTAAACAAGGCATTTCCTCCTTCTGCCTAGTGACATGACACGGATCTACTGCTCCCAGTGATCGGGAGCAATGATCTGTCATGTTTCAGTAAGCCCACCCCCCCCCCCCCCCCGTTGGAACATGCTGAGAGAAGACACTTAACGCCTTGATCCCCCCCCTAGTGTTAACCCCTTCCCTGCCAGTGTCATTTTTACATTGATCAGTGCATTTTTATAGTCAACCAATATACGCCTATTGCGATTTTTTTTGCAAATTGTGGCTCTTTTTTTATTACTAGCGCAAAAAAAAAAGGTGATCAAATCTATGCTCTGTTTGTGGGAAACAAAGGACATTAATATACTTTGGGTACAGCACAATTGTTAGTTAAAAGGACGCAGTGTCGTAACGAAAAAATGCTCTGGTCATTAAGGGGGTAAAACCTTTCAGGGGCTGAAGTGGTTAAAGCAGCTCCAGCGTCTCTTCTCCCTCTGATTTCTTCCCCCTTCGGTGATGTCTTCATACTCCGGTTCTTCTTGCTGCGCTGATGTCTTCTTCCTCTGCTGGTTCTTCTCCCGAAACTAACTCCCACTGTAAATGTTAGCTCCGGTGTGTGCCATTACTTATATAGCCATGGAGCGTGGCCATCTGGTGACATCATCCGGAGACTCCACCCTTTGTGACGTCACAGCCCGGGGCATGATGGGGCGGTGATGTCACAAGGGGGTGTGGTCTCCGGATGACATCACCGGATGGCCACGCCTCATGGCTATATAAGTAAGCACACGCCGGAGCTAACATTTACAGCGGGAACTAGCGTCGGGAGAAGAATCGGAAGAAAGAACCAGCAGAGGAAGAAGACATCAGTGCAGCGAGAAGAACAGGAGGAAGAATTGACAGCGGAAGAAGACATCAGCGCAGCAAGAAGAACCGGCAGCGGAAGAAGATATCACCAGAGAGAGAAGAAATCTGAAAAAAAAAGAAGAGAAGCTGGAGCTGCTTTAATAAAGGACTTTGTCAAAAATATGTGTGCTAGTTTTATTTCTTTCACACTTTTTTGGGGTGAATGGGTAGGGGGGTACAATGTACCCTATACTCATTCACATAGGGTGGGGGGCCGGGGGCTGGGGCCCCCTTGTAAAAGGGAGTTTCCAGATTTTGATAAGCCCCCCACTCGCAGTCCCCCACAACCATCCCCTAGGGCTGTGAGGAAGAGGCCCTTGTCCCCATCAGCATGGGGACAAGGTGCTTTGAGTTGGGGGGCACAAAGCCCCCCCTGCCCCAAGGCACTCACCCCCCCCATGTTGAGGGCAGGTGGTCTGGTATGGTCCAGGGGTGGGCTCGCTTGTCCCCCCTTTCCTGACCTGCTGTGCTGCATGCTCGGTCTTGGTGAAGCCGTTTTCTTTGATTTGATTTTCCTTAAGATTAATACCAGACTCAAAGGGTCTGGTATTGTCAGGATAAAAGTCTGATCCCGTTCATTGAAGTTGTACGGAAGTCGGACATATATCTTAGGGCAAAGTTGGATCCGTGGTACGACTGTCGTGTCGTACCAGTGTGATTCCAGCCTAAAACCTGGAAGCTAATTGGTTTCTATGCAGAGCTGCACCAGATTTTGCACTTAGTAAATCAACCCCATTTAAAGTACTCATACCCCTTGAAATTTTCCACATTTTGTCATGTTACAACCAAAAACGTAAATGGATTTTATGTGATAGACCAACACAAAGTGGCACATAATTGTGAAGTGGAAGGAAAATGATAAATGGTTTTCCATTTTTTTTTTTTTACAAATAAATAAGTGGAAAGTGTGGCGTGCATTTGTATTCAGCTGCAATTACAGCTGCTGGACTTTTTGGGTATGTCTCTACCAGCTTTGCATATCTAGAGAGTGAAATGTTTGTCCATTATTCATTTTGCAAAATAGCTAAAGCTCTGTCAGATTGGATGAAGAGCGTCTGTGAACAGCAATATTCAGGTCTTGCTAAAGATTCTCAATTGGATTTAGGTCTGGACTTTGACTGGGTCATTCTAATACATGAATATGCTTTGACCTAAACCATTCTATTGTAGCTCTGGCTGTATGTTTAGGGTTGCAAACTGCAAATGGGACTTCTTATGGTATTTTTTTCATGAATGGCTTTCTTTCCACTCTTCCACAAAGACCAGATTTGTGGAGTGCACCACTAATAGTCGTCCTGTGGACAGATTCTCCCACCTGAGCTGTGGATCTCTACAGCTCCTCCAAGAGTTACCATGGGCCTTTTGGCTGCTTCTCTGATTAATGCTCTCCTTGCCCGGCGTGTCAGTTTAGGTAGACGGCCATGTCTTGGTAGGCAGTTGTGCCATACTCTTTCCATTGTCAGGTGATGGAGTGAACAGTTCTCGGTGAGATGTTCAAAGCTTGGGATATTTTTTTATAACCTAACCCTGCTTTAAACTTCTCCACAACTTTATCCCTCACCTGTCTGGTGTGTTCCTTGGCCTTCATGATGCTGTTTGTTCACAAAGGTTCTCTACCAAACCTCTGAGGGCTTCACAGAACAGCTGTATTTATATTGAGATTAAATTACACACAGTTTTGACTCTATTTACTACCGTAATTAGGTGACTTCTGAAGGTAATTGATTCCACTAGACTTTAGTTAGGGGTATCAGTGTAAAGGGGGCTGAATACAAATGCATGCCACACCTTTCAGATATTTATCTGTAAAACATTTTGAAAACCATTTATCATTTCCCTTCCATTTCACAATTATGTGCCACTGTGTGTTGGTCTATCACATAAAATCCCAATAAAATACTTATTTTTTTTTTTTTGTTGTAACATGACAAAATGTTGAAAATGTCAAGGGGTATAAATACTTTTTAACCACTTAAGCTCCGGACCATTTTGTTGCTAAATGACCGGGCCACTTTTTGCGATTAGGCATTGCGTTCCTTTAACTGACAATTGCGCAGTCGTGCGACGTGGCTCCCAAACAAAATTGACGTCCTTTTTTCCTACAAATATAGCTTTCTTTTGGTGGTATTTGATTACCTCTGCGTTTTTATTTTTTGCGCTATAAACAATAATAGAGCGATAATTTTGAAAAATATTTAATATTTTTTACTTTTTGCTATAATAAATATCCCCCAGAAAGATATAAAAAAAATGTTTTTTCTCAGTTTAGGCCGATACGTATTCTTCTACATATTTTTGGTAAAAAAAATCGCAATAAGTGTTTATTGATTGGTTTGCGCAAAAGTTATAGCGTCTACAATATAGGGGATAGTTTTATAGCATTTTTATTAATTTTTTTTTTTACTAGTAATGGCGGCGATCTGCGATTTTTATCGTGACTGCGACATTATGGTGGACACATCGGACACTTTTGACACATTTTTGTGACCATTGTAATTTTTACAGCGACCAGTGCTATAAAAATGCCCTGGTTACTGTAAAAATTACACTGGCAGTGAAAGGGGTTAACCACTAGGTGGCGCTGTAGGGGTTAAGTGTTCCCTAAGGAGTGATTCTTACTGTATGGGGGCGTGGCTTGGTGTGACACGTCACTGATTGTGTTCCCGATGACAGGGAACACGATCAGTGACAGTGTCACTAGGCAGAACGGGGAGATGTTGTGTTTACACTAACATTTCCCATTCTATCTCTCTGTTAGACGATCTTGGGTATGCCCACGCCGATCGAGTCCGCAGGACCCGCAGGCACGCTCACGGAGATCGCGGCGGGCATGCGCGGCCGCAACAACCGCTTGGTAAAGGGGACATACAGGTACGTCCTTTTGCCTGTCCGTGCCATGCTGCAGACGTATATCTGCGTGCGGCGGGCGGCAATCGGTTAAAGACACTGTATATTAAAATAACAATATACAAAGCCCCCAAGCTAACTCAAAGAGGTTTTATACACTGGGGTTGATTTACTAAAGGCAAAATGGCTGTGCACTTTGCAAAGCAGTTGTACTCTGCAAGTGCGGTTGCTCCAAAGCTTAGTAAATGGGCAGAAGCTCTGCTGACTTCCATCATCCAATCATGTGCAAGCAAAAAATTATATTTTCCTTGCACGTGATTGGGTACTCTTTGCAAAGCGAAGCCTTACCTCATTTACTAAACTCTGGAGAAACTGCACTTTTCAAAGTGCACAGTCTATTTGCCTCAAGTAGTGACATATGGGTCAGCAAAAAGGAACCACTGAGGGCAGCGGGTGACATAGGAAAATAACACTGCCGATAGTGATGATTTTCTGAAGAAAAATTAGTTAATGATTCTTCCTAGTGAGAGCAACTTTTGGTGCGGATGGCAATAAAGGTAAGTGTTTATGATACTCTTTGAAGGGACATTGGGGTTGATTTACTAAAGGTAAATTGACTCCGCAAGTGCAGTTGCTCCAGAGATGAGTAAATAAGGTAAGGCTTCACTTTGCAAACAATCCCTAATCACGTGCAAGGAAAATAAAAAAAAAGCAGCATTTGTGCTTGCACATGATTGGATAATGGAAGTCAGCAGAGCTTCCGCTGATTTATTAAGCTCTGGAGCAACTGCCCTTGCAGAGTGCAACAGCACTTTGCAAAGTGCACAGTGTATATGCCATTAGTAAATCAACTCCCTTGGTTATTCAGACATTCATTTTGACTTCTAGATTGTAAGCTCTAACGAGCAGGGCCCTCTAATCATTACTGTATTAAATTGTATTGTAACTATAATGTCTTCCCTGATGTTGTAAAGCGCTGCGTAAACTGTTGGTGCTATATAAATCCTGTATAATAATAATAATAATGACTGTTTTGGTGTTTACTGTATATATTTGAGTATAAGCCGACCCGTATATAAGCGGAGGCACCTAATTTTACCACAAAAAACTTCGAAAATGTATTGACTCGAGTATAAGCCTAGGATGTCCATCTGCATGCCTCACTGTGCCTCACTTTGCCTCACTGTGTCCCACTGTGCCCATGTCCATGCCTCACTGTGCCCATGCCTCACTGTGCCCATGCCTCACTGTGTCCATAAATAGACTTACGTTTAACATGGGAGTATATAGAAGGGGTGCCCAGGTTTGAAAAATTGGTGCTCCCCAGCCGTAGGTCCCCTAGACAGCAAACTTTGCACACTTGTAGAGGAGAACTGGGGCTACATGTGTGCCAAATTTGGACCTACGGCCGACTGGTACCGGGTCCCCAAAGTTACCAGGTAAATTACTGTTTAACATTAGAGTCTATGGAAGGGCTGCTCGACTTTGAAAAATCGGTGCTCCCCGACCAAAGGTCCCCCGGACAACAAACTTTGCTCACTTATAGAGTGGGGCTATATGTGTGCGCAGTTTGAGGTCCAGGGGACCTACGGCCGGCTGGTACCGGGTCCCCAAAGTCCGGGAAATCCGGCGCAAAAAGGTGACTCGAGTATAAGCCGAGGGGGGCATTTTCAGCACCAAAAAATGTGCTGAAATACTCGGCTTATACTCGAGTATATTCGGTACACAGTGGAATTTTCTGCATTGGCGTTTAACTGCGCATGCATACATGATGTATTTCCTAATAGCAAAACGCTGGGCTTTTTACGCCAGACTTTGCCTGCACTTTGATATGGAAATGTGGCCTGGAATACACAATTGAAAAATTCTGTGAAATTGTGTGAAATGATCTGAATATGTAAATACAGTCAAGGGATTACAGTTTTCAGAATAACGTAATCTTGTTTTACCAAGCGTAATTAGGAGTAATAACAGATGTGTGACTTCAAGCTCCCACCACTTTTCTAAAGGATAAGGGCCCTTTCACAGGTACGGATCCCAGGAGGATCCGTTCCTTTAACATCCGCTTGCTCAGCGGGGATCGCTCCGTTGATCCCCACTGAGCTGGCAGATGAAAGGGGGGTCCCACACTGTGCAGGGACCGCCCTGTTAGATCTCCGCTATCCTCTATGGGGGATCGGATGAACGCGGACTGTCTGTCCGTGTTCATCCGATCCGCAGACGGATGGAAAAATAGGATTTTCCTCCGTCTGCAGAAACGGAGCATAGCAGAGACTGATGAGATCGGATGTCAGCGGATGTTCATTCGCTGACATCCACAATCCCATAGGGATACATGTATATCTGTTTTTAATCCGAAAACGGATGATATGAAAAACGGACATACGGTCCGCAGGTGTGAAAGGGCCCTAATTGTATGTTTGAAATCCCTACAAACACATCACCCAGATTTGTAAACCAAATCATTGAAATTATCTTTGATTTTGCTTTCCTGTGAGAGAGCTCTTGATTTTTTTTATCAGTTCTGACCATATTTTAAAGACGAGGACTAATGAACGCTTTTTCAAGAACGCCTTTGCAGTACATGGAGTCATATCAGAGAAAGCATTCCTAGCAGTCCTGTAGATTTGCTTGCATTCTTACAGCTCCCAACCTTCTCCAGGGATGAGCTAGAAGCAAGTACATGTGGGGGGATGCAGAGGATGCTCTCGTTCATAAAGTCACACAACTACATCTTGGGTTCTCTATGATTTTCTTGTTCCTATTACAGTAGTTATGAATCAATATCCTTGTGCTTCCAGGAAAGTTTTGAACAGCAGAAATTATGATTGTATTAGTGGAAACTATTGCGCATGTATTAATGTGGTACAGAAGCACAATGAACCGTTTTCTTGTTATCACATAGGTGCACTTGCTGTTTTAAAGCAATTACTGAAATTTTATTTTGATTCAAGCCCTAGTTCACATAATTGTGCCCTAATGTGATAAATGCATCCGGCCAGATCTGACAGGTACACACAGTGGACAAGAGCTAAACCTCTAGTGATTCCAACTGGTAGAATCAGTTATTACCTGCTGGTTTAAGACAAAAGAATCAAACCAGCAAAACTCCAACAGGGCCTTTCCAGTGAGACTCCCTTCTAGAACATCTAGTCTCCAAACTACAGCCCGAGGGCCGCATTCAGCTCTTTGCCAGCCCTTATTTGGCCCTTGGGGCACTATTCCGCCCAATGATATGGGACACTATTCCTCCCAGTAATGCCAACAGTGGGGCATAATTCCTGCCACTGACACCAATGATGGGGCATTATTTCTCCAACTAATATCAATGATGAGGCACTATTCCTCCCACTGACACAACAATGGAGCATTTTTTCCTCCACAAACACCAACAATGGGACACTATTTCTTCCACTGATACCAATGATGGGGTACTATTCCTCCCACTAATAAAAATGATAGGACATTATTCCTCCTCCTACTGACCACCAAGCCTGAGGCCTTTATTTTTACTGTGCTGGGACATTTTCTACCCCCACTGGCCACAATCTGCCCCCCTTAAAGTGTGAAGGACAGTAAACTGGCCCTTTGTTTGAAAAGTTTGGAGACCCCTGATCTAGAGAAACAAGCTAAAGAAAGTATTATGGTGGGTGAAAAAAAAAAGTGATTTCCATTCCACCTTCCATTCAGTATTGTAACTCATTGCTTAGGCAAACATGCTTACTGCATACAAGGAAGTTACGTTTGAATCTTTTTATTTTTCTTCCAGGCTGAAAGCTAAAAGTATCCAAAAGAATAGAAAATGTTGCACCTAAAAGGTTTAGAAAAGTTCCGGGATGTGGATGAGAATGAAATCTTAAACAAACTTACTGAGGAGGAACTGAGAGCACTCGAAGGAGAACTAGAAGAATTAGATCCTGATGTGGGTATCACTTTTTCTATTTTTCAATATATTACTTAATTTCTGTTGATGACATTAATAGATTCTAGCCTTTACTAAAGCATATCTAAACCAAAAACAAAAATGTTGTATGTTGCAGTTTACCAGTCTATAGATATGGGGCCAGATTCACAAAGGACTTATGACGGCGTATCTCCACGTACGCTGTCGTAAGTCCGAATGTGACCCGTCGTATCTATGCGTCTGATTCTTAGAATCAGTTACGCATAAATTTGGCCAAGATACGAGCGTCGTAAGTCTCCTACGCCGTCGTATCTTGGGTGCATATTTGCGCTGGCCGCAAGGGGCGCTTCCGTAGATTTACGCGTCGAATATGTAAATTAGGTAGATACGCCGATTCACAAACGTACTTGCGCCCGCTACGCCGTTTGCGTTAGGCTTACGTCCGGTGTAAAATTACCCCTGCTATATGAGGCGCAGCCAATGCAAAGTATGGACGTCGGAACAAGCGTATCTTTTTACGTCGTTTACGTAAGTCGTACGTGAATGGGGATGTGCGTAGGTTACGTTCACGTCACAGGCATTGAGCCGGCGTATCTTAGGGAGTAAATTCAACGTGATACTGAGCATACGCGCGCATGCGCTGTACGATCGGCGCTTCATTTGCATGGGGTCACAGCTCATTTTATTAAAACCCGCCCACCTCTTCCACATTTGAATTACGCGGGCTTACGCCGGCCGATTTACTCTACGCCGCCGCAACTTACGGAGCAAGTGCTTTGTGAATACTGCACTTGCCTGTCTAAGTTGCGGAGGCGTAGCGTAAATAGGATACTCTACGCCCGCACAAAGATACGCTCTCCTACGTGAATCTGGCCCTCGGTGTCTGCATTTGTTTTTTGTTTTTCGTAGCTTGGGGAACAGTTAAAATATCTGCCAATGTTTTTATTGCTGATTGCGCCTTCTGCTTCCAGTCATTTCTTGTACCAGGCGTTACAGGGATATTGTTGGATATTGTTGGCTGAAGTTAGACTTTAACCAGTTATGGGTATTGGGTGTGCAGACATTCAAAATGACAGTGTCTGAGTGAGTGGGCCCTTCGACCCCCCTGACTTACCTTGACAGTGCTCCTCCGCCGCTCTGTATACTGCCTCAGCTGGTGAAAATGCTTGATGCTTTTGGCTGCAGGGGAGAATGTGAATTCTTCTCATATAACAGCACTAAGTTGGAGCAACCAATTACTCAAGGTTGGATGTATATGTAGGGCCCCACCACTATGGCCTTCCTGGCCTTGGGGTCGCGCGCTACGCAGAGTTCCTGACTCTGGGCCCTCCTGGCCTGGAGCAACTGATGCTACCAAGGGGCCCCAGTGACTTACTGGGTCCCCCTTCTACTGAGAAGATACCAGGCTGTATGCCGCTCGGTGGGGGATTGGCTTGAGGAGAACCCGGAGGCAGGTTATCCAAGAGGGCTTGAACGAACCATCGGGGATCTGGTGACCGGAACACTGACAGGTATACTCGCACTGTCAACCGGTGACCCTAATGCTAATTACTGGGAGGATTTGCTCAACCATTTAGCTCATCCAAGTACTAGGCCTGTGGCAGAGGTCTCACTAGAGCCAGGTCTGTGACAGAGACCTGCTCCTCCCAGCAACCTTAAAGTGGCGCTCCGGCTGCCAGGCCTGTGGCAGAGGTCTGTCCGGGGGGAACTTCACCCACTCTGGCTGGAGTGGCGACGAACTGTGCTACTACAGAAAGCAGGATTGCTTTCCTTCTATCCAAAGTTCCTTTACTTCATCAACCTTTCCTGTCTACCTCAAGTTGATGTTGGGCCAAGAAAATAAAGCATTCATAAAAACCATATCTGCTGACTGGACATTCAATTTCTGCTCTACTCACTACCTTCACCCCTAGACATCACACAGAGGTAACTTACAGTAATACGCAGATCCCAAATCAATCCGCGGCTCCTGAGGGGGTAGCGCTACATATAATATAACACTTTTGTAGCTGAAATATATATATATATATTTTTTTTTTAATTAAGTGACACAATTCAGACCAAAAAGAGGGACAATTGAAAGGGAAAGAGGAACAGAGGGATTTGGCTATAAAAGAGGGACATTTGGGAGCTATGAGTTAGGTATTAAAGAACTGATCTCGTGATTCCAGAGCTGCAGGGCAACAATAGTAAACAATGTGCTAAAAAAAAAAAAAGAATAAATACCTAAGTAAACTGTTCTCAAAACCATTACTTGCACCATAATCTAGTATTTGAAATATAATTTGTATTTTTTTTTTACAGAATCAGTTATTACCTGCTGGTTTAAGACAAAAGAATCAGACCAGCAAAACTCCAACAGGGCCTTTCCAGCGAGACGCCCTTCTAGAACATCTAGAGAAGCAGGCTAAAGAAATGAAAGATGAGGAAGATTTGGTGCCTTATACTGGGCAAAAAAAAGGTGAGCGCTGTGGTTTTGGTAAAAGAGGGCCAATTTAGTTTTTCAATGCATGGAAAATGCTGCAGTTTTTACATCATGGCACTGTAGTGCTGCACACTTGCAAAAATTAGAGCATGTCCTTTTTTTCTTAATCAACAGATTTTTATTAGTTAGCAAATCCTTACACTTGGATTGGATAAAACAGTGGTATTTACAGAGTTGTTCAGTGTTACAGAAATGTTAGGTTATCAGGAAGTTGTTGGTGTACAATATGTTCAAATGTATCGCATTTAAATCAGTTCTCTGTTATTTTCTCAGTTGGACAGCAAACAGTTTGTAATAGGAGCAGTGGCGGCCCATCCACTTGGGGCACACAGGCACCGCCCCCCCCCCCTAACCATGCAACCAGCCACATGATCTACATGCAGGGAGGCCGGACCCATGGATTCCAATGGAGGGGTTAAGCACATGATTAAAACCAGAGGCTCTAATAGGCTTAAAAAAAGGGTGGTCTTGGGGCACAGCGCTCCGAGCCCACCCAATTTTGTTAAAATATCGAATGAATATTCGCTATTGTAGCACTAAATCTCCTCCCGGACAATCAGGAAGTGGGTCATGAAACCCGTCAACCAATTGGTCGAAAGAAGATCCGATTGGACTGGCCGGCTGGAGGAGATGTGAGGAGACGCAGGGAAGAGAAGAGGGAGAATATGGAAACCGAGCCAACAAGCAGCCCAGAGAGAAGATACCGTGCCTGCCGCACTGCCTGTGAGATGGTCGGCACCCCCCCGGTCCAGACCCCGCACTTACCCCATCACACGGGCAGTGTGGCGGCGGTGTCAGCTTCTCTCCGGGCTGTGAGCTGTGGGCTGCTTTTTGGCTCGGTTCTTGTCTTCTCCCTCCTCTCCTTCATGCGTCTCCTCCTCCTCCAACCGGCCAGTCCGATCGCATTTTCTTTTGGGCCAATTGGTTGACGGGTCTTATAAGCCGCTTCCTGGGTGGCACTTCCGTGACCCTGCTGGCCACCAAAAAAAACACCAGCTGCCACTGAATATGAGTAGAAGTGTTGAAGGAGAGGAATTATTGGGTGGATGCAGGTGACCTCAAGTGAGGGAGCAGGCAGCATTTTCCCAGGGTCACTCCATCCTTATGCCGCGTACCGATGATCGGACATTCTGACAACAAAACCATGGACGGACACAGCTTCCTTAAATCTTGACATTTGGGTTATGTTCCGTCTATTAGGAGAGGACTAGGCAGACATGTTAGATACTTAAAAACATGTAACTATACCAAAGCTGAACATCCCCGCCCTGCACTCAGCAGCTTAGTTTTTTTCTGCCTAGTGTAGAAAAAGGACCTGGCTCCCTAGGGGGCCATGGTCCTGGAGAACTTTTTACTTTTATTTTTTGTTTTTACTATTGGATCCTGAGATCTATTATCAACTGCCAACTGGGTGACAGGCTGGATAATATAGATCCTTGTAGTCTCCCCAGTCTGGCCATCGAGCGTGAGCAGGCCTTTAGCTACGCGCTGGGTCAGCCACGACATACCCCGTTTGCTCCAGGGGTGGCCGGTGAGCTATATGCTCCGGGCCCACATATGACCGGGCTACTGCTGTCCAGTCACAGTGGGCCGTGGCCGGCAGCCACTCCGTACTGCTTGGTTTGGGTCTGTCAAGAACCTGTCCAGCAGGGGTAAGTAAGGGGTAAGTACAGTTCCTCCTGTCTTGGCAGGATGGAACAGCTGGGCTTTCCTGGGGTGGTCGATAGGGGGTCTTTAGTCCTCCCTTTCCTCTCTCCCCGTCCATCTCTCCTCCCCAGGCTAGACTGGGCCTGCTGTGTATCTCACCGGGGGGTCCCTGAGGGGGGGCTCAGGTTCCTGGCTGGGGGCTGCGCGGGTGTCCTGGTCTGCTCTGATGTAGGTGGTCTGCCTTTTTGGGGGTCCCTGTTTGTGTGCCCAGTGTTGTTTGGCTCTTAATTTTTTACCTCAGAATCGTTCGGCGCCATTTTGGAATCGCCGGCGCCATTTTCTTGTGGCTGCGCTGTTTCCTGTTGCTAACACAGCGGCAGCCATTTTCTTGTAGCCGCGCTGGTTTTATGGCCTATACAGCGGTCGGCCATTTTCTTGTAGCCCGCGCTCTGTTTACCTGAGGTAACCGGCGGCCATCTTTTTTCACATGGTTTGGCCTCTAGCGCTTCCTTATAACTACTGAACGACGCGAATGGCAGATCTCCTCAGAGACACCTCAGAGACACACTGAGCAGGTGTTAGAGCGGACGGCAGAGCTGAGCAGTGCCTGGTTCAGGGTGGTGAGTCCTCTGGGAAAACCCCTCGGTCTGTGCAGCTAGGAGTGTGGGCATTTTTTGTACCTTGACCTAGTCCCTAAGTGGCTGTCAGGTGTGTGCGTCGGCATGGCATCAGAAGCTGGCATTTCTTCCCCAGACATTCCAATGGTAGCAACTGGTGCCCCTGCGGGTGCCTGTGGACGCTCTGTCGGCAGTCCTGGAGTAATTTGTTGCCAGGGTGAAAGCGGTGTGTGGGCACAAGGGGGTTAAAAAACGCCCCCTCCCCCCACCATCCTCTGGGGAAAGTTCTGACTCTGGCCTGGCTGTGACACAGGACCCCTTTTCTGAAGTGTCAGAATATGCGGACCAGTACCATTTGGACAGTGAGGAGGACTCTCTGTCTGGGTCAGCGCAGGAGAAGGCGCTTGTTGGAGCACTTATCACTGCAGTGCAGGAAACCCTCAAGCTGGAGGATGCAGCTGGGGTCTCTACTGAAGTGTCTGTCCCTTTTGGGTTGCACAAACCGACCCGCACTACTAAGGTGTTTCCTTATGTATCTTATTTTGATAAGTTTATAGACAAGGAATGGGAACGCATGGCGGCCCGTTACCCTTTTGAAGAGAGCCTTCTGAAGAAATGGGCATCTCCTCCAGTGGTGGACCCCCCCCCCCCCCCCCCCCCGGTATCCAGGTTTAACAAGTTCACCACAATTCCGGTGGAGGGGACCCCTGCTTTTAAGGACCCTACAGATAGGCGGTGACCCGGTCAATGTTCACCATGCTGGGGTCAGCCTTGCGACCAGTATTGGCCGCGGCCCTGGTGTTACAGACTCTTACAGAGTGGGCAAAATTGCTGCACCGTGAGTTGGCGAAGCAACAGGCTTCCCAGGTCTGTGTGGAACTGGCGGACCAGTTAGTGCATGGCCTTAAGTATGTCTGCGATGCAGCCCTGGATACAGTTCCCTTGCTTTTTAGAGCATCAGTATCTACTGTGGTACTACGTCGCCTGATTTGGCATAAGTGTTGGTCCACGGACCAGACTTCCAAGAAAGCTCTGGCGGATTTGCCTTTCAAGGGTGAGAGGCTATTTAAAGCCTTGCTGGATGACATTATTAAGAATGCCACTGGGTTAAGAGCACGCTGCTCCCACAATCCAGACAGGGAAAGGAGCCACGCTATAGGCCAGGGCCCTCCTTTTGTGCTCAGAAGTGTTTTCTCGCCAATCTGGGCCCTCAGGTAAGCATTCCCAGGCCGACAAGGGGCCAACTGAGGGACAGAAGCATCCCTGGGTTCGCAAGCCAAACAAGCCTGCAAACAAATCTGCCACTGCATGAAGGTTAGCCCCCTGCCCGACTCTCGGGTGGGGGTAGCCTTCGCAAGTTCGTAGCTTGGTGGACCTCCCTGCTTTCCGACCAGTGGGTTTGCGAAGTGGTTTCATCAGGGTACAAGATAGAGTTTCTTTCTTGTCCACCAAACAGATTTTTTCCCTCAAACCTTCATCTTCTTCTGGCTCGACGGGGCGCCCTATTGGGGGGCGGTACAGTACCTGCTGAGACACGGGGTAATCTTACCGGTACCACTGCTGGAAAGGTTTCAGGGATTCTACTCCAATCTGTTTGTAGTCCCAAAGAAGGACGGGGTTCTTCCAATCCTGAGCCTCAAGGCCCTCACCTCTTTTGTAAAAGTATGAAGGTTCAGGATGGAATCAGTTCGCTCTGTGGTCACTGCAATCCAGCCAGGGGATTTTCTGGCATCCTTGGACATCAAGGACGCATACCTGCTTGTCCCCATATATGTTGGGCATCAAACATTCCTGCGTTTGGCAGTTGGGGACGACCACTATCAATTTGTTGCTCTCTCTTTTGGCCTGGCATCGGCACCAAGGGTTTTCACCAAGGTGCTCGCCTCGATTCTGGCCATGCTGAGACAGCGACAGCTATCTGGACGACCTCCTTCTGAGAGCTGCTTCAGATTCAGAATTAGAGGAGGATGTGGCGAATGCCAGTCAGACTCTTCAAGAATTTGGTTGGGTACTGAACCTCCAGAAGTCGGTGTTGGTGCCGACTCAGTGCCTAGAGTACCTGGGCTTGATTCTGGACACCTCAGAGGCAAGAGTTTTTCTCCCGTTGGAAAAATTGCAGACTCTTCAGACGGCGGTGAAGCTGTTGGCATCCCGCAGGTGGTCGTCGCTGCGCTTTTGAATGCGAGTCCTGGGTCTCATGGTAGCCTCCTTCGAGGCAGTACCGTATGCTCAATTCCACACTCGAGCCTTGCAGAAGGAGATCCTGTCTAAGTGGGACAAGTCTCCGTGGTCCCTGGATTGTCAAATCCTGGTGAGCCAACTAGTCAGAACTTCCCTGGTTTGGTGGCTGAAATCTCCAGCCCTTCAGTCCGGAAAGTTGTTCCTTCCCATTCACTGGACAGTGGTCACGACGAACGCCAGCCTGACCAGTTGGGGGGGAGTTTGGGGTGTTCAGTCGACACAGGGTTGCTGGACACAGGAAGAATCCCGCCTGTCGATCAATGTACTGGAACTTCGGGTGATCAGGCAGTGCCTCTCCACATGGTCACAGAGGCTAAAAGGGCGTCCAGTCAGGATCCAGTCAGACAACGCCACGGCGGTGGCGTATGTCAACCACCAAGAAGGAACAAGAAGCTCGCCTGCAGCATCGGAGGTCGCTCACATCCTGCTGTGGGCAGAGTGGAGCGTCCTGACTCTATCGGCCGTATACATCCCGGGCATAGAAAATTAGCAAGCAACTACCCAAGTCGCCAGATGCTGGACCAAGGAGAATGGTCGTTACACCCAGATGTGTTTTGTCTCCTTTGCCTGAAATGGGGCACGCCAGACGTGGATCTCCTGGCTTCTCGACTCAATCGGAAAGTATTGAGGTTTGTGGCCAGGTCAAAAAATCCCTGGGCGGATGCGACAGACGCGTTAGTGGCCCCGTGGGGTCAGTATCGGGTAATTTATGCCTTTCCCCCCTCTGAAACTTCTTCCTTGTCTGCTCCGCAGAGTGGAGACTGAGGGAATTCTGGTGATTCTAATTGCCCCAGATTGGCCTTGGCGTCCCTGGTACGCGACCTAGTGCGCCTGGTGGCGTATGCACCTTGGTGACTGCCGATGCGAGAGGACCTTCCCTCGCAAGGTCCTATACTGCTTTACAGTCGCTGGCTTTAACGGCATGGCTGTTGAAAGCCAGGTTCTGAGGGACCGAGGCCTGTCGGACTCAGTTATTTCCATCATGCTGAGGGCACGGAAGTCATCTTCTCGGAAGATCTATGCACATGGAAGGCCGTGGAAGGCCTACATCTCTATGTGTGAGGAGATGGGGTGGCACCCACAGGCATATTCGGTTTCCAGGATCCTGCTGTTTCTGCAGCGTGGAGTGGATTAAAAACTTGCCTTAAGCACCATTAGGGCAGATTTCAGCCTTGGCTGTTTTCTTTCAACGACCCTTGGTGACTCATTTACTGGTGAGTACGTTTGTACAAGGGGTCCGACATGTGGCTCCTCCGGTTCGACCACCACTACCTCCGTGGGATTTGAATCTGGTGCTCTCAGTACTTCAGAAACCTCCTTTTAAGAACATCAGAGAGATTCCTCTTTTGACACTCTCTAAGGCCTCGTACACACGACTGAGAAACTCGGCAGAATCCATCAAGAAACTTAGTGGGAGAGCTTTTTTGCAGAGGAAAACGGTCGTGTGTCCGTTTTTCATCGAGGAAACTGTTGAGGAACTTGACTAAAAAAAAGAGAACAAGTCTTCTTTTTCCTCGACGAGAGTCTCAATTTCCTCATCGTCTTCCTCGGCTGGTTTTCGACGAGAAACTCGAGCGTGTGTATGCTAAGAAACCCGCGCATGCTCAGAATAAAGTATGAGACGGGAGTAAAAGTAGCATTTGTAATGGAGATAACACATTTTTCAGGCTGTAACAGACTGAAAAGTGCAAATCGTCTCTTACCAAACTTTTACTTAACATGCAGTAACATGAGATTAGCAAAAGCAGCCCCCAGGGTTGTGCCAGTGGAATCGAACTTCCCCTGCCATTGTATGTGTTGTACGTCACTGCGTTTGAGAATGAGGAGATTTTGTCTTGACCGTGTGTACGCAAAGCAAGCTTGTCGAGTTCCTCGACAAGCCTAACAAGGAACTCGTCGAGGAAAACGATGTGTCTTTTCCGACGAGTTCCTCGGTCGTGTGTACGAGGCCTCAGAAGGTTGCCTTTCTTGTGGCCATTACATTAGTCAGGAGTGTTTCTGAGCTGGCGGCCTTGTCCTGCAAGTCCCCCTACTTGATCCTCCATAAGGATAAAGCGGTGCTACGCCCACAGCCTTCTTTTCTGCCGAAAGTGTTTTCGGCTTTTCACCTGAATGAGGACATTGGGCTTCCATCTTTGTGTCCTCGGCCGTCGCATCCCAAAGAGGTTGCGTTACATTCCTTAGACGTGGTACGTGCTCTGCGGGTGAATCTGTCTGCTACGGCTCTGTTTCGAAGGTCGGACTCACTGTTTGTGTCGGTGACTGGTCCGAATAAAGGCCTGGCGGTCTCGTCTGCCACCATTTCTCAGTGGAATAGACAGATTGTGATTCAGGCTTATGCCCTTAAAAGGCAGGTGCCTCCCTTCCCTGTCACAGCGCATTCTACCAGGGCGATTGGTGCCTCCTGGACTTTCCGACATCAGGTGTCTGTCTCACAGGTATGTAAGGCGGCAACCTGGTAGTCCGTTCACACTTTCACTAAGTTTTAAAAGGTGGACGTGCATGCATCTGCCGATGCTTGCTTCAGCCGCAAGGTTTTGCAGGTGGCTGTTTAAGGTTGCAACTCCTTCGTTGAGGAGCTCTGTTTGTTTGAAGTTTGTTTGATTGCTGTGTCCACCCCTCGTTTTTTTAAAACTGCTTGGGGACATCCCAAATGTCAAGATTTAAGGAAGCTGTCCATGGACGAAAGAGAAAATAGGAAGTCCATGGACGGACACGGCACCCACCCCTCCTTTTTAAGTTTGTACTGCTTTTGAACGAACTGAGCTGCTGAGTGCAGGGTGAAGGGTTATGACAAGAGGTCATGTTCAGCTTTGGTATAGTTACATATTTTTAAGTATCTAACATGTCTGCCTAGTCCTCTCCTAATAGACAGAACATAACTCAAATGTCAAGATTTAAGGATGCTGTGTCCGTCCATGGACTTCAGAAGCATGTTTATGCTTTGCTGGAATTCAAGACTCCAGGCACAGCGATCAGCTGCATTTGTACAGTGCTTTTAGCTGCGGTTGCGTTTAGCCGCGGCACGATATTGAACAGGGATCCAACTTGGATCCCTGCCAATACCAAGCACTGTGTCTGGTATGAATTTTGAGGGGGAACTCCACGCCAAATTTCAAATAAAAAAACGGCATGGGTTCCCCCTCCAAGAGCATACCAGGCCTTTTGGTCTGCTATGGATTTTAAGGGGTACACCGAAAAAACGGCGTGTGGGTCCCTCCAAAATCCATACCAGACCCGTATCCGAGCAGCAGCCCGGCCAGTCAGGAAAGGGGGTGGGGACGAGCGAGTGCTCCTCCTCCTTAACCGTGCCAGAAGGCGACAGAAGTCTGGGCCCCCCCGCTCGTAAAAGAGCTAAAGAAGAGAGCGGGAGCCCCCGGTGGAAGAGAACCAGACGGCTGTGAAGACCGGGACCCCCCTCGGCACCCACCCGACAGAAGACGTCGAAAAAGCCCAGGACGGGGGGCGCTCGTAAAAGAGCTAAAGAAGAAAGCGCCCCCCCCCCGGTGGAAGAGGACCAGACGGCAGTGAAGACCAGGACCCACCCCCCCCACCCCCCCGGGAGAAGATGTCGAAGAAGCCCGGGATGGGGGGCGCTCGTAAAAGAGCTAAAGAAAGCGCCCCCCTACGGAAGAGAACCAGACGGTGGTGAAGACCGGGAACCCCCCCACAGAAGACTTTGAAGAAGCCCCCCAGAGCTGACTAATAAATTACTTTAAAAACCCTGTGTAGTGTTTTTTTTTTTTTTAATTCCGCCAGGTGAATGGGTACGATGTACCCCATACTCATTCACCTAGGGTGGGGGGCCGGAATCTGGCAGCCCCCTTCTTAAAGGGGGCTCCCGTATTCCGATAAACTCCCCGCCCGCAGACCCCGACAACCAACGGCCAGGGTTGTCGGGAAGAGGACCTGTCCTCATCAACACGGGGACAGGGTGCTTTGGGGTGGGGGGGCCGCAGGACGCCCCCCTGCCCCAAAGCACCTACCTCCCCATGTTGATGAGGACAGGGCCTCTTCCCGACAACCCTGGCCGTTGGTTGTCGGGGTCTGCGGGCGGCGAGCTTATCGGAATCCGGGAGCCCCCTTTAATCTCCCACCCTAGGTGAATGAGTATGGGGTACATCGTACCCCTACCCATTCACCTGGTGGAAATTTTTTTGCTGGACGCATTCAGTTCTATTTTTATATCTGCACAAAACCGCAGGTAACAAAACCGCAGGTAACCGTAGTGTGTGAAGGGTGTCATAGGAAAGCATTGTGTGCTTCTAGCTGCGGTAAAATCCGCAGCTAAAAGCACTATTCTATCCGTCCATGTGAAAGGGGCCTTAATTCTTAACAACCTAAATTTCTCAAAATATGGGGCATGCTTATGTTTTACCATCTTTGAACTCTTCTAGCCTGAGTTGCCTCTAGTTTTTACCCTGGCTTATTTAGGTCCCATCCCTCTACCAGTTCTTACTATACAGTAGTTCTCCTCTTTCTACTCTTTTTTACACTATCCATATCTTTTTTTTGTCTGGACCTATCTGTCATTATAGCAACTTGCACCACCCACATGCTTCCTCTAACATCATAATGGGTCTTGAACAACATCTTCCTATAGGGCCAAAAAAAAATGACTGATATTAATGTTTGTTTACACATTCTGTTAGATGTTTTAGCCCCTGCATGGGCATGACTGTTGTTATATTGCCTGAAAAAGCAATAAAAAGTACTGAGACAGAAAACCCCCAAAAAAGATGGACAGCTTTTAATGCAATGTCTCACACAAGAGTGATATCAAATTGTTTTTCAGTGTAAGAAATCAAAGTCACGGTAGAGAACAGTGACATTTGTTGTGAATGAGGAGGTGGTTGTAGCGTCACAGCTGTTCAATCCCTTACAAGATTAACAAGTTAATAAGCCGATAAAGGTTAGATTTAGTCCAAGTGAGTGGTTTCTAAATTCATCCCCGATGAGTGGGTTATATTTGGCTTTGGTGAGTGGTTATTTTATAAAACATGGCTCCCCCTTTGTTCTCTTGTCTGGCAGTCACTCTTTAGGGACAGGCCAGAAATAGACCCTGTGTAACATTCCTGCCTCCTTGCTATGTGTGTTCTGTGGTTGGTATCTATTATCCAGACAATCCCACAGTCCTCATGTGATACTACATTCTTATCTTAGATTTAAATGCATTTGGAAAGTTTCCTGACATAATTTCTGTTCCTATCTGTGATACCTTCATAGGGTGCATTTTAACTTTCATTTTTTTTTTGTAAATCAAAGTTTTTTCCATTCATCCAATATATATTCATTCAGTGTAGTCTGCATAAGGCCAAGTATCATCAGAAAAACAGTGATACAATAAGCAACAGAAAGCGTATTGAAGCATAAAACCTTAAAATCTATAAAAATAAAACAGAAATTCCGAGCTGCACTTAAAACATGGGGAAGTTGTAAAGAAAGCCAAAAACAATTTACTTTTTAAACTATATGGCAGAAAAATTAAGGTTTGTGCACTAATGTTCATGAATTTAAGTAGGAAGTTACTCCAGCAGTATGGGTACATCCCATTAAGGTCTATGGGGAGTTAATGGGATGCCTCCTTTGTCATAAAGGATAAGTATTCATCTGGGGAAAGGTGGCTAAGTATGCACCTGCGGAGTAATATAGCTAAGTCTAACATATTTAGGGGGCTAGGGAGGGGGACTGGATCATTTTTTCGTACATACCAGATGCAGTCCAGTATGTTTTTTTTTTTCTGCTTCAAAAATGCATACACAGTGTTTTCCAATTGCCCTAGTATCTCAGGCAGTTCCAGTTAGTTTCCTCTGCAGAAAAAAAAGTAGACCATGTTGCATTTTTTTCTGCACAGAACTATACTAGAACATAGCAAAATGCATGAAAAATGCAACGGAATGGAGTGCAGTGTAAACTGTAAGCAAAAATGTCTCCGGAGTACTTTTTTGTGGTGTGAAGCACTCTGGATGCGTTCCTAGGGCCCTCTGTGTCTATATCACTCACTGACACATCTACTGTATATTCCCTACTTCAGGTAGGAGGGTCCTCTTTGGATGTCCACGTCGCTGCCTGGGTGACGTAGACATTTCCTATTGGCTCTCCAGTGGTGGGGTCCTCATAGCCTATAGAAGACTGGACAGTGTGATGACATTACAAAGTAGAAACTTGTCAGGGTGGGCACAGACTGTTGCATTGGATCCAGGGCTGTCTTTAAGGCAGGGCAAAAGGGGAAGGTGCCCTGGGCCCATCATTGTTGTGGGGCCTATCATTGTTGTGGGGCCCAAAGCAGCTGCCTCATACTTGCCAACTACCCCAGTTTAAATTCCCTTGTCCCTTGAAGTTTTGGACCCATGTACAGATGACTCACCTGCAGACCCTACGTTTACATGTAACGCCTAAAGGTACTACTTCAATGTAGGTCCTCTGTAAGTGGCCAGGCTGTGTAAAAGTCTCACACATTTGGTATCGCCATACTCAGGAGGAGTAGCAGAATGTATTTTGGGGTGTCATGTTTGCTATGTACATGCTATGTGTTGGAAATATCTTATCAATGGACAACTTTGCGTAAAAAAAAAAAAAAAAAAATGCGTTTTCATTTTTTTTCCACATCTTCCAAAAACGTATGGGGAAAAATGAACCATTCAAAAGACTCATTATGCCTCATAGGTTTTACATTGGGGTGTTAGCTTTCCAAAATGGGGTCATTTTGTGGGCATTTCCATTGTCCTGGTGCTCCAGGGCCTTCAAA